>NC_090449.1:537379524-537682554 GCF_031143425.1 Pleurodeles waltl | reverse complement strand
GGCCTATCACTGCTTCATCTTTCTGGGACCTGCAAGTTGATGACTCCGGTTCAACTGCGAGAAAGAGATTTTCTACCCAAACAGGGACAGGCAACTGACGTCCGTCCTCTCTGAAGTCAAGATATTTCTCCCCCCGCTGTTACCCAGAGCCATCGTTAAAAGTGTGAGAACCGAATAAACCTGGAGAGTGGCCAATTCTCAAAACTTCACTCGTTCTCATACTGGAGGTAAAAACAAAATCTACGCGCTCTTATCAGCTAGGGTTTGGTGTGAAAAACACAGCTTGGTCTGTCATGTGGAAAAACACAGCTTGGAAAAACACAGCTCATCTGCAATGTCAAAATTGCAATGTCTAACTCTACGTTAAAGCCAATAGGCAGCTAACCTAAATACCAAATGTAATGTCTAACTCCACGTTAAACCAATAGGCAGCTAACCTAAATACCAAATATAGGGGGTCATTCTGACCCTGGCGGCCGGTGACCGCCAGGGTCACCGACCACGGGAGCACCGCCAACAGGCTGGCGGTGCTCCCAAGGGCATTCTGACCGCGGCGGTTCAGCCGCGGTCAGAAAGGGTAAACCGGCGGTCTCCCGCCGGTTTACCGCTGCCCCATTGAATCCTCCATGGCGGCGGAGCGCGCTCCGCCGCCATGGGGATTCAGACACCCCCTACCGCCATCCTGTTCATGGCGGGAAACCCGCCATGAACAGGATGGCGGTAGGGGGTGCCGCGGGGCCCCTGGGGGCCCCTGCAGTGCCAATGGCATGGGCACTGCAGGGGCCCCCGTAAGAGGGCCCCACAAAGTATTTCAGTGTCTGCTTTGCAGACACTGAAATACGCGACGGGTGCAAACTGCACCCGTCGCACCCATGCAACTACGCCGGCTCAATTCTGAGCCGGCGTCCACGTTGCAGGGGCATTTCCGCTGGGCCGGCGGGCGCTCTTTTGGAGAGCGCCCGCCGGCCCAGAGGAAATGTCTGAATGGCCGCCGCGGTCTTTTGACCGCGGTGCAGTCATTTGGCGGCGGTACCTTGGCGGATGGCCTCCGCCGTCCGCCAAGGTCATAATCACCCCCATAATGTCTAATGCCATATTAAAGCCAATAGGCAGCTAAACTGAATACAGAATGTAATGGCTAATGCCATGTTAAAGCCAATAGGCAGCTAACCCAAATACCAAATGTAATTTCTAGTGTCATGTTAAAGCCAATAGTCAGCTAAACTGAAAACAACATGTAATGTGCTACTGATAAACCTTGAGCAACTAATATGCACAGTGGTGAAACACAAAGTCATTGGTCAAACACAATTAATAGCATCACAACTATCATTCACCTTACGGCTAAATGGAGTGGTAAAGTGGGGACAAGTCATAGAGGAACATTCCCTGATACCCTGGTCTAGATTCACAGAGCAAGTAGGGACCACGATCTCCAAATTCAAGTACTATCAGCTGGCAAGTTGAGCCAATACTCTGCAGAAGGAAGGGTCAGGGAACAGTAGCTGGGAGAAGAAATTACTTCAGAGACCTGTCTACCATAAAGACGTTTCTTTGTGGTACTGGATGCTAATAGAAACAGGGGAAGAAGCACCACCCATCTCTGAGAAGTGGGGAAAGGTTTTACCAACTCTGGATGTTGCTAATCTTTTGCAAGTGTAATTTTCTATGCTCTGGTTCACAGTTAAATCTGCTTCCATGAAGAAAAACCATTTGTTTACGTTACATAGGGTATACTGGTCACCAGAGAAGTTATCTGCTTTGGGGAGGCAGAAACAAATATTGCCTGTGTTGTGATGAAGAAAGGGCGAACGATCTCCACTTGTTTTGGCAGTGCCCGAAGCTTGAAAGCTTCTGGAATGCTATTGATAAGGTGCTTAAGGAGGTAATTAGCCCAGAAGTCGAGGTAAGCCTACAGACTGTAATCTTTGGGTTGTTTGATGGGAAAGTGCAGAACAAGAGGTTCACCAGACATCAAAGCCATCTATTGTTTGTGTTAATACTTTTAGCTAGACGGGAAATTTGTTTCAAGTGGGTCTTTTCATAAGCTCCCACTGTACAGGGATGGCTGACGGCAGTTAATAACTTGTGTAGCCTGGAGCGTAGTGGCCCCCTTAGTAAAAGAGATGAATTTTGGTCACTATGGGAAAATAGTTGTCAAAAGGTAGACCTTTCTGACTAGAATGTGGTCCTGGCTTTGAAGCTTTACGGAATCATCTCTTTGATTAAGACTTCCACAAGGTTTCACCCGGTTATGAGATTGCCGGGCAAGGCGATTACTATGTGTCATTCGTGAGGGGTTCGAATAGAGGGACAGGACGTCGTCTTGGACCTGAGTGACTGATGAGCGGAGGGTGTGTCGCGGAGGGGGGTTCTGGGGGTTAGCCAGCCTCTCCCTTGCAGAATGTACCCATGGCCCGCTTAGCCTATGGTAAAAACTATGAGGACAAAAAAAAAGGATTTTGTCAATTACTAATTGTGTGTTGGTATTTTTTTAGAGTACAAAATAATTTTACATATTTTTGTGCTACAGCCCCAGTGAACTTTTTTTTCATTGTTATTATACTTTACTTTCATAAAGTTTGGTTAGTATTTACTACGCGGGTGTAGCTGCGGTGCTGCAGGGGTCCTGTACATAGATGTTTTGGTCTTCAAAGGACAGCACTTCCGTGTTTACTGCATCTGATGTTTAAGCTTGGCTCATTGGTGCTGCTTGCCAAATTGTGTTGGGATGTGTTTATGCTAAAAGGGGAGTTAAAAAATTTATGTTGATTTGTGTTTACGGTTAAAGGTGAGTTTATGCATTTGTTATACACTGAGCCTCTTGCTGTGGCTCTTGTATCATGGTTGTATGCAAGGGCAGGGGGAAGATAGGGAGGGAGCGTGAGGAAGGATGGAGACATACAGGAGCCTGTTAGTGGCAGGCGAAGGAACAATTTTTTTTATTTAATTGAGTTGTATAGGTTTCTCCTTTTTAGTTTGTAATTATCATCCACGTGGTATTCTGGGCATGTTGGTATCATCATTTCATTTATATATGCAGTATAGATGTCATCACATTGCTTACTACAGTTACAGCAAAGGAATACACAAGATGTTGGACTCGTTACTTCAAACAACTTACATCAACTCAAAAAACATCTACAAAAAACATGAACGGTGTATTTTTATTATTTACAACTGGTCCCTATTATCTAATCTCAATACAACCAAAGTAGCTTTTGACTGAATTAGTGCTGTGGATGACTGTGTTTATATGCACCACCAGTCACCCACCATGCTCTGCAAATGTAGGGCTTCTTTGAGAAAAAAACCTGCAGAATCCTGCTGTCATCTAATTTGGGGGTGATGGTTTGTATCAAAGGTTCCCAACTCAGGTGACCCCAAATGATGAATGGCTACCCGCAGCCATTTCAGATGTAGCAAATTTCCATACTTCAGGCTTTCATCTATCTAGGTTCAGTGGAAGGGAAGATCTCCAATGCATCACAATCAACATTTTTGCAAGGATCAGTGCCAAAGCGATGAATATGATATTGAGTTTGTCAGTTATACTCTGTCAAGTCTGACACAACTGTTGTGATCTCTTACCACCAACATCTAATCCCTGTTGGAAATGTCCCTTTTTGCAGGGTTATCCCCAAACTTTTTACCTTCTTCCTCCTATTTTTTTAGGTCTGTTTTTGCTGGTTTTTTGTCTCTGCTCAGTTTACCACTGCTAATCAGTGCTAAAGTGCAAGTTCTCCCCATATAAATTGTACTGTGGATTGGTTTATCCATAATTGGCATATTGATTTACCAATAAGTCCCTAGTACCGTGCTCTAGAGGTGACCAGGGCCTGTGAATCAAATGCTACTAGTGGGCCTGCAGCACTGTCTGTGCCACCCACATTGGTAGCCCTGTAAACATGACTCAGACCTGCCATTGCAGTGTCTGTGTGTGCAGTGTTAAACTGTCCATTTGACTTGGCAAGTGTACCCACTTGCCAGGCCTAAACCATCCCTTTTCTTACATGTCAGACACTCCTAAGGTAGGCCCTAGGTAGCCCTAAGGGCAGGGTGCAGTGTATGGTTAAGGTAGGACATATAGTAATGTGTTTTATATGTCCTGACAGTGAAATATTGCTAAATTCGTTTTTCACTTTTGCAAGGCCTGTCCCTCTCATAGGTTAACATGGGGGCGACCTTTAAATCTGATTAAAGTGTAGATTCCCTTTGGGAGCGGATGGACATGTGGAGTTTGGGGTCTCTGAGCTTACAATTTAAAAATACATCTTTTAATAAAGTTGATTTTAAGATTGTATATTTGAAAATGCCAGTTTTGGAAAGTGAGCATTTTCTAGCTTATACCGGTTCTGTGAATCTGCCTGTTTGTGCAATTCCTGACTGGGTCAGTTTGACAGTTGGGCTGTTCACACCTCTCCTCTAGACAGTGACACAAAGGGGGCTGGGGTTTAGCCTGCATATCTTGTTTAGCCATCTGTGATGGAGGGGAAGGGAGGAGTGGTCGTTCACACCTGAAAGGACTGTGCCTGCCCTCACACAATGCAGTCTCCGACCCCCTGGTGTGCGTCTGGGGCCTGGCCTGGACAAGAAGGGATCTTGCAAATACTTGAGACTTTGCTTTGAAGTTTGCCAACTTCAAAGGCAGAACAGGGTATAAGAAGAAGACCCAAAACCCCAGACTTTTAGAATCTTTCTGGGATCAAGAGGAGAAGAGCTGAAGAGCTGAAGGAGGAGTACTGTCCCTTTGCTGTGTTGCTTTGCTGGACTGGCCTGCATTTGCTGCTTCTGCCTGAAAATAGTGCAAAGGGTGAACTTTGCTGTGTGTCCTGCTTGAGAAAATTATCCAAAGGCTTGGAGTAGAGCTTGCCTCCTGTTGGAAGTCTCAGGGACACCAAAGACTTCAGTTTCCTCGACCTGCAGCACTGGGAACTGTGTGTTTTGTGCTGTTAAAGAGGAGAAACCACTGCGACGCCGCAAACGACGCCGCTGGCCTGCACCATGACCTGGCGACGCCACACGGAGTCGCATTGCCCCGCTTCGCACCGCGACCCTGGTCTCACCAACGCCATCATCGGACGACTTCACCGCAACCTGTGGGACCCGCACTCTGGCATCGCCTGCTCACACCCCAGCCTGGGCATCACCGACGACGATGCTCCTGCTGACACCGGCGCCGCTGCCTGCACCGTGGCCTGTGGACACCGCTCGTGAGGTACATGAAGCACCGTCCCATCCCACAGCGCAGCCCCGGTCCACTGACGCCAGCACCATCGACTCATGTGTCTTCCCCAGGCATCCTGCCTGCACTGTGGCCTGTGGACACCCCTCGTGAGGGTCACGAAGCACCGTCCCGTCTCACACCACTGGCTTGGGCCTACCAATGACAGCGTTTCAGCAACGACGCCGCCACTGCCTGCACCATGTCCTGTGGACACCGCACGTCGCACCGCCTCGCTTCACACCGCAGCCCCGACGCCATCCACGCCGGCGCACCTGACTTCATCAGCCTGGAGTTCGATCTGCAACCCGTGTGACCTCAAGAGCCCGACGACTCCTGGACCGACACTGTGACGTCAGTGACGTCGTCCTCCGGAGCTCACCCGAGGATCACGATGCCCTACAAATCCAAGGTACTGTTTGCGGGTCTTCCCGACACCATAGCTGGCCCGCAATGCCGCGGCCGGCCTGAACTGTTGGTTTTGTTGATCACAACGCTGTGATAACCCCAGGTGGAGCTATCGACTTCAAGGAACTGTAGTTTTGAGTAAATCTTGCATAATTCATATTTCTCTTACTGTATGTTGGATTCTTATCGTAATTGGTCTTGTCTTATATAGATAAATATTGGTATATTTTTCTAAAACTGGTGTGGTGTCCTTTTGTAGTGTTTTCACTTATTACTGTGTTTTATGGGCAAATGCTTTACACATTGCTTCTGAGATAAGCCTGACTGCTCGTGCCACGCTACCAAGGGGGTGAGCAGGGGTTATCTGAGCGGGTATTTCCCTTATTCTAGCTAAAGTGAGGGTCCCTACTTGGACAGGGTACAAACTGACTGCCAACTAGAGACTCCATTTCTAACAATCCCCATATAGTGCCATATCACGTTAATAAACATTGCCTCATCTGTTCCGCATTTATGGCAAACCAATGTTGTGTCTGGCTAAATAACTTGTAAATGTGCAGGAGCAGCTTTGGACTGGCCAATCGGGTAATCTTGCAGTGCCCTGATGGGTTTTCTGACAGATCAATGTGTGGGCCGTTTTTAGACAAAGAAGGTAAATGGAAGTACTTTAGTTATATGCAGGGCCACTGGAATTATGTGGCAGAGAGGACAAAATTATGCAGCACGGTTGAACAATATATGGGGGAAGAAAAGTACAGTTATGCATTTACAACGCCAATAGCTCTAACTCAAGCAAATGCAAGACCTATTGCATTGCAAATGCTTGTTTTATTAGATGGAAACAACCTTAAGATCATCTCAGTTCCCCTTTTCTTGAGACCAATGAAGGCTTAAATATTCCCATACTGGTCTTGTGTGTAGATGAGTATAGGGTATAAAATGAATGCAGAATGCTTGCATTCCCAACAATTTTATCACTGTTATTTCTGTCGGAGCCTGTGGTTTCTTGTAAATGAGTCTCTGCTTTCACTAAGATATTATTCTTTTGTGTTGGTTTTTGCAACACTATTGTTGTATTCAGATTTGCTGTCTAGAAATTTAGCAGGCACTAAAGTGAGTGTTGCTTGTGGGCAGGCATTAGACGTATTGGTGAGCCTGTACTAATTAGACTTACTGACCACAATTCTTGATGGTGGAACAGCTCAGTGAGAAAAATCAACATAGGATAACTTGTTTGCCTTATTTTATTATATTTACAATCTCCTTATACCTAATGAAATTTAAAAAAAACTTTACATGAAAATACACTTGAAGTTCACCAGAGAATAACAAGCATAACAACTAGCAAATAAAAAAGAACTAAGTTGATTAGAACACAGATACTTAGGATGGTCGCAGAATTTTGAAGATTTCCGCCCTTGAAACCAGAAACTAAGGCACAATAATGTCGGAGCCCTCTCAGTTAAACCCCACACAGGCTTATGTCTTGTTTGCCCAGTGGGGTCACAATAAATATTTTAATTTTATTTTGATTTATTTCTGTGTTTTGTAATCACGCCGGTGTCGCCTTCTGGCCACTTCATAGCACTCATTGTTCAATAATGAGTTTCATTACAAATGTGGGCCTGGACCGATTGTAATGAAGTGCCCAATAAATTAACCACGCTTTCTGAATACCCGTATTAAGAAAGTGGTCTTACAGTTGGACACAGAAATGTTGGAATTAATTTAATGACGTGCCAAATAATTTAACCAGACATTTTGATTACCTGTGTATGAAAATGGTCGCATAGCACACCGGGAAGTGTTGGCATTCATATCAGTAGCATGCAACGTCTTCCAGAAGGTGGTGCTCATCTCCTTAAAGGCCTGAAGCTGCGTTGGACCACACTCGGCTGTGTGCCCTTTATTTACGAAGGCATCTACCTTTTCTTACCTTCACAGTTAAATGGTCTGGTAATATGGTTTGCGATATTTGCCATGTGCTTAACCCTTCTTTATACTTTCCCAAAAAACAGTAATTCAGTAACTGTAGATATCAAAGGACGGCGATTAATATCCTACAAGGAAATCCCATTCTTCAAATATCTTAACCCAAACATTGGAGGATTTAAAAAGCAAAGAGGCGACTGGATGTCTCTGTTTTAGTTCTGTTGAAGTACAAAGAAGTCCTCCCTGGTTTTAGGCGAGGAGAATCCATGCAAACTTGAAATAAAAATTGGAGAGTTCCAAGCACCACATTTTCATACGCAATTAACAAATTATATTTTTATCATCTCCGTTCTGCCGTACATCATGTAAAATGTCTAAAAATCACTTGCATTGTTCTAGTCAAAATTTTTGCATCTAAATCAATCTTTACAAAATATATTTCTAATCAATATATTCAATTCATTTTACAAAGAAACATTATGTTGGCATGTTCATACAAATATAAATATACAAGTCTTTAGTGCATTTTAGTTTACACAAAGATTTATATAAAGCCTAGAAATCAGCAGTTTTCTGTACAGTGCAGCCCGTGCACTGTTCATGACCACGCAGAAAGTGAATACAGCTTAAACGTGCCGGCGAGATTCCTCTTTGTGCAAACATAAGTACTCCAGTCTTTGGACCATGTTATAACTAGTACGGTAATAGATTAATGTTAACCTAGCACAGACAATAACTAGTATGCATTTGTATCACTCTGCCACCACCACATGATTCTGAGTTCATAACCCGGCACTGTGCTTTTGCCTCATTACTCAAAATCTGAGTGATGGTAGAAATGTGCGGTAACAATAGTGCATGTTTCACCTATTACACTGACTCTCTCTGTCAGTGATGCTTCCAATATTACTTTTTATCAACAATTTTTAAATTACTTGTACCACTTGTTAGATGCAATGCACTCTTTCTGATAGCTAAGGCATGTTTAACGGAGTAGCAGCACGGATTTACATATTTTAATGAGAACCCGATTAAGATTTGATAATGCTATTATCACTTTAAGTGAAGATTTAATGGTATGTGTTAATTTTATTACAATTTGTGGTAAATATAGCACTAATTAGATGGAAGCATGAATGACTCATGATGACAAAGCCAGAAGCTTCTTTTTCGCACAGCATGATATGCAGCAAGGCAGCATATTTTCTCTAGCTATTTTGTTGCCCAGTCCCCCCAAATCTTAAACTCTTAAAATCTAACTAAATCTTTAGTTACACAGCCACTCCTACACACTGCTGGACTGCTCAACTGTTCAACAGCCATCCTGTAAATTCACCACGAAGTTTTAGAAATTACAGATGCAAATACATGCTGTTTACATAGATTTACTAAATTGCTTGTTTCTTTTGATGAAAACATTATTTCCACACAATGTGTTACCTTCCTTCACACCCACCTGAAATTGGGTTACATCAGTGTTCTTTCCCACACATACCGACACTCTAAAGCTGGGATCTTTCCAGTGTAAACTTCCGATGTGTAACTGTCATTAGAACATTCGAATGTTGGCATGTCCATTGAAGACAATGGACTGCTGCGGGCTTTTACAGGCCGGTAAAAGCCCGCAGCGCCAACATTCCAATGTTCGCTTTGTTCACAGCAACAGCTGTGAACAAAGCCTCACGGAGCCCGAGGGGATTATAATCCCCTCGGGCTCTGTGAGCAATTTGTTTTTTTTAATAGAACATTCTGCCCTGAGTGGCAGAATGTTCCAATAGCCTTAGAACCCGCCGTAGCGGGCTCTACTGGCTATTAAAGGCCCTTTCCCTTGTTAAATGCCCTTGCCTTCGGCTCGGGCATTTAACGTGGGAGTGGGCCTTTAATATCCGGTAGAGCCCGCTACGGAGGGTTCTAAGGCTATATTAGTACAACAATTACAGGGTAACCAGGCCTCTGGCACGAGGGGTTCACCGTGCCCCAATTTTCACTGTTTTTGACTTTTTATCTGCGGTAAGGGATGTCCGTTTTCTTTGCTTGCAATAGCACCAGTGGCACCGTTGCTTCCTCACTGGTAAATTTGGGAGTGCTGGTAGTTGAGCTGAAAAATGGAAATATTTATCAATACACAAAATTTGAATTATGTGGCTGTTACAGTCATTCATTTACTCACAGGCCACACCTAGACAAACCCCTGGTAAAAGATCTATCCATTTGAGGAAAAGCTTTGTGAATTGTCTGACTTTTTGGTTGTAGAATATCTGATTCTCCCCATTGGAAGTCTGTCTTATACACTGAAAATATGGTTCACACCCGGTGCCTGTGCACTGGATGTTGTCTTTGCAGTTATCATGTGTGATGAATCCTATTAAGGCACAGTCGGAGATCATAGCGGTTCACCACTGCCCACCTATCTCTTGGATCCTGCACTCCATCTACACTAGATTAAAGTAGTGTGATGGCAGCTGTCCTTGACCAGCTCCCACTAAAGCATGTTAAGTTGCACTGCATTCCATCTGCCGTGTGTTGAGGGCTAGTTGAGAGGCAAGTTCGACGGAAACCTCTTTCCATCCCAAAATGTTTAATGCAAGCTGTGATATCACATGAAATCGGGATCAAAAGCATTCAGGGCCTAAACAGTGAAGCCCTGTCAGACAAGTAGAGCACCAGGATCACAATAAAACAAGAAAAGCCAACCACATCCCTGATATCCAGAGCCTGAGATAGTTGTGGAGGAGTGTCACAAGAGAAGAATAAACAAAGCAAATCAATGAGCTATGATCTATATATTTTGATGGAATTAAGATAATGTTGACTATTCCTAATATAAATTAGCTATTACAGGGTTAGCGTGGCAGTTTTAGCAGTGAGGCCTTAATTGTTTCCATTCCGTCCCTTATTGTTAACTGTACACATAATCTAGCACCCTCAAATCCTTCTGACCACTCGCATGAGCAAAAAAGAGGTAGTGTCATCTGGTAGCTCATTTGTCAGTTCTGTTTAAGAGAATATGGACCAGGTGTATTAAGAGTTTTTTCATTCACGGTCAGCCCATTCGCAATAACAAACCGTTTTGGCATGCACAAGACCCAAACTGCGATTTGGTAACATGCTATTAGATCGCAATTTGGGTTTCAGACCAAATGCTGATTCTGTATTTGGAAGGGGCATTCCTTCCAAATCCTGATTCAGAATCATATGTATTAATGTTTTGCGTTTGCACCAGGTATTCAGTCACAAACATTAATAAGTTACATTAAATTAATTCCTTTATTTGATCTTGTGTAAAGCAGCTCCTAAGAGACACAATGTACAAACAACGATCCATAAATAATTAGGAAACACTTTCTTTGTGTTTCATTAATAATTTACCATCTACAAATATCCGGTGGTAACCCGTTTGCAAATGGGAGGGGGTCCACTGGGGATACCTTTCCCTTTGTGAATGTAATCAAAAAGGTTGCATAACTGGACCACTGCATCTTCTTAAACAAACAAAAAGAGAATAAAACCTTTCTTTTTAAATGTGGTTGTGTTTCCTTTAAGAGAATGGGCTGATTTAAAAAAAAAAAAAAAAGATTACTTAATCAAAAAGCAGTCACAGACATGGTGTCTGCTGAGCCAAGCAGGCCACCATCCCTGTGATTGTGCCGATTCCTGGCGGGCAGCAAATTGCAAACTACCTCATTAATATTCATGAAATAAGTTAATTTGCGACCCTCTAGGAATCATTAATTTAAATTCAAAACTTTGATACATTAGGGATTGTGATTCCCAAATTGTGATTCAGTAAAAATCACAATTTGGAAATCACATTTACTAATCTTGAAACATATGACCCTCAATTTCTAATCCAGCTTTCCTATCTGTTCTTATTAAGCAATCCTGAGTAAATTGCCTAATTTCCATGTGCCTTGGTCAACATATATGCCATGCCACAAAAAGTAGTGCTTTGAAGTGGCCCGAATGTTGGTATTAAATGGTATGCAAATAACATAACAATAGAAAAATATTTTTATGTTCAATGCAGACAATCCTAGCCCACCCTCTAGTCCTGTTACACTGACAGCAGATTAGAAAGTGGATGCTGCAAAACACTAATAACAATATTAAATGCTGGCCTCAATATCAGTAGTGTAGTTGTAGTGTGTTGTCCTTATAAAATCCATTTATGGTTTTATGAATAGCTTTTTTAAAGATATTGACATGGTATATGCATGGATGACAGTATTTTGAATGAAAAACTGTATGTACGGTGTCCATGGCAAGGATGCATTTCCAAGGTGTTTCGCTTCTCTGAGCATATAAATCATTGTCGTATGATAAAATTATCATCCCATGGATTTCAAATTCTCCACGTTTGTGATGTCCATTCAAGGAACTTGAGAAGACTTTGACTGTTCGTTCTGAATATATTCGTAACAGGACTGCAGGGTAAAAGAAATAGATGTTAAGTGCTGTATCAAATTATATATTTTTCTTTTAATTACAAATCATACAATACTGTGCTTCAATTTTCTGATTCTGAAGTGTGTATAAATGACAGCATTCATGCTTGGAGGTTTGGAAGAATGATACTATTTAGAAATGAAGGACTATGATTTCAGAACATGTTAGAGGAATTTATTACTCGACTCCACGCCTCTGGTCCATCATAAACTTGACTGAGTAATGGTAAAGTTGGCATATAAAACCAAGATAGGATGTATACCAATACAGTGACCACACCATTACATTGATAAAAACCTTTAATTCAACATGGTCTCAACCACGACTAGCCATGACCTTAACCTGGCACATTTACTATAATTCCAGTCCTATCAACTTGGGCAATAGATGAATGTATGTGTTTTGCAGATGTGAAGGTCTGTACCCACAAAGATTTCCAATGGATGCAGAGGTCCTGAAGCTGAAATTAACACACCTAGTAGTGCAGGAATTCGTCTAGAACACCAATTTCTGTATGTATAACATTATGTTAAATTCTGGTGCAAGATCATCCATTAAATAAAAACTTAGCTGAGGGAAGGAGGGAAACACATGTTTTGAATGTAAGTGTAAGAACGTGCCACAGTTGTCACACAAATATTGAGACTTGTGCTGACAACAGAAATCAGTTTTTAGTGAATGTTAGTTATTTAGGGTGATTTGCAACAATTTGAAAATGTTTCTGAAATATACCTGATTTTCTGGGAAAATGTCATAATTCTGGTGCTATGTAAGATACACACTGTTATGGTATTGACTGCCAATATAAGAGTTTTTCACAGAGAATGCTACACCTCCACACAGCTTTGTAAAGAATGACTTTTTATTAAAAAGCGAAGTGCAACCCCTCACCTCCTGTATCTGATACAAACAGACACATAGAGTCATCCATGCCCATTTTAAGACTATACTGCTCTTTCCTCATTATAAACTCAATTAGTAGGATACCCTCTTCATGAAATATGCTGATACCAAGCATCAATGTTACCTGTGTAGCCGTACATTTCCATTACTCACACTTTTTTCCTGTTTTCTGACAATGAACTAGAATATTTCAAAATCTCACAACGAAATATTTTGACACAATAAAATATGTCTATGGGATTTAAGGCCTGATGTTCAAAGCCTTTTTGAAGTTGCAAACCCTGCAGTTTGTGAAGTCACAGGGTTTGAGACTGCAAAATGACTTTTTGCTAGTTACTTGACCCTTTGTGTGAGTTGGAAATTCCAAACCCCAATTTGGAGAGGTGTGAAAGGAGTGTCCCCTCTTAGTTATTATTCACAATGACATGCAACAATTGTTTTCAGAAAGCAACCATTGATTCAGAAACCAACACCCAAGTTAGGGTGGCATCCCAATTGCAAATAGGAAGCAGTCTTGTGGACAGCTTCTTTGGGTACCTTGTTAGGTGGTCTATGTAACCATTGTTTGCTCCACCTCTCTCTTCTCAAGTGGAACCAGCACCTAAACTAGCACCAGTGACTTAAAAAAAACATAGGATGCTTTAAAAATATGTTTCCCTTTTGGTAATGCGAACACAGAGATGGAGATGTGTTATCCCCTGCAGGCTACCATCTCTGAGTTTTTAGCGGATTGCAGGATTCAGAAATAGTGACCTGTACCTGTAATATTCATTAGGCAAGTTTTTCTGTATCCCCTGGAAAGGACATTTTCTTACTAAACTTATTAGTACATAGTTTGAATTGCAAAACAAGAGGCAAGTCAAAAAGGTTGATATGCTATTTGAACCCAGTATTTGTAGCCCCTCTGTTCATGCATCAGGTCCTAAGTGTAGCCTGGGTATGATGTAGGGCCTTATTTATAATTGTGGATGGGTGGATGGTATAAAGTATACAAAGATTATAAAAAATATGCGGGAGTGGCGGGGACTAAATGTGAACTAATTAATATATATAGATGGTGTTAGAAATGGGGTCTTTGGTTGGCAGTCAGGTTACTCCCTATCCAAGCAAGGACCCTCACTCTAGTCAGGGTAAGTCACACACAATCCAAATTATCTTGTGCCCACCCTCTGGTAGCTTGGCACTGAGCAGTCAGGCTTAACTTAGAAGGCAATGTGTAAAGTATTTGTGCAATAAATCATACAATAACACAATATAGCACCACATAAATACACCACACAGTGTTTAGAAAAATATATAATATTTATATGGGTATTTGCAGGTCAAAACGATAAAAGATGCAGTATGAAATTGTAGAGATATCACTGAAAAGTGATATACAGTGTCGTAAGTCTTTCAAACGCAAACAAAGTCTTTTTCAAGCACAAAGTACCTGGTTTAAAGTGGAAAATCTCCACAAAGGGCCACAGAGGAGGAGGTATGTGGAAAAATGGTGTGTGCGTCGGTTTCGCCCCTTCACACACGGACTTGCGTCGTTATTTTTCACGTGGAGAGGTCGTGCATTGTTCTCCGGCGTGCAGACAGTCTCCTTCTGTGTTTGCTGGATTACCAGATGTCCCGGGGTCTGTGCGTGGAATCCTAGGCTTGTTATCCTGCTGCACGTCGTTCCGGTGGACTGTGCGTGGAATCTTCTCCCTCACAGCAGGCGCTGCGTTGATTTCCTCTCTGGAAGTCGGGCGGCGTTGTCCAGACGAGGCCGTGTGTCGAAGTTCTGGTCGCACCTCAGGCGTCACGTCGAGCGCCGTCTTTCCGGATCGGCGTTCAGTACATTTTTCACCGCAGAGCAAGCTGTGCGTTGAATTTTTCGGCGCACAAGGCGTCCAGTTGAAAAAGAGAAGTCTTTTTGGTCCTGAGACTTCAGGGAACAGGAGGCAAGCTCTATCCAAGCCCTTGGAGAGCAATTCTGCAGCAAGGCAAGAGTTCAGCAAGGCAGAGGGGCAACAGCAAGGCAGCAGTCCTTTGTAGAAAGCAGTCAGGTGAGTCCTTTAGGCAGCCAGGCATTCTTCTTGGCAGGATGAAGGTTCTGGTTTCTTCTCCAGCAAGTGTCTGATGTGGTAGGGCAAAGGCCCTGTTTTATACTAAAATGTGCCTTTGACGTGGGGGTGACTTAAAAGTGTGGCTAAGAAGTGCACCAGGTACCCTTTCAGTTCAATCCTGTCTGCCAGGATCCCAGTAGGGGGTGTGGCAGTCCTCTGTGTGAGGGCAGGCCCTCCACCCTCCCAGCCCAGGAAGACCCATTTAAAATGCAGATGTATGCAAGTGAGGCTGAGTACCCTGTGTTTGGGGTGTGTCTGAGTGAATGCACAAGGAGCTGTCAACTAAACATAGCCAGATGTGGATTGTAAGGCACAGAAAGTTTTAAGTGCAGAGAAATGCTCACTTTCTAAAAGTGGCATTTCTAAAATAGTCATATTAAATCCAACTTCACCAGTCAGCAGGATTTTGTATTACTATTCTGGTCATACTAAATATGACCTTTCTACTCCTTTCAGATCAGCAGCTACCACTTCAACAATGTATGACGGCAGCCCCAATGTTAGCCTATGAAGGGAGCAGGCCTCACAGTAGTGTAAAAACGAATTTAGGAGTTTTACACTACCAGGACATATAAACTACACAGGTACATGTCCTGCCTTTTACCCACACAGCACCCTGCTCTAGGGGTTACCTAGGGCACACATTAGGGGTGACTTATATGTAGAAAAAGGAGAGTTTTAGGCTTGGCAAGCACTTTTAAATGCCAAGTCGAAGTGGCAGTGAAACTGCACACACAGGCCTTGCATTGGCAGGCCTGAGACAAGGTTAAGGGGCTACTTAAGTGGGTGGCACAACCAGTGCTGCAGGCCCACTAGTAGCATTTAATCTACAGGCCCTAGGCACATATAGTGCACCCTTCTAGGGTCTTACAAGTAAATCAAATAGCCAATCATGGATAAACCAATCAACAGTACAATTTACACAGAGAGCAAATGCACTTTAGCACTGGTTAGCAGTGGTAAAGTGCCCAGAGTTCAAAAGCCAACAACAACGGGTCAGAAAAAATAGGAGGAAGGAGGCAAAAAGTTTGGGGATGACCCTGTCAAAAAGGCCAGGTCCAACAGATGGCAAGTGTTATATAACTAGTTAGCACAAGTATCTTAAAGTACAAATAATTAGGGTTAAATTTACATAGAATTTTTTTTCAAATGATTAGCACAAGTATCTACTATTGCTGCAATCCAATATTGCAGGAAACAAACCAAGGGCAAACGTAGGTGCATTATGGAGTAAACAGATAAGGGTCTTTCCATAAAAAAATAACTGAAAGCATGAGCCAGGAAGCTGTGCCTCAAAACTGCTGTAATGCCAGTATGAAATACGAGCGGCAGTAATAAAGGTAAAACAGTCTGTGTTAGAACAAAAAAGTTCACGAAGAAACCAAACAGGAAATGTGTTTAAGTTAGCTAACCTCGGATCACATGCCAAGGAAGATAAAACGGACTGTCTTAAAGAGAAAGGTTTTAATACAATAATTTATTTGTAACACTTTTCCTACACCATCACTACTATGTTATGTCACTCGGTATGCTGGCACTGGGTTCTTTGACTTTCTTACTTATATAATAGGAGTGTTTTTATGATCATCTCTTTCACTACTTCCCTTTCTTATTGGCATATGGGCAACTTACCACCTTTTCTCTTCAGTTGAACATTTGTACTCGCACACTCCATTTTACCATGCTATCATCCTCGAACATTCTTTGATAAGCTATTTATTACCATAACTGTTTGCATATACCTTGCAGCCTTGAAAAAGTCACTTGTTGTGACGAAACACATGATCCTTTTTGATGCTTTTTGGACCACGTATTTCAATACCTCACCTATATTTGGTGAACCTAGTTCATCAAGTTTCAATAACTAAGGACTGTTCTGAGCCTGCCAACCCAATACCTTCTTACAAATAACCCATGGTTACGCTCTCAAGTCCATTTTGTCCCAATGATGACCCATAAAATGAATTGAAATGCCTTCAGCGCAAATAGACTGTTTTTATTGTTTATACTAGGCTTGTTGAATACATATAATTAATTTTGGACCAACAACATTGTCTTAGATGTGGCTTTGTTTTGTCTTTCGTCTTATTTTGGGCATACAATTTTCTCTTATCGATTTTTCCCTGCACTCTATGAATACGGAAGAACTAATATGTTTTGACAACACATGTTTTACTGTAATTTAGTCAAAGAAAGTATTGTCCAAATCCCTTGCATTAGTCTTTATATGGTATTTTGAAAAGATACGTTCATGGATTAGTTGCAATATAGAGGCAAAAATAGTACGACTAATGTAATATATTGAACCCTAGTTCTTTATGTGTGTTGATTTCCCAAGAGTCTTCGTGGTTTAAACGACAACCCTTGTTTTCTGGTTGAGCATATCTGTAACGCGACACAAAGAGAAAAGCATGACCTTACTTACAAGGGGCATTGACACCATGAAAATGAGGGAGCACCTGTGTAGGGATGAGCCACGCAAACATTTTATACTGGCAAAATCCATATTACAGAAACATCCGCACAAGCATAAGCATCTTCAGGCACTCTGTCATACCAAAGTGCACAGGGTTGCAAAAAGTAGACATAAAAGCATGTTGTGCCCCTGAGGCTTCAAAAATGCGTACATAAATTACAACGCAACAAGGACACTCTTAATGAAATACACTACTTTTTCACACCCCACCAGGGAAGGACTACATCACACTATGACCATACAAACAAAGTTCCTATGTGCATTACTTATTTATGCCACTGGATGCTTACAGCGAATTACATGACTCACAATCACAAACATTGATACGCTGCAACTACATGTGAAACCCACACAGACGATATGGCAAGCCCAAGCAACCTCTGTGTCATCGGTGTATTCACTCCTACTATACGTCCACATATGGCATACATTTGTATGCAATTCTAGTAATATGGTATTAGGATTAATAAAAACAAGCCTAAATACCTACTCCAAGTTCAGATAAGTAGAACATAACTGTTTTTAAAATTGGAGAGTATTCTATAAATTGTGTGTCTCTAAAGAAATTATTTTGTTTCCTCCCTCCTTAACTATTCCCTGGGATGATCGGTTTATGTTGGTCAGGGAAACATTGTGTTCAACAGGGATGTACACCTTGATGCATGGCAATACGTAACGAGGGTCTAAGAAATGCAGGGTCTAAGTCAGGCAGTTTCCTTAAAAAATAACTAGCTTTCCTACTAGCACCTAGGGAGGAGTGCCAAGAAGAATCTCAATTGTATCTGTTTTTTCTTTCATTTTATGTGGCACCAATAAAGCTCTGCTGGTGTCTTCTTTAGCCTGCTATCTTTGTGTGACCACTTACCATACAGTACTTGCAATACTGCATTTGGTACTATTTCCATCGTTCGTGTGCATATCATTCATCATAACGCACACATATATTTATAAAAATCCTTAAGGTCAAATTATTTGTTTCATGGTGGATCTCCATGCACATACCCTATACATTGCTCTGTTTCAGGACACATTTGGGTCACTTGTTTCTCCTTATACCACACAAACCATCTATCATGGAAAATGTCACCTCCATCTCGTGTTCATTTGTTTTTCATGTAACTAGTGTAGAGCTTTTCTTTTTGATGTCCTAATGAGTCCATAGAAACAGATAACCTTTCACTGTCACTGAAAAAGCACACATTGGTATTTTTCCGGTGTTTCGGACCCCCCCGCAAAATGACCTCTTTAATTTCGTGGGTCGACTCCTGAACTTCTAGAAATTGTAGTCCTTTAGTCAATGCTGTTTCTAGGTTCCAGAATCAATTGCATATTGATATAAATAATGTTTTAAATAAATATACTAAACGCTTTCCTTTTATTAAACTTTGAATATGTTTACAGGCAAGGCAGGTTTTTTTAACATTACATAACATAACAATGGGAAGCAAAAGCAGCGTCTTAATTGCTAGTTTTGACAAAAGCTGAAGCTCTTCAAGCTTTCCATCCTGTTTAAAAGCAAGCCAGAGAATCCAAAAAAATATGTATAGTTTTAAAAAGCATCATGGTATTAGTCTTATCTTACCTCCAGTGCAGTGAGCATGAAATCGTACATCCCACCCACATTTTCAGGATCCATTAAATCCCGAATGAGATGAATCTCGGCTCCCAGGTGCTGTATTCTAAACAAAGCAAAACATTATTTTTTTTACAATGTACATTTTGAATTATTAGTAAAATGGAAATCGACTACTTGGCCAGGCCTCTGTCGCTGTTCTTGTCCCAGCCCCTTCTTCCTCTGATGTGATTAACGGCGGTACACTAGCTATTTTGGCACTATCAGCTTCCCATCCCGCCAGTATCCCTACTCGATGAGACTGGGCACGAAACAGTAATGCGCTGTTTCTTGAGAAAGTAATGCGTTTCTTTACAACGACCCGGGGCACTGAATCAAAACTGCCCATGAGGCTCAGTAGGAGGGAGAAGGACGTTTTTATACCATGTGTATCCCCCCTTAATGAAGAAAGAAATAGAGAAAATATGTAGTGGCTACCAGTGGCAGGCAAGCTCAGGTACATTTGTGCAAATACGATGAAGCTAATGAAAGATATGTGTTTCCCTGTAATCGTCTTTACTATTTATGTAACACTGCTGATGCTGACCATGTCCCATGCTAATCTGTACTATTGTTATCTTCCCTGAAGAAGAGCAAAATCGAGAAAGGACACAGTAGGACTGTTCACTCTTGTGTTTTACCTCGCTCGTGACACCACATACACCAACAAAGGCAGGAGGTCATCCATAGAGAGGCTGTAAGCCTTTCCTACAACACGCGACACCGTCGTTTCAATCTCTTTGTAAGTCTTCAGAAGGATGTCTAGTTTTTCCCTGGGATCTACAGTTGTACTGAAAAGGAATAATAGAATTAAGATGTTAGTTTATTTTTTTTGTGGAAAGCACTTATGTATCAAATGATATAGAGTGTTGCTAATACAGAAAAATGCGAGTGATTTCACACATATAGTAAGTCTAACGGAGATTGGTTAATGTAATAGTTTCGTACAGGGCTGCTAGCACTGCATATATGTCTAAGTGAACAATTCTCACTCATGACAAAACCTGGAATGCTTTTTGTAAATTGTGATAGCTTCTTTGCACACTTTGTGGAAGTATATGGTACTTTCAGGCAAAATTTGAGGTTTGATCCATGTTTTTAAAAAGCACCATCAGTATACAACAATTTGAAGTCCAAAGTTTAGATAGTGCACAACAGTCTAACATATATGCATTTACAAACATTTTAGTCCATCGCAGACGTCACTTTGTAGTTTCTCTCTTTAAAATACAAAACCTCCTGCACACACAGTCCCCAACAGTAGAAGATTCAGCTCCCATCACTTTTTGTGGCGCTGTGCGTGTTTTGGTGTAATTGCTATTTGTTTGGACCTTACTTAAGTGGGGCATGGTACAGCAGGGGCAATGCACTTTACATTTTTTGCAAAATTGTGCAACCATGGTTATGCATTATGCAACACTGAATATTTATGTAAGAATGGCGTATTGATGCAAACTGACAGCTCCAGTCTGAAGCTGGAGAGAGGGAATACCCTTAGCTGGAAATGAAAAGTGTATACTGGACTGGGCTCAAAACTTGAACCATGCTCTGTGGCTGTTCCACTGTTTCTAAAATGAGGCTGAGTATAAAGATAATGAGTGCAGTCTGAATGAAGTTCATTACTTGCACTGCATATGTTGAACTCCATGCTTGAAGCAACATGGGTTCAGCTTTCTCCCACATATTCCACATAGGTCACAATGTATCTGCACCCGCTTTACCCATCCATTTACCAGCTTTAAGGCTTAAGTGTCCTTTCTCTCACACCTTTTTGCCTCATCCTCATGCCTAAGTGCAGTTATAAAGTCTCGTAGGCACACAGACACCAAACCCCTACCCATACAGGCCATACAATCTTCAAACACTCTACAGATTACAGTACTCCCACTTAATAAACGGTTGCTCTTCTTCAGTTGTGCTTTGGTGGCTCGTCAAAGTTAATAAGCACAGTATAAATACAACCTCAGTAAGTACAATGGCTCCAGAAATCCTCTTAACCAATTTCATTTCTCTGCATGGGCTGGGGCTGGTGCAAGACCAGAGAAAAGCGTGTATCTTTGTGGTGATACTCATGAATAAGTGAGTTTAAAAAAGAGAGTAATGTTCCTAAACAAGTGCGGGAATACTCACGAAAATGCATGTCTCAGTGCAGTGATGCCTTCAACATTTAATTCTAGTCTCTTTCATCGGACAGAGGATAGTGGAAAGATGGCCGTTTCAAATTGCCCTTCCTTCCCTGATGCCTCTACTAAATTTAATGTAAACTCCTTGCTTACTAACGTGTCTAACACATTTACTCTGACTCCTGCTGGCCCTTACACCTCTAATAGCATTCTTTTGCATAGTCTAAATGAGACCCCTGAGCCTAGCCTATCTAGAGATACCCACGTAAAACTACAGCGCTTAAAGTGGCCTCTTGGAATTTAGCTGGTCTCAGGTCCAAGTTAGCATTGCCTGACTGGAATGCCTTTATGGAAGACCACAACGTTAGTCTACTCAAGAGACATGGTCTCTGGAACCAATCCATAGGCCTGGTTATCTAAATTTGTGTACTTCTGCAATTCGCAGCCAGAGGGGCAGATACTCTGGTTGTTTAGTTACGTGGGTCAGAGCCTCAAACACCTGTCAAATTTGTCAACTCAACATCGACTCGCCCGATATTCAGGCCATCCAGCATAACAGTAGGACTAAGTCTAGGATAATTATAATCAATGTTTATATCAGAGTGGTCAGAAGTGACATGATGTACCACACCCTCCATGTCTTAGAAACCAATCTTGAACAGTGTTCTGTTCACCAACAACTTATCCTGGCGGGTGACTTTCATGCAACTTTGGAGCCCCTCAATAATGACAAAGTTCATCTAACAAAAGATGAGGATGCAACCTGGGCCATTCCCCTTTTGGATATTACACCCATTTATAGATAGTCACAAGTAACCTTTCATCTTACAGCCCTAACTATTGAGTTTGGGCTCAGGGCTGTCAACGGCCACACAATATCTGATCTAGTAGGGGCTCACATGCATAATAAACCTTATCATATTGACAGAATCAATTATATCTTGATCAATTTAGGGCTATGCCTTTGGTTATTGACTTATCTGTACTGAAGAGGATTGAATGCGACCATAATCCACTTTCCCTGTCTACGCAGGCTGTCTTACCAGGGGCACTGCATAGACCTTTGACAAGCGCCACTTAAAATGGAGTCTAGTAGTAGCCCTCCCAGACATCTTACTGACCCAAAGTGCTGATCTCGAGGAAATTATGGCAAAAATAGAGGGTGACCACATAGCTGCCCCAGATCTACTGAGTCCCATTCACACAGCCTTGTCGACACTTACGAAAAGACGGGAACTTCTAAGACCTGCTTGTGGTTTAATCAAGAATGCTGTAAGCTCCGGAGTTCCTTAGCTAGAGCTTTCAAAACCAAGGATATGGCCAGCATCCCTCCAGCTAGGAAAGCCTACAAGTTGAATATTATCCACCCTAAAAGGATCTGGAATGAACAGAGGTGGAGTGCTCTTAATGATGCCTTTGCTGACAGACATCTTACTTGAGTTTTGCACCTTGTTTCCAATGGTGGTACCTCTTCTGCCATGGAGATTACAATTTTGCTCCCTTGGACTGGTTCGATTGCTTCAATAACTTATCAGTTGACCTGTGAAGCATCCCCTTTGACATCTTCCCAGCTCTACTCGATCTATCACTTCTACATCTTTGTTTGACATTTCTGATATTGTTCAGTCTTTATCAGCTTTTACAAGGAGAAGGGCTGCAGGGTCGGACAGTGTTCCAGCTGATGTTTTTTATCTGATTTGGAGGTTTGGCCTTGCTATATGTTAACCATTGCTAATGCTATTGCTGAGGGGACTCCTGTCTCTGTTTCTTGGAAAGGTGCTATTGTATTACCTATTTATAAAAAAGGAGACAGGTATTTACCTAATAATCGCAGACCAACCAGTCTTATTGACTGCCTCAAAAATGTTTTTTGTTGTGGCGTGCTGTTCAAAGCCAGGATTGGATACTTGTGGAAGGAATTTTCAGCCCCCTCCAAACGGGCTTTCGGATGAACGTCTCTACCACCAATCAGGTCTTTCACTTTTTATTAATTTATTGGAAGACTGTCATTATTGGCAAGGGCAACCTCTATGTTGCCTTTGTCAATTTAAAATCTGCTTTTGATTCCGTCCGACGTTCTACCCTTTGGCAGGCTCACATTGACTTGAAAATGCCCCTGAGCATCCTGTTACTTGTGATACGACTTCACAAGGGCAACTTCACACGCATTAGGTGGGGGACACAGGGCCAGTTGACCAAGACGATTTCAGTACTCAGGGGTGTTTGCCAGGGTTGTGTACTGGCTCCCACAGTTGTTGAAATTGTGCCTTTTTTTATCCCACGGCGAAGTTGACGCTCCATTGCTGGCCAGGGTCAAAACCCCAATTCTTCTATTTGCTGACGACACATTGTTGCTTTCCAACAGCCAGAGTGGGTTAAAAAACTCCTGACCCGTTTTGATAAGTTCTGTCTCGCTTGTGGTCTGGCGATCAACACTACTAAGACTAAACCGATGTCTTTTAACCCACACAAATCCTTCAAAAAGAGTATTGTTTTGGTGGGGTTCCTTTAGAGAAAGTAGACCCTTTCACCTGCTTGGGTGTTACGTTTAGTAGTTGCATGTCTTGGAAACCCCACGTTATCAATGAAGCCCTAAAGTTCAACTTTTTGGTGCAATATATAATAATTTTGTGCCTCCCACCGCAAACCCATTTCACCCGCACTCTGCATACACAAGGCCAAGGCACAGGGATTGGCCCTTTATGGTGTGGAGCTGTGGGGTTTCTCCAACACTGAGGTACTAATCAGAGCAGAGAACAAATTCTTGCTTAACATTGCTTTTCTTCCCCCTAGTACCCTCTTGTACCCTCTCTTGCTGGACATGGGAGTAAGACGGTTAGCAACCTAAAGTAGGCTATGGCCCCTCCTGTATTGGAGCTGCTTATGGACCACCCCAGAACTTGCGCATTACATTACAGCTCTTCAGGACATAATGGAGGCTGACCATTTTTCTAATGTACCTTGGCTCACAAACATCAAAGAGTTGTTTATTCTCTTGGGCTGACCTAACTATCGAAACATTCAGCTGTCACCTGTTTCCCATCCAAGTCTTTGCTGAAGCAGCGCTACTGGGCAATTACAATGCCAAACAACTGTAGGAAGGCCGCTTCCTCTAAGCTGTCCAGTGATTTTCTTGACTTTAAGTGTCTTGGTTGGTAGGAGTCATTTTGGGATCAAGTGACCATTACAGTGGACAGGAAGTTATACTTCCAATTTAGAATGGGCACTCTTCCGCTGAGAGCATTTACCTCAAAATGGGCTTTGCGGGGGGTCCAACGCTTGTCCTGCCTGTAACCCCTCAGTAGAGAGCCTCTTGCACGTCCTTTTTACCTGTCCGACGTACGCCTGTCCCTGTAGAAACTGGTTAGCATCCACCTGCATGCTTTTAGGTGTGCGCTGCCACTTTGCTGAACTCCATATTCTGAGAACAGATTATAGCTTAATTTATGCTATTACTGTAGCCAAGTTCTTGGGTGCCATGTGGATACTTCATAGGAAGGTGCTTCCCCTTCTTAGTATTATGTTGGATTTTGTGTCACATACTTGCTTTTACACCATGTACATCAGCTCTATTTCGTGCTGATCTTTGCATTTTATATTGCATTTTGTATGTGTTTGTAGACATTTTTATTGTTTAGTTGAATGGCTTTGGTGTACATTCATATGAACCACAAACGTCCTTGTGTCGAAGTGTGTGCTTTTTTATTCATTTACTAAGTGTTTTTAACTGCACTTGTACTTTTATAGCCCTGGTGGCCGTAATAAAGTTATTTGACCGACTACTCATTTAAATGCACACAAAGGGCTTGATTCACCAATGTATTTCTGTTACTCAGTGAAACATAATTGCGACTGAATATCCATGAGTAAGTCATACCGGCTCATGGAAAAGAACTATGTACATTGGGCCCAACAAAAAGTCAGTCTTTTCCGCATAACATTTTTGAATCCTTATATTAAACTTGGATTTCCTGGGCTTTCACAGATTATAATAAAAGGTAGATTCCTAAAAGAAGTTTGGAATTTTGGAAGTTTAAGTTTATTGACACGGTTAATTAAAACCATCGCAATTCCGACATACATAATAATATAAATACTTTGCCTACTCATTATATTAATAGACCCATAATAAAAACATATAAAGCTTATTTGAAACTAAAACATATCATGGTAAAGAGTTGTGTGTAGCTAAAATGTTCTCCACCAATTCCAACCTTGATCTTGAACTTAACTTTAGGAATTTCTTGCTCCCTTACAAACACTATAATTGTGGATGAGTGAAGCTCAGTGAGAATCCTAAGTTGTAACCAAGGCTGATTCCTGGCTGGAACTAAACTTTCGGAGCTTTACTAATCATAAAATGATGGCCCATGCACACTTGGCTTCTTCTTTATTCACTAATTCTTTCTGGGCCTGTACCATAAATTTGGTCCCTCGACAAGAAAACGGAATTGAAACAAGATATTCAGAAATTTGGCTACAAATTATGTTTCTCTGTATGTTTTATATGGTGCTGAATAATGTTTTCCATTTCTAAGTACTTTAACTAGCAGATGTTGGTATTATGTATTATTATGCCACTCAAGCCATTTAACTCAGAAGTATGCAAAGCTGAATTTACCCTGCTATAGTTCAAATATATGACCACAAATCACACAGATGTTAAGAGCAGACCCTTAAATATCAGAACCATGGGAAATTTGACATCTCAGTACATAATAATACAGTATTCTTAGCTATAAATTGAACATATACGAGCTGCCATGTTTTGTTCTGGATTACATTATGACTTTAACCTCCATTGGTAATCGTATATTTTACAAAAACATATAGAAGTTCTATCAAAGGACAAGCTCATTTGTGGGTGAAAATCCTGCAAGCCTTCATCTGGAGAGGGTATGGAAGCTTTGAATAGTAATGCATCCATACTAAAAATCTGTGTTTAACTTCATTGTAACAGGTTAGAATTTGCGGGGGTCCTCTCAGCTTTTCTACTTCAGAGGTTGATAAAATTAGTACCGTCAAAATGTATGAGAACAAATATGTTATTCACTGCCAATAATGTCCCAAGAGGTAACTCATTAGAAGCATAGGCTGAGGAACATAATATTGTCACTCCAGTTCAATTTGGTTTTCGCCTGGGAGTGGGCACGGTGGAACAAAGTCTAAACTTAACCCTTTTGGCGGGGAAATATGTTGATGCCAAGGGGGTGCTCTGCACTTGGGCTTTATGGACCACTCAAGTGTGTTAGATATTGTGAATCAGGTTAAGTTGTGGTCTCTGTTGGCGGTAATGGGGGTGGACTCTGCCCTTATTGATATAATGAGGAGGATGTACACAGATAATAGTATTAAAATCAGATATGGGAAGAAGGTAGAGTGTACGGATCCAATTTTAACATTGAGGGGGGTAGAACAAGGTTGTATACTGGCTTGTATACTGGCTCCTGTTTTTTTCACTATATATCAATGAGTTAGATTCATAGTTAGGTACTGAGGGCATTGATTTCCCAAAGGTAGGGGATCATTGGCTACTGTGTCTCCTGTATGCGGATGAGGCAATACTCATGGCCCAAACAGCTATTTGCCTCCAGAGATTATTAGAATTGGTTACAAACCTCATGAGGGATTTGGATCTTAAGGTTAATTTCCAGAAGTCCTTCACGGTGATAATTGGGCCCAAAAGGATGAAAACCAGAATTCATCAAGTGGAGGGAGTTACTCTAAAAAGAGTACCACATTTTAACTATCTGGGCATTCCCTTTGATGAAACTCTTTCTTAGGGGCATTTGTTGAAAATTAGACATAATCAATTTCAGGGGGGGCTGTGGAAACAATTTTTCACTTCTCGTCTAGAACAGGGTGCACAAGGATCATGGAAATTTTACTCCTATATAAAAGCAAATGTTTTTTGGTGGGGCTGTATGAGTTGGAGTCTGGGGTATATAAATGCGAGGTGTTTTCAAATTATAAAAAATCATTTTGTCAGCCACATTCTCCAGGTTTTTGCCCCCACACCCACGCTTATTGGCCACAAGAAATTGGGTTTGATTTTTTTGGGGGGGATTTAGTACAACTCGCTCCTATGATGTTCTGGTTTAAGATTTCTCTTACCCCAGAGTTGGCATTCATAAGATCAATTTTGACAGACTACCTAGACTTGGATAGATGGGAGAGGATCCCATGGCTGAGTTATTTAAAGCAGTCTTTGGATAAAGTGCTCTATAGAGATTTGTTATTAAACCCTGCTTTAGCCACTCCCTCTATGAGAGAGAGGGTTAAATTCAACTTTTTGGAATTAATGCAGAAGGTAAGACTGAGAAAGTAGGTTAATTCCCATACAGTGAGTGAGTATGTAGATCTGGTCCCATCAAGTTGGGTGTAGGCATACCTGGCATACTTCCAAAATCCACAGTATAGCTTTTATTTAACCAGGTTCATGTTAAACACAGTTAATTTTTTATGTGCCTTCCTCTCTCAAGGGACATGGTTCAAATAGATGCTCAGTTGTCTGTGTGACTGTCATACGCCCCAGAGCACCCTTAATTTGACTCTTTTTTGTCCACTTTTTTCAATTCCTCGTAAGAGATTTTTATTACCTTATCTGAAAAGAGTAGGTCTAAGACAGCATAGGGTGGCATTACTTTTCCTTCAATGTATAGATTCAATAGAAATTGATGTTGCGATGGTCAATTTTATAAGGAGCGCGCTAGGGATTAGGAGAAGATATTCTGTCTAATCATGTTAAGAGTGGATTTAGCATTGTTAGCTATGATGAAATGTATTGATAATATTTCTTTTAATTTTAGTTGCTATGAGAGACTTTATTGATATGAGAATAATTTTCTATTGTCTGTATATAGTTAAGAAATGTATTTTTTATGTTGTGTATAATTGTTTTAATTTAGTTTTTATGCTTGTGCTTTTATGGTCAGTTGTGACCGAATAAAGTTTTAATATGATAAGCCCCAAGGGGTAAATGTGTACTTTATAATCATAAACTTTATAAACTTTTTAAACACACAAAATATGTTATGTTGTATTTCAAAAGTAAGATGTCATTGGTTTCAGTTTGTGAAAATTGTCTAGGTCCTTGGGTCACCCAATAAGCCGAATAAGAAGATTTTTTTTTCTTCATATGGCTAATAAATGAGAGACCTAATTATAGTCATGGAGTTAACTGGATCACTTGAGGAAAAAGGAACTCTGCTGTCTGCTATTCATGAGTTAAGGACTGTACCGAGCCAACATTTTCCTGTTCACTGACCGGTGCCAATTTCTCTGCTATAATAGTAAAAATACAAAACATCCGAATAAGTGCAAGCTCAAATGAGGTATAATATCTTTATCAGTTGGACAAGCTTTTTATCCTTTTTAACCCCTGCGTTTTGTGAAGATGTCTTTTCACTAGTTTCACTAGTTATGCAGTCTATTTGCTGTAAATAGGAATAAAATAAAGAGATTATTTAAAGATTGACTGAAGCAGGTCACCTACCAAAAAAAGGCTATTGCCTTCTAACCCCATTTATAGGTGGAGGAACAGCAGGAGTTTCAACCAGCAGAGTCTCAGCTGTATCCGCTGTCAAAACCTCTCACTTGATAGACTATCCACAACAAGGCTGTCATGTCACCGTGATGGTCGCCACACACTGGGCTTTCATTTCACAAATCATTGCTAGTACGTGTGTTGGTCCAAGTGATTAAATGAAAACAAACCAAGACTATTATTTCCTGAATGCATTAGAATGTCAAATGAAAGCCCATGACTGGGTGAATAGGGACTTTATGACATGAAATGAGGTGAAAACCTTACTTGCATGGTATTCTGTGAATTTCATTTGTGGTGATTATTGTCAGGAATAAGGAAGTATTCAGCTGCCACATGGTAATCCCCAATGTTTTGTTATGCTGTGCCGTCAGTCAAGACCATCAGCTCCACAGATCCTGGCATAAGCAT
The DNA here is from genome assembly GCF_031143425.1 of Pleurodeles waltl. Classification (NCBI taxonomy): domain Eukaryota; kingdom Metazoa; phylum Chordata; class Amphibia; order Caudata; family Salamandridae; genus Pleurodeles; species Pleurodeles waltl. Next base: position 537,653,377 of record NC_090449.1, on the reverse strand, counting down.
TACTGCTTCTCTCAGTAAAAGAAACTACTGTGTACACAAATTTCACTGACAAAGGCCGCACCATGCACATCACATAAAGCGCCTCAACAATGTGTGCACATTTGAGGTAAGAATGCATACATATGTTATTGCTTGTTTGGAATTTCTCTAAAATCCCAAGATTTAGAAGAGAGGGATAATTGAAAAATATATTTTACAATAATCTATTTTACTAGTTTAAATATGTAGCTTTTTGGCTGTTAGGCTTCCAGCTTGGGTATTAATATGGTAAGAGTATTTATGTAGTGCTTACTGGCCATGAAGAGGCAGTGAAGCGCTTTGCAGATGGGTAGCACATTAGTCTGTCTGAGACCAGTGTTAGTGATTTGGGGCCTGATTTAGAATTTGGCTGAGGGGTTACTCCATCACAATGGTGCTTGATATTTTGTCCATCGAAATCTAAATCCCTTTTGATATAATGGGATTTAGATTTCGTGGACGGGCTGCCCATCACTGTTGTGACAGAGTAACCCCTCTGCCGAACATTAAATCAGGCCCTTAACCATGCAGAAGGGGAACAATTTGACATGCTGTTTTTTATGGCGCGTCATCCATTTTGCAATAAACATCTCATACAAATGACTGTGCAATTATGTTTGATTTAAATGGGATGCCTCACACCATTATGAACTTTGACACACTATTATATAGGCATTTATATAGCACTTACTTCTCCAGGTGACGTACTGTAGTGGTTTGTGGATCGGCCACACTCTACTCCATTAGACACTTGCAATATTAGAGACATTTGCCATGTAAACTGATTTATAATTGACATGCTATTTCTCATATAGTTGTCACAGAATTTATAAGTAGTTTGCCATTAAATTGGTCATGCGAGCTGTCATATAAAGCTATCATAAACTGCCGTGCAGTGCCCGTATGATGCTCTCGAGTTTGTTACATAGGCAGTCATACAGCTGATTGCTCAAGAAGTTCTGAATGATCATGCGAACAGTTATGCATGCACGTGGCTACCATTTGACAATAGCGGTAACAATGAAATACTGACTGCAGTCAAACCAAAAGCGACAAGAATGTAGTGATAAGCCACCAGTAATTTGTGTTTATGAACTGTGGGATCCAAGGGGCATATGTATTTGTTTCTTCCCTAAATCTAGTACAACGTCAGTCCTTCATCTGTTCATATTACCAGACTTTCCTTACCCAAAGATATCTCCCTGTGAAGGAGAGGAACACACTGGTGACCACTGCTATTCATACTCCATCAAGGCTTTAACTAGTTTATCTGGGTTGGACCTGGCTTTTTGACAGGGACATCCCCAAACTTTTTGCCTCCTTCCTCCTATTTTTTCTGACCTGTTGTTGTTGGCTTTTGACCTCTGGGCACTTTACCACTGCTAACCAGTGCTAAAGTGCATATGCTCTCTGTGTACATTGTACTACTAATTGTTTTATCCATGATTGACTATTTAATTTACTTGTAAGTCCCTGGTAGAGTGCACTACATGTGCCTAGTGCAGGTAGATTAAATGCTACTAGTGGGCCTGCAGCACTGGTTGTGCCACCCACCTCAGTAGCCTCTTAACCTTGTCTCAGGCCTGCCATTGCAAGGCCTGTGTGTGCAGTTTCACTGCCACTTCGACTTGGCATTGAAAGGTACTTGCCAAGCCTAGAACTCCCCTTTTTCTATACATAACTCACCCCTAATGTGTTCCCTAGGCCACCCCTAGAGCAAGGTGCTGTGTGGGTAAAAGGCAGGACATGTACTAGTGTGGTTATATGTCCTGGTAGTGTAAAACTCCTAAATTCGTTTTTACACTACTGTGAGGCCTGCTCCCTTCATAGGCTAACATTGGGGCAGCTCTCATACATTGTTGAAGTGGCAGCTGCTGATCTGAAAGGAGCAGGAAGGTCATATTTAGTATGGCCAGAATGGTAATATAAAATCCTGCTGACTGGTGAAGTCGGATTTAATATTACTATTCTAGAAATGCCACTTTTAGAAAGTGAGCATTTCTTTGCACTAAAACCTGGTTGTGCCCTTCAATCCACGTCTGGCTAGGTTTAGTTGACAGCTCCTTGTGCATTCACTCAGACACACCCCAAACACAGGGTACTCAGCCTCACTTGCATACATCTGCATTTTGAATGGGTCTTCCTGGGCTGGGAGGGTGGAGGGCCTGCCCTCACACAAAGGACTGCCACACCCCCTACTGGGACTCTGGCAGACAGGATTGAACTGAAAGGGGGCTTGGTGCATTTCTTGGACACTCTTTGAAGTCACCCCCACTTCAAAGGCACAACTTAGTATAAAACAGGGCCTCTGCCCTACCTCATGAGACACTTGCTGGAGAAGAAACCTGAACCAGAAACTACATCCTGCCAAGAAGAACTGCCTGGCTGCTCAAAGGACTCACCTGTCTGCTTTTCTACAAAGGACTGCTGCCTTGCTGTTGGCCTGCTGCCTTGCGGAACTCTTGTCTGGCTGTAAAAGTGCTCTCCAAGGGCTTGGATAGAGCTTGCCTCCTGTTCCCTGAAGTCTCAGGACCAAAAAGACTCCTCTCTTCCACTTGGACGCTCCGTGCGCCGAAAATTTTCGACGCACAGCTTGTTCCGCGGCAAGAAAAACGCCGCACACCGACGCTGATCGACGCGACGCCTTCGGGACGACCGAAACTTTGGCGCACGGCCTCGCAAGGACAACGCCGCCCGACTTCCCGGGAGAAATCGACGCGACGCTTGCCGTGAGGTCGAAACTTTGACGCACGGCCTTGCAAGGACAACGCCGCCCGGCTTCCCAGGAGAAATTGACGCAACGCCTGCCGTGAGATCAAAACTTTGACGCACGGCCTTGCAAGGACAACGCCGCCCGACTCCCCAGGAGAAATCGACGCAACGCCTGCCGTGAGATCGAAACTTCGAATCGCAGCCCCGCAGAACGACGCGCAGCCGGAAAACAAGCAGGAAAATCCACGCACAGACCCGGAACATCTGGTACTCCCCGCGAACCACAGAAAGAGACTGTCCGCGCCGGAAAACGACACACGACTCCCCGCGTGGAAAATAACAACGCAAGTCCGTGTGTGCTGAGGAGAAATCGACGCACACACCAGTTTTCCACGTACCTCTTCTCCTGTGGCCCTCTAAGGAGATTTTCCACCAGAAACCAGGTACTTTGTGTTTGAAAGAGACTTTGTTTACTTTCTAAAGACTTAAGACACTTTGGCCCTCATTCTGACCTTGGCGGGCGGCGGAGGCCGCCCGCCAAAGTCCCGCCGTCAGATTACCGTTCCGCGGTCGAAAGACCGCGGCGGTAATTCTGACTTTCCCGCTGGGCTGGCGGGCGGTCGCCTTCAGACCGCCCGCCAGCCCAGCGGGAAAGAGGCTTCCACGATGAAGCCGGCTCGGAATCGAGCCGGCGGAGTGGAAGCTGTGCGACGGGTGCAGTTGCACCCGTCGCGTATTTCACTGTCTGCGCAGCAGACAGTGAAATACATGTAGGGGCCCTCTTACGGGGGCCCCTGCAATGCCCATGCCAGTGGCATGGGCACTGCAGGGGCCCCCAGGGGCCCAGCGACCCCCCCTACCGCCATCCGGATCCCGGCGGTCCGACCGCCGGGATCTGGAAGGCGGTAGGGGGGTCGGAATCCCCGCGGCGGTGCAGCAAGCTGCGCCGCCGCGGAGGATTCAATGGGGCGGCGGTACACTGGCGGGACCCCGCCAGTGGTGCCGGTCCGACCGCGGCTTTACCGCCGCGGTCGGAATCCCCATTGGAGCCCCGCCGGCCTGTCGGCGGTGCTCCCGCGGTCCTCCGCCCTGGCGGTCAAAGACCGCCAGGGTCAGAATGACCACCTTTATATCACTTTTCAGTGATATCTTTACAAATTCATATTGCAACTTTGATCGTTTTGACCTGAAGATACCCAGATAAATATTATATATTTTTCTAAACACTGTGTGGTGTATTTTTGTAGTGTTATGCTATGGTGTTGTATGATTTATTGCACAAATGCTTTACACATTGCCTTCTAAGTTAAGCCTGACTGCTCGTGCCAAGCTACCAGAGGGTTGGCACAGGCTGTTTTTGGATTGTGTGTGACTTACTCTGACTAGAGTGAGGGTTCTTGCTTGGACAGAGGGCAACCTGACTGCCAACCAAAAACCCCATTTCTAACATTGGTGATCAGCGGTGAGGATAGGACTTGTGTTTGTGCAGTGACATACAGTAGCTAAGTATTTCACTACCTACCCACAGTTGAAGGTCAACTTGATGTTTCACTTTTTTTGGCTTTTGATTCTCTGATGTCCTCCTGGATATACTATTGATATTTTGGACTTTGGATTTTGGTTTTTGCGGGTAAGATCTTATCAGAATGGGATTGCTTACCTACTCATTCTTTGTTCGTACTGACCACCTCACTAAGGCTGACCTAAGGAAGCTTTGCAGAAAATGGGGCCTTCCTGTAGCAAGGAGATCTACTAAGGCGGAGATGCTACATAACTACATAGTCTGGGGGGAGGAAAGATGGGCAGAGAGAGAGGCAGCAAGAAACCAAATGACTAAGTACCCCTCAGATGAGGAGGAGGACTACGCACATGAGGAGGAAGACTGCTCACATGAGGAGGAAGACTACTCAGATGAGGAAAGAGACCCAGAGATAGATGAATGGCTCCGAGGTCAAAGGCGACAGGAGCAACAATTAGAGGAATATCTTGCAAGGGTTGAGGCAAAAAGACTCTTAGCCCTGGAAGAAGAAAAGATTGCAGCTCAAGAGCTGAGCTGTAAAGAGCTGAAACTGGAGGCCGGAAGGGCTGAGTCCAGTTCAGATGGTGGCAGCAAAAATCTTGCATCCGGTACTGCTGAAGAAGGGCACAAGCCCAGAGATGTGGTGCCCAACTTGAAGAAGGGAGTTGATACACCCCAGGTGGTTCAAGAGTATGAGGTAGTTCCCATTATGCACAGGGTCCCTGAGAAGGATTGGGGAACTGGCACAGGGAGTCATATTCCTACTGGGGGGAGGGACACTTTACTGACTCTAGCAGAGAGTGACAGAGAAAAGGGTTCCCCCCTGGTGGACGTCCTGGATATAGAGTGTAGAGACATCCCAGAAGAGTATGGGTTGAGTGTCAGAGACAGGCAGATACTGTCTCACCAGTCTCAGGAGGGTGATGTAGAGTGCTTTTCCAAGGCTGAGTTACTGGATGGTGGGGTGAAGGGTACTGTGGTTAATACATGTGAAGGGCAGAGTGATGTAATTGCTGGAGAGCATATGTCTGGTCCTTATTTTCCAGAGCTACGCCAACACCAGGTGGAGTGTGAGTTCTCTGACCCCAGGGAACTTACAATGGAGGCAGAGTTCTGGGTGAGTACCAGAGAGTCTGAAGAGGCATTTGGGGGTGCTCCTGAAGGGAGTGGTCTAGGTGGTTCCCAACCGAGTGAGGTGGGAAAGGATTGTAGTTTCCCAGGTAGGTCCCAGGTCCTAGAGGGTTCCATGAGGGAACACCAGGAGGGAAGCCTAGCCTGTACCGTAGGGCCACCTTTTGAGGGAAGCCCCGCAGTGTCAGAAGAACTTGGGGGGGGTGACTGTAGCCAGCATCCCAACAGTTCTGGTGTCTGGCAGTACCCCTCCTAGTGAGGGGGTGCAGAAGTCCAGACATAGGGTTGAGAGGGGTTTGCAGACCCCAGTGGAGGACCTTGAGAGTCAGGGGTCAGCTCTGAGAGTAGAGCCCCCCAGGAATGACCCAGGTGAAACAGTTTCTGGTTTGGGGGAAACCCAGACTCTGCCGGATGGGCAGAGGTCGGGAGACCTGCGCCAACCAGACTCTTGTGTGGCCCTTGGGGACGGTGTGTCCCTTGTGGGGGGTGAGAGTGCCCCCCAGGAAGTCCTGGCATGCCAGGCAAAGATTCAACCTCAGGGAGGTGACTCTGGGTTGGATACCCAGTTTCAGGGGTTAAACTCTGACCTGGTGGGAGGTAGGTGTGCCTCCCAAGAAGTCCTGCTATGCCAGGCAATTGTCCAACCTCAGGGTGTTGACTCTGGGTTGGATGGCCAGGTTCAGAGGTTAAACTCTGACCTGGTGGGGGGTAGGTGTGCCCCCCAGAAAGTCCTGGCATGCCAGGCAGTTGTCCAACCTCAGGGTGTTGACACTGGGTTGGATGGCCAGGTTCAGAGGTTAAACTCTGACCTGGTGGGAGGTAGGTGTGCCTCCCAGAAAGTCCTGGTGTGCCAGGCAATTGCCCAACCTCTGGGTGGTGACCCTGGGTTGAAGAACCAGGCTCAGAGGTTAAACTCTGACCTGGTGGGAGGTAGGTGTGCCTCCCTGGAAGTCCTGGCCTGCCAGGCAATGGTTCAACCTCAGGGTGGTGACTCTGGGTTGGCTAACCAGGTTCAGAGGATAAACTCTGACCTGTTGGGGGGTAGGTGTGCCCCCCAGAAAGTCCTGGTATGCCAGGCAATGGTTCAACCTCAGGGTGGTGACTCTGGGTTGGATACCCAGGTTCAGAAGTTAAACTCTGACCTGGTGGGGGGTAGGTGTGCCCCCCAGAAAGTCCTGGCGTGCCAGGCAATTGTTCAACCTCAGGGTGGTAACCCTGGGTTGGAGAACCAGGTTCAGAGGTTAACCTCTGACCTGGTGGGAGGTTGGTGTGCCTCCCAGAAAGTCCTGGTGTGCCAGGCAGTTGCCCAACCTCAGGGTGGTGACCCTAGGTTGGAGAACCAGGTTCAGAGGTTAAACTCTGACCTGGTGGAGGGTCAGTGTGCCCACCAGGAAGTCCTGGCGTGCAAGGCAATTGTTCAACTTCAGGGTGGTGACTCTGAGTTGGATGGCCAAGTTCAGAGGTTAAACTCTGACCTGGTGGAGGGTCAGTGTGCCCTCCAGGAAGTCCTGGCGTGCCAGGCAATTGTTCAACTTCAGGGTGGTGACTCTGAGTTGAATGGTCAGGTGCAGAGGTTAAACTCTGACCTGGTGGGGGGTAGGTGTGCCTCCCAGAAAGTCCTGGTTTGCCAGGCAGTGATCCAGTCTGAGGGTACAGACCCTGGGCTGGAAGACCAGGGTCAGGGTGTCCCCCCGGACCTGGAGGGAGGGGCTACTGATAACAGTGCCCCTACCATGTTGTCTTCTGAGGAGGCCACTCCTAGTTGGAGGGTGCTGGACCCCAGAAGGGAGGGCAGGGGGAGGGATCCCTCACCCCGGGCCCTAGTCCAACCTGAAGGTACAGACCCCAGGTTGGAGGGCCAGTTGCAGGTTAACAGCCCTGCACTGGTGGAGGAATGGTACAGGGCAACTTCTATAAGCACCCTGACCATGTTGGACTCTGGGGGTACCGCTCCAGGAGGGAGGGTACAGAGCCCCAGAGGGGAGGACCAGGTTCAGGCTGTCATCCCTGACCTGGTGGAAGGGAGAGTGGTTAAAGGGTGCCCAGCACCTGGGGCTACCGCCCCCCACTCTCCACAGCCACAGTGGTGGGAGAGCTTTGAGAGGCCTGGGGCCTGGCTCGCATCCCTGGCAGCTGTCAGTATCCACTGTGGCTTGCTGTCCGGGTGGACAGAGTTATCCCTGGGGAGGGGACAAGTGCCACACCCCGGGGGTAGAGTGAGCAACACCACTGTGTTGGTCATGGTGGTGCTATCCTGCCCCTGGGATACATCTGTGAGCAAAGTAAGGTTAGGTGCTGCACAGATGGGATCCGCAGGTAAGGAGAAAGGTTCCCCATGGGTTGGCTTAGTGGGCCCTGAGAGTATGGACAGAGGGATCCAATTGGAGTCAGGAAGGCGAAGAACTGGAGCATGCCCCTGCTGTTGTGGGCCTGGGTCCTTGTTCTGTCGCCTCAAACAGGGAAGTACATCAGGATAGTGATTGTTCTCCCCTGGCTTTAGGCTGGTAGGGGGTCATGTTGGACCTGGCTTTTTGACGGGGACATCCCCAAACTTTTTGCCTCCTTCCTCCTATTTTTTCTGACCTGTTGTTGTTGGCTTTTGACCTCTGGGCACTTTACCACTGCTAACCAGTGCTAAAGTGCATATGCTCTCTGTGTAAATTGTACTACTAATTGTTTTATCCATGATTGACTATTTAATTTACTTGTAAGTCCCTGGTAGAGTGCACTACATGTGCCTAGGGCAGGTAGATTAAATGCTACTAGTGGGCCTGCAGCACTGGTTGTGCCACCCACCTCAGTAGCCCCTTAACCTTGTCTCAGGCCTGCCATTGCAAGGCCTGTGTGTGCAGTTTCACTGCCACTTCGACTTGGCATTTAAAGGTACTTGCCAAGCCTAGAACTCCCCTTTTTCTATACATAAGTCACCCCTAATGTGTGCCCTAGGTAACCCCTAGAGCAGGGTGCTGTGTGGGTAAAAGGCAGGACATGTACTTGTGTGGTTATATGTCCTGGTAGTGTAAAACTCCTAAATTCGTTTTTACACTACTGTGAGGCCTGCTCCCTTCATAGGCTAACATTGGGGCTGCTCTCATACATTGTTGAAGTGGCAGCTGCTGATCTGAAAGGAGCAGGAAGGTCATATTTAGTATGGCCAGAATGGTAATATAAAATCCTGCTGACTGGTGAAGTCGGATTTAATATTACTATTCTAGAAATGCCACTTTTAGAAAGTGAGCATTTCTTTGCACTAAAACCTTGTTGTGCCCTTCAATCCACGTCTGGCTAGGTTTAGTTGACAGCTCCTTGTGCATTCACTCAGACACACCCCAAACACAGGGTACTCAGCCTCACTTGCATACATCTGCATTTTGAATGGGTCTTCCTGGGCTGGGAGGGTGGAGGGCCTGCCCTCACACAAAGGACTGCCACACCCCCTACTGGGACTCTGGCAGACAGGATTGAACTGAAAGGGGGCTTGGTGCATTTCTTGGACACTCTTTGAAGTCACCCCCACTTCAACAGCACAACTTAGTATAAAACAGGGCCTCTGCCCTACCTCATGAGACACTTGCTGGAGAAGAAACCTGAACCAGAAACTACATCCTGCCAAGAAGAACTGCCTGGCTGCTCAAAGGACTCACCTGTCTGCTTTTCTACAAAGGACTGCTGCCTTGCTGTTGGCCTGCTGCCTTGCGGAACTCTTGTCTGGCTGTAAAAGTGCTCTCCAAGGGCTTGGATAGAGCTTGCCTCCTGTTCCCTGAAGTCTCAGGACCAAAAAGACTCCTCTCTTCCACTTGGACGCTCCGTGCGCCGAAAATTTTCGACGCACAGCTTGTTCCGCGGCAAGAAAAACGCCGCACACCGACGCTGAACGACGCGACGCCTTCGGGACGACCGAAACTTTGACGCACGGCCTCGCAAGGACAACGCCGCCCGACTTCCCGGGAGAAATCGACGCGACGCTTGCCGTGAGGTCGAAACTTTGACGCACGGCCTTGCAAGGACAACGCCGCCCGACTTCCCAGGAGAAATTGACGCAACGCCTGCCGTGAGATCAAAACTTTGACGCACGGCCTTGCAAGGACAACGCCGCCCGACTCCCCAGGAGAAATCGACGCAACGCCTGCCGTGAGATCGAAACTTCGACTCGCAGCTCCGCAGAACGACGCGGAGCCGGAAAACAAGCAGGAAAATCCACGCACAGACCCGGAAAATCTGGTACTCCCCGCGAACCACAAAAAAGAGACTGTCCGCGCCGGAAAACGACGCACGACTCCCCGCGTGGAAAATAACAACGCAAGTCCGTGTGTGCTGAAGAGAAATCGACGCACACACCAGTTTTCCACGTACCTCTTCTCCTGTGGCGCTCTAAGGAGATTTTCCACCAGAAACCAGGTACTTTGTGTTTGAAAGAGACTTTGTTTACTTTCTAAAGACTTAAGACACTTTATATCACTTTTCAGTGATATCTTTACAAATTCATATTGCAACTTTGATCGTTTTGACCTGAAGATACCCAGATAAATATTATATATTTTTCTAAACACTGTGTGGTGTATTTTTGTAGTGTTATGCTATGGTGTTGTATGATTTATTGCACAAATGCTTTACACATTGCCTTCTAAGTTAAGCCTGACTGCTCGTGCCAAGCTACCAGAGGGTTGGCACAGGCTGATTTTGGATTGTGTGTGACTTACTCTGACTAGAGTGAGGGTTCTTGCTTGGACAGAGGGCAACCTGACTGCCAACCAAAAACCCCATTTCTAACATTGGTGATCAGCGGTGAGGATAGGACTTGTGTTTGTGCAGTGACATACAGTAGCTAAGTATTTCACTACCTACCCACAGTTGAAGGTCAACTTGATGTTTCACTTTTTTGGGCTTTTGATTCTCTGATGTCCTCCTGGATATACTATTGATATTTTGGACTTTGGATTTTGGTTTTTGCTGGTAAGATCTTATCAGAATGGGATTGCTTACCTACTCATTCTTTGTTCGTACTGACCACCTCACTAAGGCTGACCTAAGGAAGCTTTGCAGAAAATGGGGCCTTCCTGTAGCAAGGAGATCTACTAAGGCGGAGATGCTACATAACTACATAGTCTGGGGGGAGGAAAGATGGGCAGAGAGAGAGGCAGCAAGAAACCAAATGACTAAGTACCCCTCAGATGAGGAGGAGGACTACGCACATGAGGAGGAAGACTGCTCGCATGAGGAGGAAGACTACTCAGATGAGGAAAGAGACCCAGAGATAGATGAATGGCTCCGAGGTCAAAGGCGACAGGAGCAACAATTAGAGGAATATCTTGCAAGGGTTGAGGCAAAAAGACTCTTAGCCCTGGAAGAAGAAAAGATTGCAGCTCAATAGCTGAGCTGTAAAGAGCTGAAACTGGAGGCTGGAAGGGCTGAGTCCAGTTCAGATGGTGGCAGCAAAAATCTTGCATCCGGTACTGCTGAAGAAGGGCACAAGCCCAGAGATGTGGTGCCCAACTTGAAGAAGGGAGTTGATACACCCCAGGTGGTTCAAGAGTATGAGGTAGTTCCCGTTATGCACAGGGTCCCTGAGAAGGATTGGGGAACTGGCACAGGGAGTCATATTCCTACTGGGCGGAGGGACACTTTACTGACTCTAGCAGAGAGTGACAGAGAAAAGGGTTCCCCCCTGGTGGACGTCCTGGATATAGAGTGTAGAGACATCCCAGAACAGTATGGGTTGAGTGTCAGAGACAGGCAGATACTGTCTCACCAGTCTCAGGAGGGTGATGTAGAGTGCTTTTCCAAGGCTGATTTACTGGATGGTGGGGTGAAGGGTACTGTGGTTAATACATGTGAAGGGCAGAGTGATGTAATTGCTGGAGAGCATATGTCTGGTCCTTATTTTCCAGAGCTACGCCAACACCAGGTGGAGTGTGAGTTCTCTGACCCCAGGGAACTTACAATGGAGGCAGAGTTCTGGGTGAGTACCAGAGAGTCTGAAGAGGCATTTGGGGGTGCTCCTGAAGGGAGTGGTCTAGGTGGTTCCCAACCGAGTGAGGTGGGAAAGGATTGTAGTGTCCCAGGTAGGTCCCAGGTCCTAGAGGGTTCCATGAGGGAACACCAGGAGGGAAGCCTAGCCTGTACCGTAGGGCCACCTTTTGAGGGAAGCCCCGCAGTGTCAGAAGAACTTGGGGGGGGTGACTGTAGCCAGCATCCCAACAGTTCTGGTGTCTGGCAGTACCCCTCCTAGTGAGGGGGTGCAGAAGTCCAGACATAGGGTTGAGAGGGGGTTGCAGACCCCAGTGGAGGACCTTGAGAGTCAGGGGTCAGCTCTGAGAGCAGAGCCCCCCAGGAATGACCCAGGTGAAACAGTTTCTGGTTTGGGGGAAACCCAGACTCTGCCGGATGGGCAGAGGTCGGGAGACCTGCGCCAACCAGACTCTTGTGTGGCCCTTGGGGACGGTGTGTCCCTTGTGGGGGGTGAGAGTGCCCCCCAGGAAGTCCTGCATGCCAGGCAAAGATTCAACCTCAGGGAGGTGACTCTGGGTTGGATACCCAGGTTCAGGGGTTAAACTCTGACCTGGTGGGAGGTAGGTGTGCCTCCCAAGAAGTCCTGCTATGCCAGGCAATTGTCCAACCTCAGGGTGTTGACTCTGGGTTGGATGGCCAGGTTCAGAGGTTAAACTCTGACCTGGTGGGGGGTAGGTGTGCCCCCCAGAAAGTCCTGGCATGCCAGGCAGTTGTCCAACCTCAGGGTGTTGACACTGGGTTGGATGGCCAGGTTCAGAGGTTAAACTCTGACCTGGTGGGAGGTAGGTGTGCCTCCCAGAAAGTCCTGGTGTGCCAGGCAATTGCCCAACCTCTGGGTGGTGACCCTGGGTTGAAGAACCAGGCTCAGAGGTTAAACTCTGACTTGGTGGGAGGTAGGTGTGCCTCCCTGGAAGTCCTGGCCTGCCAGGCAATGGTTCAACCTCAGGGTGGTGACTCTGGGTTGGCTAACCAGGTTCAGAGGATAAACTCTGACCTGTTGGGGGGTAGGTGTGCCCCCCAGAAAGTCCTAGTATGCCAGGCAATGGTTCAACCTCAGGGTGGTGACTCTGGGTTGGATACCCAGGTTCAGAAGTTAAACTCTGACCTGGTGGGGGGTAGGTGTGCCCCCCCAGAAAGTCCTGGCGTGCCAGGCAATTGTTCAACCTCAGGGTGGTAACCCTGGGTTGGAGAACCAGGTTCAGAGGTTAACCTCTGACCTGGTGGGAGGTTGGTGTGCCTCCCAGAAAGTCCTGGTGTGCCAGGCAGTTGCCCAACCTCAGGGTGGTGACCCTAGGTTGGAGAACCAGGTTCAGAGGTTAAACTCTGACCTGTTGGAGGGTCAGTGTGCCCTCCAGGAAGTCCTGGCGTGCAAGGCAATTGTTCAACTTCAGGGTGGTGACTCTGAGTTGGATGGCCAAGTTCGGAGGTTAAACTCTGACCTGGTGGAGGGTCAGTGTGCCCTCCAGGAAGTCCTGGCGTGCCAGGCAATTGTTCAACTTCAGGGTGGTGACTCTGAGTTGAATGGTCAGGTGCAGAGGTTAAACTCTGACCTGGTGGGGGGTAGGTGTGCCTCCCAGAAAGTCCTGGTTTGCCAGGCAGTGATCCAGTCTGAGGGTACAGACCCTGGGCTGGAAGACCAGGGTCAGGGTGTCCCCCCGGACCTGGAGGGAGGGGCTACTGATAACAGTGCCCCTACCATGTTGTCTTCTGAGGAGGCCACTCCTAGTTGGAGGGTGCTGGACCCCAGAAGGGAGGGCAGGGGGAGGGAACCCTCACCCCGGGCCCTAGTCCAACCTGAAGGTACAGACCCCAGGTTGGAGGGCCAGTTGCAGGTTAACAGCCCTGCACTGGTGGAGGAATGGTACAGGGCAACTTCTATAAGCACCCTGACCATGTTGGACTCTGGGGGTACCGCTCCAGGAGGGAGGGTACAGAGCCCCAGAGGGGAGGACCAGGTTCAGGCTGTCATCCCTGACCTGGTGGAAGGGAGAGTGGTTAAAGGGTGCCCAGCACCTGGGGCTACCACCCCCCACTCTCCACAGCCACAGTGGTGGGAGAGCTTTGAGAGGCCTGGGGCCTGGCTCTCATCCCTGGCAGCTGTCAGTATCCACTGTGGCTTGCTGTCCGGGTGGACAGAGTTATCTCTGGGGAGGGGACAAGTGCCACACCCCGGGGGTAGAGTGAGCAACACCACTGTGTTGGTCATGGTGGTACTATCCTGCCCCTGGGATACATCTGTGAGCAAAGTAAGGTTAGGTGCTGCACAGATGGGATCCGCAGGTAAGGAGAAAGGTTCCCCATGGGTTGGCTTAGTGGGCCCTGAGAGTATGGACAGAGGGATCCAATTGGAGTCAGGAAGGCGAAGAATTGGAGCATGCCCCTGCTGTTGTGGGCCTGGTTCCTTGTTCTGTCGCCTCAAACAGGGAAGTACATCAGGATAGTGATTGTTCTCCCCTGGCTTTAGGCTGGTAGGGGGTCATGTTGGACCTGGCTTTTTGACAGGGACATCCCCAAACTTTTTGCCTCCTTCCTCCTATTTTTTCTGACCTGTTGTTGTTGGCTTTTGACCTCTGGGCACTTTACCACTGCTAACCAGTGCTAAAGTGCATATGCTCTCTGTGTAAATTGTACTACTAATTGTTTTATCCATGATTGACTATTTAATTTACTTGTAAGTCCCTGGTAGAGTGCACTACATGTGCCTAGGGCAGGTAGATTAAATGCTACTAGTGGGCCTGCAGCAGTGGTTGTGCCACCCACCTCAGTAGCCCCTTAACCTTGTCTCAGGCCTGCCATTGCAAGGCCTGTGTGTGCAGTTTCACTGCCACTTCGACTTGGCATTTAAAGGTACTTGCCAAGCCTAGAACTCCCCTTTTTCTATACATAAGTCACCCCTAATGTGTGCCCTAGGTAACCCCTAGAGCAGGGTGCTGTGTGGGTAAAAGGCAGGACATGTACTTGTGTGGTTATATGTCCTGGTAGTGTAAAACTCCTAAATTTGTTTTTACACTACTGTGAGGCCTGCTCCCTTCATAGGCTAACATTGGGGCTGCTCTCATACATTGTTGAAGTGGCAGCTGCTGATCTGAAAGGAGCAGGAAGGTCATATTTAGTATGGCCAGAATGGTAATATAAAATCCTGCTGACTGGTGAAGTCGGATTTAATATTACTATTCTAGAAATGCCACTTTTAGAAAGTGAGCATTTCTTTGCACTAAAACCTTGTTGTGCCCTTCAATCCACGTCTGGCTAGGTTTAGTTGACAGCTCCTTGTGCATTCACTCAGACACACCCCAAACACAGGGTACTCAGCCTCACTTGCATACATCTGCATTTTGAATGGGTCTTCCTGGGCTGGGAGGGTGGAGGGCCTGCCCTCACACAAAGGACTGCCACACCCCCTACTGGGACTCTGGCAGACAGGATTGAACTGAAAGGGGGCTTGGTGCATTTCTTGGACACTCTTTGAAGTCACCCCCACTTCAACGGCACAACTTAGTATAAAACAGGGCCTCTGCCCTACCTCATGAGACACTTGCTGGAGAAGAAACCTGAACCAGAAACTACATCCTGCCAAGAAGAACTGCCTGGCTGCTCAAAGGACTCACCTGTCTGCTTTTCTACAAAGGACTGCTGCCTTGCTGTTGGCCTGCTGCCTTGCTGAACTCTTGTCTGGCTGTAAAAGTGCTCTCCAAGGGCTGGATAGAGCTTGCCTCCTGTTCTCTGAAGTCTCAGGACCAAAAAGACTTCTCTCTTCCACTTGGACGATCCGTGCGCCGCAAATTTTCGACGCACAGCTTGTTCCGCGGCAAGAAAAACGCTGCACACCGACGCTGATCGACGCGACGCCTTCGGGACGACCGAAACTTTGACGCACGGCCTCGCAAGGACAACGCCGCCCGACTTCCCGGGAGAAATCGAGGCGACGCCTGCCGTGAGGTCGAAACTTTGACGCACGGCCTCGCAAGGACAACGCCGCTCGACTTCCCAGGAGAAATCGAGGCAACGCCTGCCGTGAGATCAAAACTTTGACGCACGGCCTCGCAAGGACAACGCCGCCCGACTCCCCAGGAGAAATCGACGCGACGCCTGACGTGAGATCGAAACTTCGACGCGCAGCCCCGCAGAACGACACACAGCCGGAAAACAAGCAGGAAAATCCACACACAGACCCAGGACATCTGGTACTCCCCGCGAACCACAGAAAGAGACTGTCCGCGCGCCGGAAAACGACGCACGACTCCCCGCGTGGAAAATAACGACGCAAGTCCGTGTGTGCTGAGGAGAAATCAACACACACACCAGTTTTCCACGTACCTCTTCTCCTGTGGCCCTCTAAGGAGATTTTCCACCAGAAACCTGGTACTTTGTGTTTGAAAGAGACTTTGTTTACTTTCTAAAGACTTAAGACACTTTCTATCACTTTTCAGTGATATCTTTACAAATTCATATTGCAACTTTGATCGTTTTGACCTGAAGATACACAGATAAATATTATATATTTTTCTAAACACTGTGTGGTGTATTTTTGTAGTGTTATACTATGGTGTTGTATGATTTATTGCACAAATGCTTTACACATTGCCTTCTAAGTTAAGCCTGACTGCTCGTGCCAAGCTACCAGAGGGTGGGCACAGGCTGATTTTGGATTGTGTGTGACTTACTCTGACTAGAGTGAGGGTTCTTGCTTGGACAGAGGGCAACCTGACTGCCAACCAAAAACCCCATTTCTAACAATCTGGTATTTTTGTCAGAGCTAGGTTACCTTCCCATTTGTAGGAGCCACCTTCCAGAGAGGATATCTAAGAGGGCCCTAATCATGTTGCTTAATAGCTAAACAAACCAATCGATGCATAGTTGTTTATGAGTACCTTTGTATGTGATGTAATGGAAAGAAAACAACCCAATCGATGCATAATTGTTTATGAGTACCTTTGTATGTGATGTAATGGAAAGAAAATATACACAATCATCTTTAAATCAATAGCATCCTGCAAAGCAACTTACATTATTTTCTGAAGGCATTCTGTGGCAGAGAGGAAGCACCGGTCTCTTACGAGGGAGAGCCTCTAAAAGCAGAAACAGTTAGTTAGTATCATGGTTGTGTCTCACAGGCTCATTTTGTGCAGCAGACTTGATACACTTGCCTCATGTCTCAGTCTGTGGGAAACCAGCTTTTCCCACAGATGGCTCAGCTTAATGAGCGATCAAGTAACAATGGAGAGAAAATGTAAAATATAGGCAAAATTGTATCAGAAGTAAAAACATGAGGGTGTCTACCTCAGTCGCTAATGAAAGATGAGTGCTGCTTGTAACAGGTTGTGCCAAGAACTATCACACCTAAAAAGTGAGTGAATTCTCAGTACAGTTTTGGAGAAGATATTTGCCTTGTTGGTGGAACGTAGCCCCTCAATTTCTAGTTCTTCACCGCCATTATGCAAAACAGGTAATCCAAAGGTGGATGTTTAGTAGAAATAGACAATTTTGCAGGCAAACGTTGTAACGTTAGGCAATTGGGTGGCAGATTTCATGGCAAAGCCTGATGCTGCTGGAAAAAAGTCACAATTCCATGCAGTTATTGAAAGTTTTCCTCAGACAAGGAGGTACATTGTCAGTACTCTGTCACTGTCCAAGAGAAATGAGGGAATCCCTCTGTGCAATAATTTCTCATACTTTCCTTTTTGGCAGGTTAGGGCATCTTTTTTATCACAGTAATTTTTAGAGATTGTCATGCGTTTGTCTACCAGGAGATATTCAACTGTATATATGGGATATGCACTTCCAACTTTTTATGCATTCACCACCTGTTGTTGGTAGGAATGATGGCAGACTCATTAGCGTAAGCACAGCTGAATCTCTGTCTAAAGCCACAACTTTACTTTGGCTTTTTTCCACCCTGGCAATACAACTGCATCCAGCGTGCTTTCCATAGATTTCCAAAGTCTGTCTTTCACTAACTTGGTCTTTAAGTATTTAGAGCATATCATGGCAATTGTCAGTCTGAGGAAACAAATTATTAATAACCAAAATTACTTTTAAATGTTATCAAGTATTAAGGACCAATTAGAGGATTTTATTAATGCTTCTATAATAATGTTTCTATTTTTCTAGTTTATCCTTTATCTTCTCGCATGCTATCATTTTGCTACTCTTTCTTTCATGGAACTTGTTTCCATTCACAATATTGGAGATTACAATAATCACTAAAGCTGGCATTTCACGCATGTGCCTATTTCCTCAAAGGCATTTACCTCTAAATAATGGAGCATCAGCAGCAAGCAGGTATGTGATTGCTTGAAACGCAAGTGATAGCATCACCAAATATAATAGGGATGCTTAAGCAATACAAGAAAATACAATATTCTGGTAGTAATTACCTATTATAACAAAATATAAATGACTGAAAACGGATTGTACATAGTGGGCTTCTGAATGGTCATTAAATATCAGAGAACAGGAGTTTAAATGATTATGCTTATATAAAATTTCATTGCACCGATGTGCTTGCAGACATTTTAAGTTACGACCTCCCACTAGACGGTATGAAGGAATGAATAATTTCTGTTTAAAAACCCATGATGAACAACCTTTCATTTCAATACTTGTATGATGGAACCACACCTGCCTTTACAACGTGGTCATTACATCGCGTGCCTCATTACCATGCATGACTTTACCAGTCACACTTTTACCACGCAAATGCCTTTACCATACATGCCTTTAATAGGAAAAATGTAAGTATTTAACAGATAAATATATACCCATTTTATATATATATATATATATATATATATATATAAAACTGTGTGTGTGTGTGTATATATATATGTGTGTGTATTTATATATGTGAACATGCACTTAAAAAAACAAAGGTTTCAGGGACATCATAGTTATGTTCTGACTTTTGAATTTATTCACTCACAACTAGGGAAATTCAGCAGTTATAGAGTTAATTCAAGTAACTATACCTCGTGCCCTAAGGTTACTATAACTCACGCCCCACCTTGTACAGTAATCTGATCAATAATTTTACTGCAGATCTTACAGTGACATTATCAATGATGTTATCAAAGATGTCATAAGTGCTGTAATTTTTCGGGTGATTAGCAGTACAATGCTAGGGCGCAAGTTATAGTTACCTATGGGCGCGAGTTATAGTTACTTGAAATAACACAGCCGCCCGCCTCATCCTGGACCTCCCTCGTCATGAACACATCTCATCACACCTCAAATCCCTTCGCTGGCTCCCCATCGACAAGAGGATCATCTTCAAAATCCTCATCCACGCACACAAATCCCTCCACAACACCGGCCCAACCTACCTCAATGAAAGAGTTAACTTCCACACTCCCAGTCGCCACCTCCGATCTGCCGACCTCGGAATCGGCACAGTCCCTCACATCCAACGCGCCACCACAGGAGGCAGATCCTTCTCCTACCTCACCTCCAAGGCCTGGAACTCCCTCCCCACCAAACTCTGCAAGACCCAAGACCTCCTGCTCTTCAGAAAGAACCTCAAGACATGGCTGTTTGAACAGTGACCCTCCCCCCTCAAGCCTTGAGACCCTCACGGGTGAGTAGCGCGCTCTATAAAAATTTTGATTGATTGAACTCTTACTGCTGAACTTCTGTGGTTTTGTGTGAGTAAATTCAGAACATAACTATAACGTTCCTGTAACCTTTGGTTTTTTTAAGCAAATTTCTAAGATTTTTTCAAATTCTATTTCCTAACTATAACGTCCCAGTAAACTTTGGTTTGTTTTCAGTGAATTTCTATGTTTTTTTTAACATAAATTAATTTTAATTACTATGCATTAAACCAACCACTGGCACGCACGGCCTTCAGCCATGCGCAGCAGAGGTTGACTGCAGGGCCTGGCTGGATCCGTGGATTTTCCCGACATTTAAAAATAAAAATGCTTTTTAGCCTGGTCGGGGTCCATGAGGGACCCCTAGTCCAAGGCTAGGGGCTAAGGGTGACCCTATCCTGGCCCCTTTTCTTTTTTTTTCACCTTTTTTTGTGGGACTCAGCTGACGGCGAGTCCCAACATGGCTGCCAACACATCCTAGTTAAAGTGTTAGCAGCCAATCAGATATCAGCATGGAGACAATTGGATCTGCAGAGGATATGCGTCCCTAGAGAGCTATATTTTCAAAACTCTAATACCTCCAAAACTATGAAGCGATTTACAGCATATCTCTAAAGCCACAAGTTCTGGACCAAGAGCTAGCTTTCTGCCAAATTTGGTGTAATTCTGTTCAGCGGTTCTGGTTGTAGTTGAGTTCAAAAATTTGAAAAATCCCATTGACATAGAATGGGGGAGAAGTGTTTTGCCCGCCCCCCTTTTTCTCAGCCCCTGCTAGACGAATCACCCAGAAATTTTCAAGGCAACAGCTGAACTGACCAAAGTATATGTTTTGAATATTTTGTGAAGATTCGTCAAACAACACCAAAGGTATTGGCAAAACAAAAAACATTCTGTTTATGGAAAAAATGGTCCTTACTAAATCTACCTACTGGCGACTGGCAGTAGGTAATACATATATATATATATATATATATATATATATATATATAAAACACTTTATACTTACCCGTGAAATACTTATATTTTCACTTCGTTGTAAAGGTATGTGTGTTAAAGGCATGTTTGTTGTAGAATTTTGCGTGGTTAGGACATGCGGTGTAAAGACGCATGGATGTGTGGTTCTGACCGTGTTATAATTGCTGTTTCCCTATTGGGTTGTATGACGGAACCACAACTGCTTGAACAACAAATAACTTTACAACGATGCCTGAACAACGAATGCATCTTTACAACGAAAGCCGTAGATAGATATATATACAATATATATATATATATACATATATATATATATTCACTGAAAAAAACAAAGGTTACATGGTTGTTAGAGTTAGGAAACAGAATTTTTTTTAAATGTAGAAATTCACTTAAATAACAGAAGGTTACAGGGAGCGTATGGTTAGGGTCACATGTCAAATGTAGAAAATCATAGAAGTTCAGCAGTTAAGTAACTATAACTTGCGCCCCAGTCATGCACAGTTATATAATCAATAACTTTACTGCTAATGTTACATCAATATTATTAATGATTTTATAAAAGGTGTCAAGAGTGCTTTAATATCTGGGGCAATTAGCAGTGCATGACAAGGGCGTGAGTTATAGTTACCGTAGGGCATGAGTTATAGTTACTTGAAATAACTCTAACTATAAATGCTAAATTTCTATTTCTATTGAAATGTGAGCCCAACTATAAGGTCCCTGTAATCTTTGGATTTTTAAGTGAATTTGTATGATTTTTTTATTTCAATTTCCTAACTATAACAATACTGTAACCTTTGTTTTTTTTCAGTGAGCTTCCATGTTTTTTTACCGTTTTTTTACGATTAATATTTTTTTACCATTTACTTTTTTTTTAACGTTAAGTAATTGTAATTACTTTGCGTTAATTCAACAACCACTGTGGCCAGGCCCTGCAGCCTACATCCTCTAAGCTCCCAACCCCATGCCACACATGGTCTTTAGCTGTTCGTGGAAAAGGGTTGGCCATCTATATGCTCTTAATCCTCTGCCATGCACAGCCTTTAGCCATGCGCAACAGGGGTTGGCCACACCTGCAGCCAGGTCCTGCGGCCTACCCCCTACAAGCACCCAACCCCACTGCTGTGGGGGTTACAGCCAACCCTACACCACGCACGGTCCTGCAAAAGAAAAGGGGGCAGGGTAAGAATACAGACCCCTCTCCGTTGGGCACTTTCGAGCCCCAGGGACCACCATCTCCCTGGGGATTATTTTAAAAAAGGTCTCAGCAATGTCTGACCTATTGCCTTTGGCAATGGGGTGGGGTGGTGAATGGGAGGGTGGTGGGAGTAGTAAATGGGAGCGCGAGTTGGGTGTGAGAAACAGCAGCCCACAAACAGAGGGCAACAAACAAGCAGGCAATGGGCAGAGAGGCACAAAAAGAGGGCAAGAAACTGGCGGAGAGGCACAAACAAAGGGCAAGAAAGAAATTGTGCGCTTTAAAACCAAGCAGTATGTGGAACTGTCCCAGTTGAAACTGCATGACTCTGTTGTGACCAGTATGAACAAAGAAGTAAAACAGAGGACAGACTAGATAACAGTGAGTGAAAAAACATAAACAAAAAGCAACAAATAAATGCAGCAGTCTTATGTGCCAATACACTATGACAGAAGAAAGTAGAAATTAAATATTTTGTGGGGAATTTTTGGGTTTAATATTCCTTTTGTTTTTACCAAGACTGCCAAATCACTGATGAAATGAATGGACTCGCTTACAAGATATTTCCCCAGATAGAGCCAGATGGGAGTGTGCTTTGCCCTGCGGCTAGAGAAGTGACAAGGCAACGTTGAAAAGCATGGGACTGGGGCTGTAGAAGGTCCTCTTTGCCTCTTGCATCACTCTGCCCTTCGGGCCTTTATCCACAGTGTCTTTCCTGGCAGAGTCTACCCCTGCCTGGGCTTCTGCCCAGTGCTCTCCCTCCACTGCTGAGCTCTGACAGATGTTTCCACCCACTTGAACTGTTCTGCAAGCAGCCTGGATCTCTGCTGCTTTTTAGAGCTACTGAAGCTGCTAAAGAAATGACACCAGGAAAAGGAAAAGCCTTTCCCCCAGCTGTGGCCGCTGGTGTTGCCAATGCTGCCTGTTTCCCCGACAGAGCCCATTCTGGGTGGGGAGCACTAGGACGCTGCTGCCCGCTTCCCATGCATCCAGCAGCATCCCCAGGGAGAGGATCTGTGTGCATGGCTGAGGGGGTGCTGGGAGATGATGCATGGCTGAGAAGGGAGGAGCCCTTCTCATTAGGAAGAATAGGACTCCAAATGAATGGTGGGACCGGTCATCCATTTGAACCCAAAATAGAAACGTAGTCTCAAAACAATGGCTAAAAAATGGCGGCTGCGTAAGTAAACAGTAGTTGGCCGGTACTCTTGGTGAGGGCTAACTGATGGAAAAGGCATGATGTATGCATGCTTTTGATGAATGGGGATAGTGACGATGGTGTCAGCAAATGGGAAGCCTAAGGGCATGCTGACACCCACAATCTAGATACAGCATGTCTCGGTTTGAGACATTGCATGCAAGCCATATAGAGCCAAGACCTAAAAGTGGAGGGGGCCATGCAGACCCACCTCCCTCCTGGGGTTTTTCCATGCCTCAGGGACCACCATTCAGCGAGGGACCTGTGTAGCCACCCTCCCAGGGCAGTCTTTGGCCCGATGATCCCATCCCCCTGGGTCCGGGCATTATCAAAAGGGGGAGGGGCGCCATGCAGCCCTCCTCCCTTGGCTGATTTTGGCCCCAGGACCCATCCCGCGGGGCAGAGACATGTCTACCTGGGTGCCCTAGTCCCACCCAGGGCACCTCGTTTACAATGATGGAGACCGCAGGGGAAGCCTGAAGACTGACTAGGTCCCAGCTTGCACCCCGCCTCCTGTGGGAGCCGGCATTACTACCGCAAGCAGAGAGCTGCTAAGTAAGCAGCTCCCTGCATACGGGAGCAATCTTTCATCTGCTTCCCTGCCCATTTAGCAGTGGGCAGGGAAACAGAATAAACCTCTGCTCCCAGCAAGTCAGAACAGTTATACAGCTTGGAAAAGCAAACAGCTATCTCCCAAGGGTGGGGACCTTGAGTGATAGCAAGAGTTGGCCCTAGGGGTTGGTGGCCCCCGGGGCCATTAACTGCTCTGGAAGGGTGGGGCGCACAGCCCCCCTTCTTTAATTGGCACAGGCCGGCTCCCAGTTTTAGCTTTGTATTTGGACTGGGGAGTCAGTGCGGCCCCCGCATCTTTGTAAATGTATTCTCGGGGAGGTGGAGGTCCCTGGGGCACATTAAAGTCCCAGGAGGGGGGTCTGCACTGCCCCCTTCTTTTTTTAAATGAAGCCCCCGAGGTGGTGGTCCCTGGGGCTTAAAAGGCCCAATGGAGGTGGGTCTGCATGCCCCCTCTCTAGTATTTTAATAAAGCCTGGGGAGGTGGTGGGCCCTGGTGCTCAAAAGACCCCTAGGAGAAGGCCCTGTGAACCCCACCTCCTTTTTTTAAATACCCTCATGCCCTCTGGACCTGGCCCATCCAGGGGCTAAACTCAAAAGAAGTGCCTGAGACTACGCTTGCTTTTTTAAAGATTTTTACCACAGATTCACAAATCTGCCACTATTTTGTAGAATATCTTTTACAAAAAATACTTTTTTGCCCTGGTGGGGCCCCAGGGGGACCCAAGCCCCAAGGCTAGGGGGTCAGGGTATTCATACCCAAAATGGCTGCCAGTACATCCTGGTTTAAGTGTTGGCAGCCAGCCAGAAAGCTGCATGAGGTGGGGAGGATTTGCAAAGTGTTTGCGCCTTTAGATATACAAATAGTTTTTTTTTTTTTTTAACATCTTAAAACCTTCTAAACAGATTTACACCAAATAACAAAATGATTGCTTTCTGGACCAAGAGGTACCTTCTTGCCAAATTTAGTGTAATTCCGTCCAGTGGTTCAGGCTGTAGTTGTGTTCAAAAGTTGAAAATCCCAATGGGA
Organism: Pleurodeles waltl; assembly: GCF_031143425.1. Taxonomy (NCBI): domain Eukaryota; kingdom Metazoa; phylum Chordata; class Amphibia; order Caudata; family Salamandridae; genus Pleurodeles; species Pleurodeles waltl. The sequence goes on along the minus strand of NC_090449.1, from coordinate 537,629,428 downwards.
AACAGCATGGGGAAAAATGTTTTGGGACACCCTCTTTTTTTCTAGGCAAATCACTCTGAAACTTTCAAGATGGCAGCTGAAGTGAATGTTGTACTAATTCTGAAAAGTTCATGAAGATCTGTCAAACGGCGCTAAAGTTATTGGCAAAACAAAAAATGCATTTCCTATGGAAACTAGGTCCTAACTATAAAACTAATTGGCAACTTCCAGCTAATATATACATAACACTGGATAATTACCTGCAAAGTATTTACATTTTCTTTGTAAAGGCATGTGTGGTAAAGTCATGTTGTTGTAAAATTTTGCATGGTAAGGACTGGTGGTAAAGATGCATGCATTGTAAAGCCTGCATGGTAAAGGCATGCCTGCTTCCAACCACGTTGTAATTGCAGTTTCTTTATTGCAACAGTCTAACAAAGACTGTACAAGCAAAATCAGCATATAAAAGCATTCAATGCTCTCCCAGAGTGGGAACTGGCTAGATTCAAGTTTTGATAGTTATTCTGATGTGGGGACTGAAGTTCTGGCCCTACTAGTCAGCTCAACTGGGTTCTCGTTACAACAGCAAGTACTGTAGTCACACTCGTACTCATTTAATGCATGCTACGTTGAACTGAGCACCACCTCTAGTGGGATGTTGGATTCTGGTGCCCCTACCAACCTCTACGCGTGTTCAAAGTACCTTCTTTTAAGGATTTCCTTTGAATGGATTGTGTTCTGGATGTGTGACGTGTCAAAAGTCAAAGCACGGAAAAGTGGACTCAGCCACACCTTTCACCCAGACTCCGTTGCATAGGAGAGGAAACAAATGGGAGATACATTGAGATATAAATGTGTTTTATTCTCTCAAGCTTTGTTTACAGTGTAAGTCTATGCGTGGTCTATATGTATGTAGCATATATAGGCCTTTGTTTACTCAGTATGTACGTAAGTCATGTAGATCTATGTAGATAGTTACTCTAATAATGGACATTCATATAGTGCACATTACAAACACCCATTGTTTTCGGAACTTATTGAACAGAAGCAGTGGTCAGCCAAATAAATGGATACGCATTTTATCAATATCAGAACAAAATATAAAGGTAATATATGAGATGTCAAACATGTCTTATTGGTTACCGAGCTATGTATGTATCTTACACTTAACCCAATGAGTTATTGTAACAGGATTGAAAATTGGTGCCTGCAGTTTACACAAAGAAATAACAACAAACGCTTGAACCCACTGAGCTATGGTAATTGGATACAAAACTTGGACCCTGCAGCTTACACAGCGCTCTAGTGCAGACTCACCGAACGTTAAAGCTATAGTAATCCCATCCAACCCCCTGAGCAGAAGGTTACACGCTGATAACGAATGTAAATATATTCTTCAGGGACTCTCAAGTTTTGGAAACTCTTTGGAGTGAGAACTAAATGGCATATTTACGGACAACTCAGGAAGTAACGTCCCACGACTTTTGACATTAACAACAACACAACATGCGACATCAGTGAACTGACTGAACAACAAAACCTGACGAAAGAAGTCAAATTGCTTACAATGATAGTGGAGAAGCAGTTTTAACCTCTTCGTTGCGGGCGTCGGCCACTGGCCGACGCCCACACACCCTCCCTGGTGCGGGTCACGAGCAGTGGCCGACACCAGGAAGGGTATCAATAAAGCCTCGGGTGCGTCGCACCCGAGGATTATTTTTTTTTTTTTAAACCCCCCCCGGGAGACACGGAATCTTCCATGTCTCCCCCCGCCCCCCCACCCGCCCCTTTGTGACGTCAGCGCGCCTCGCGGCGCGCTGACGTTGCAAAGGTGTTTTCCCCATGAAAGCAGGAAGCAGCCTTGCGGCCGCTTCCTGCTTTCATGGGGAAAATGGCCTTTTACACGTTCGGGAAGGAAGGCCTCGTAAGAAAGGGGAGACACTCCCCTTTCTTACGAGGCCTTCCTGAAAGTGTTTCCTGGCCCCCGGTCGCAGCTGTGCTGCGATCGGGGGCCAGGAAACACTTTCAGGTTTCCTGGCCCCTCGATCGCAGCTGTGCTGCGATCGGGGAGCCAGGAAACACTTTGAAAAGGCCTCGTAAGAAAGGGGAGACTCTCCCCTTTCTTACGAGGCCTTCTCAAACTGTTTCTGGCCCCCGATCGCAGCTGCGCTGCGATCGGGGGGCCAGGAAACCTGAAAGTGTTTTAGAGGTTATAGAGGACCGCTCTGACATAGGATCAGAGACTGAGACATCAGATACTGAGACAGCATCTGAGGGATAGGACAATGGCGCAGACTCTGGGAGTGATTTTTCAGTCAGAGGAGTCCCATTCGATAACTCCTCTTCCAGTACATTATGAGGGAGGTGATGAGGACAGTCCTGCTGTCCCTTCGCAAGCTGTTTGTGCAACTGGGTAATAGTGGGTTAGGCCAACCCAGAGAGCAGGTGAATGCGGCGGCAAGCAGAGAGAGAGTGCTCTCTTGGGAGCTCCCCAATTTAGTTCAGCCCCAAATTCCACCACCCAAATCATATTGTGGAGACATCAAAATTATCCATGGCAAAACAAACTGGTTTTGTAAGGCAGGCACCTGTGTTTTTGGTCCTGGATTCGGCGGCCATATAGAGAAACACACTAAACCCAAATATTTCTGGAAACTAGACATTCGGGGGAGTCCACAGAGGTGTGACTTGTGTGGCTTCCCCAAAGTTTTCTTACCCAGAATACCCTGCAAAGCTGAAATGTTGAAAAAAACCTCAATTTTTCTCGCATTTCTGTCACACAAACTACAGGAATATGCTGGGATCCACAATATTCCTACCACCCAGTGACTCCTCACCTGTCCTGATAAAAACACTACCCCACTTGAGTGCCTACACCTAGTGTCTGTGTCAGGAATGGATCACCCCAGGGTCAACAGCTGCCTCACGTAAGGACCAACATTGACCGTTGTGTGATCTATTCCTGTCGCAGGCACCAGGCCTAACCACACAAGTGAGGTATCATTTTTATCGGGAGGCTTGGGGGAACGCTGGGTGGAAGGAAATTTGTGGCTCCTCTCAGATTCCAGAACTTTCTGTCACCGAAATGTGAGGAAAACTTGTTTTTTTAGCCACTTTTTGAGGTTTGCAAAGGATTCTGGGTAACAGAACCTGGTCCGAGCCCCGCAAGTCACCCCTCCTTGGATTCCCCTAGGTCTCTAGTTTTCAGAAATGCACAGGTTTGGTAGGTTTCCCTAGGTGCCGGCTGAGCTAGAGGCCAAAATCTACAGGTAGGCACTTTGCAAAAAACAGCTCTGTTTTCTGTGATGTGTCCACGTTGTGTTTTGGGGCATTTCCTGTCGCGGGCGCTAGGTCTACCCACACAAGTGAGGTATCATTTTTATCGGGAGATTTGGGGGGACGCTGGGTGGAAGGAAATTTGAGGCTCCTCTACGATTCCAGAACTTTCTGTCACCGAAATGTGAGGAAAACTTGTTTTTTTAGCCACTTTTTGAGGTTTGCAAAGGATTCTGGGTAACAGAACCTGGTCAGAGCCCCGCGAGTCACCCCATCTTGGATTCCCCTAGGTCTCTAGTTTTCAAAAATGTACAGGTTTGGTAGGTTTCCCTAGGTGTCGGCTGAGCTAGAGGCCAAAATCTACAGGTAGGCACTTTGCAAAAAACAGCTCTGTTTTCTGTGATGTGTCCACGTTGTGTTTTGGGGCATTTCCTGTCGCGGGCGCTAGGCCTACCCACACAAGTGAGGTATCATTTTTATCGGGAGACTTGGGGGGACGCTGGGTGGAAGGAAATTTGAGGCTCCTCTCCGATTCCAGAACTTTCTGTCACCGAAATGTGAGGAAAACTTGTTTTTTTAGCCACTTTTTGAGGTTTGCAAAGGATTCTGGGTAACAGAACCTGGTCAGAGCCCCGCGAGTCACCCCATCTTGGATTCCCCTAGGTCTCTAGTTTTCAAAAATGTACAGGTTTGGTAGGTTTCCCTAGGTGCCGGCTGAGCTAGAGGCCAAAATCTACAGGTAGGCACTTTGCAAAAAACAGCTCTGTTTTCTGTGATGTGTCCACGTTGTGTTTTGGGGCATTTCCTGTCGCGGGCGCTAGGCCTACCCACACAAGTGAGGTATCATTTTTATCGGGAGACTTGGGGGGACGCTGGGTGGAAGGAAATTTGAGGCTCCTCTCCGATTCCAGAACTTTCTGTCACCGAAATGTGAGGAAAACTTGTTTTTTTAGCCACTTTTTGAGGTTTGCAAAGGATTCTGGGTAACAGAACCTGGTCAGAGCCCCGCGAGTAACCCCATCTTGGATTCCCTAGGTCTCTAGTTTTAAAAAATGTACAGGTTTGGTAGGTTTCCCTAGGTGCCGGCTGAGCTAGAGGCCAAAATCTACAGGTAGGCACTTTGCAAAAAACAGCTCTGTTTTCTGTGATGTGTCCACGTTGTGTTTTGGGGCATTTCCTGTCGCGGGCGCTAGGCCTACCCACAGAAGTGAGGTATCATTTTTATCGGGAGACTTGGGGGGACGCTGTGTGGAAGGAAATTTGAGGCTCCTCTCCGATTCCAGAACTTTCTGTCACCGAAATGTGAGGAAAACTTGTTTTTTTAGCCACTTTTTGAGGTTTGCAAAGGATTCTGGGTAACAGAACCTGGTCAGAGCCCCGCGAGTCACCCCATCTTGGATTCCCCTAGGTCTCTAGTTTTCAAAAATGTACAGGTTTGGTAGGTTTCCCTAGGTGCTGGCTGAGCTAGAGGCCAAAATCTACAGGTAGGCACTTTGCAAAAAACAGCTCTGTTTTCTGTGATGTGTCCACGTTGTGTTTTGGGGCATTTCCTGTCGCGGGCGCTAGGCCTACCCACACAAGTGAGGTATCATTTTTATCGGGAGACTTGGGGGGACGCTGGGTGGAAGGAAATTTGAGGCTCCTCTCAGATCCCAGAACTTTCTGTCACCGAAATGTGAGGAAAACTTGTTTTTTTAGCCACTTTTTGAGGTTTGCAAAGGATTCTGGGTAACAGAACCTGGTCAGAGCCCCGCGAGTCACCCCATCTTGGATTCCCCTAGGTCTCTAGTTTTCAAAAATGTACAGGTTTGGTAGGTTTCCCTATGTGCCGGCTGAGCTAGAGGCCATAATCTACAGGTAGGCACTTTGCAAAAAAACAGCTCTGTATTTTGTGAAAAAATGGGATGTGTCCACGTTGTGTTTTGGGGCATTTCCTGTCGCGGGCGCTAGGCCTACCCACACAAGTGAGGTATCATTTTTATCGGGAGACTTGGGGGAACATAGAATAGCAAAACAAGTGTTATTGCCCCTTATCTTTCTCTACATTTTTTCCTTCCAAATATAAGAGAGTGTGTAAAAAAGACGTCTATTTGAGAAATGCCCTGCAATTCACATGCTAGTATGGGCACCTCGGAATTCAAAGATGTGCAAATAACCACTGCTCCTCAAAACCTTATCTTGATCCCATTTTGGAAATGCAAAGGTTTTCTTGATACCTCTTTTTCACTCCTCATATTTCAGCAAATGAATTGCTGTATACCCAGTATAGAATGAAAACCAACTGCAGGGTGCACCTCATTTATTGGCTCTGGGTACCTAGGGTTCTTGATGAACCTATAAGCCCTTTATATCCCCGCAACCAGAAGAGTCCAGCAGACAAAACGGTATATTTCTTTCAGAAATCTGACATCGCAGGAAAAAGTTACAGAGTAAAACATAAAGAAAAATGGCTGTTGTTTTCAGCTCAATTTCAATATTTTTTTATTTCAGCTGTTATTTTCTGTAGGAAAACCTTGTAGGATCTACACAAATGACCCCTTGCTGAATTCAGAATTTTGTCTAGTTTTCAGAAATGTTTAGCTTTCCGGGATCCAGCATTGGTTTCACACCCATTCCTGTCACTAACTGGAAGGAGGTTGAAAGCACCAAAAATAGTAAAAATGGGGTATGTCCCAGTAAAATGCCAAATTTGTGTTGGAAAATGTGGTTTTCTGATTCAAGTCTGCCCGTTCCTGAAAGGTGGGAAGATAGTGATTTCAGCACCAGAAACCCTTTGTTGATGGCATTTTCAGGGAAAAAACCACAAGCCTTCTTCGGCGGCCCTTTTTTCCCATTTTTTTGGAAAAAACTAAATTTTCACTGTATTTTGGCTATTTTCTTGGTCTCCTCCAGGGTAAACCACAAACTCTGGGTACCATTAGAATCCCGAGGATGTTGGAAAAAAAGGACGCAAATTTGGCGTGGTTAGCTTATGTGGACAAAAAGTTATGAAGCCCTAAGCGTGAACTACCCCAAATAGCCAAAAAAGGGCTCAGCACTGGGGGGGAAAAGGCCCAGCAGCTAAGGGGTTAATTAACCGGGGCGGAATCTTTATAAGTGCCTCCGCTGTGGTGGGAAATATCTGCAACCCCCAAGAGCTGTACTGCACAAAGCAGAGCCCTAAAGAGAGTCACATTTACTGATCAGGTGGTAGACTTTCTTAGAATGTGTGACATTTACCCTTCGGATGAGAGGCCACCCCAGTCATAAAATGTGAGTTTCACTCCTGATGAGAGTTGAGGTCTCCGTTATTCATCTGATCTACATTCCCAGACACTAGCCTCAGACTATCTCATATTTCGACAGGCAAAGTAGAAGAGTTTTAATGTTTCCTTGCTTCATATTACCAATTTCTTTGGTGGTGCTGTTCGTAACAATAATTGCACATGTAGTAGTAGCCTACAGTTAGACTTTCACTGACTCTTCCTCTTGGGATTCTGCTCTTTTTGACTCCACGCCACTTCTGCCATCATTCCTAATTCACAGGGTTTCAGAGTTAATCATTTCAGTTTGTACCATTGTGAACAGTCTTTGGCATAATATATCGTTTATGAAGATAAGTAAATATGTGATACATGGAAGGCAATCCAGAACTAAGTATCTGCTGGTGAGATAGTATATTCCATAAAACGATAATCAATAAACAAAGTGAAAAGGAGATTGGTTTGTTAAATGCATCGGGCCCCTTTGAGAGACAGTGCAGGTGGCGGAAGAAGGATAAGGAAAGACCACACTTACCACAAACTGGAGGTCTGTCTGAACTAAGGGCCAAAGTCATGGCATCTATTTTATCCAATTTACAGAATGCCGGGTATGGTTTTTAGTAGGGTGTATTTATTCCCTCCTGCCTGCTCCCGAAATACGATGGGCTGCTGCGCTCTGCATTAGTTGTAAGGCAGGCCAAGCGTTTTTCAGCAAGTCCTGTAATGCTTGTGTTGGCATTGGCTACAACAGGTAAATAACCACAACTACATTGAAAATGATTTTCATATAATTTAATTACACAGTATGCATGCGCTTTTTTGGTTGCTGTTTCACCTGATTGGTTGTTAAGCTGATATCCTTTAAAGGCCAAAAATGTCTGAAAATAAACAATAAACAGAATTGTGAGAAGCTGCACATACACCACTTGTATTTAATTTTAAAATAATGCATTTCTACACAAAAGAGGTAATATAAAGGAATAGCTTGAGAAGAGATGTTTAATCCTCAGTTCAGTGACAGAAGGTAGTGCAGTGTTGATGTCTGTTTGTATTTAGGTGGGAACAGTGAACACTCCTGAATATCGAAAGTAATGAATACTAATGTTTAATCGCATTCGATAACACAACTGACACATACGTAGACAACAATTTAATAATTTGAAGCACATGCGGGCGTCAACATTACAGAATCTAAAATACCTTACATCCGCCACCATTTTCTTTATATTCATTAATTTGCATACAAAAAATAAACAATTCACACAATTTAAACAAGATTCATTCAACAACGGTGTTTCTGATTGCAGATATGCTTAATCTGTAGTAGTGTCTTTGTAGTAAGAGAAATATTCACTGGGTGTTTAATTTAAATGGGTTGCCAAACACCAATGAATGAATCCTTAGCCAAATACAAATGCCTGTAGCTGAAGCGATGTGAGGTTGGTGAGGCACATTCGAATGCCATTCGGTGAAACCCCAAACTTGAATTGGATTTCAAAATGTAAATACAATAGTGACTTATCAAAAGTCGCCAAACTACGAGTTTGTTATTATAGGGATGGGGGAAGCATCCATGCTAAACACAATGATGTGCAACGTTATAAGGAAAAAACATCCTGAAAATGATGGAAAAATTGAGTACAAAGTACAATAATTTGAATACTCGTAACAGTAAACAAGCATTGGCAATAACATATTTGGCTTTAATGTGGTAATACAAGCAAGGGCTTGTAGAAATGATACTTGCGTGCAATAGCACTTTAAAGGCACACTTACTAGCTTTGTTAGTGGACACATTCCTTGGACATACAAGTGAGTTACCTTGCTGAAAATGCAAAGCACATGTGCACAGAGGGGTCTATGTCTCTCTAGTTGATATCTGATCACCACTTTCTTTACGAAATTCTCCCTGACCTTCTCGAGGCAATCAAAAAGCACCAGCATAGTGTGTGCACAGCAAAACAGGAAATAAAAAAGCCTATATATAGGGTTTAGGTTTTTTTGCTGAACAATTTCCAAGGAACTTATGTATTTTAGTTCGACATCAAGTATTACCTGGATGCACATTCCAAAGTGTTCGGTTGAGCCAAAATGTCGGTATTAGCCGAGCATGACAAGACACAGCGAGAAGAGGAAGGAGCGTAGCATTTGTCAATGAGGCCGACAAGACATAGGGTGAGGCAGACGGAACGGGACATTGAAAATTAGGCTGACAAGATACAAAGAGAGGAGGAATTTGGTTATCAAGAGTGAGGCCTACAAGACGGTGACATAGGGTCTGTACATACAGAAATGGGGCATTACTGACATGACAAGAAGATAGCTGTCCAGAAGAACAGGGTCGACAAGGTGGCAATGGCAAGGCCATTCTGTAGGGAAAATACTGAATACTTTCATATGGTAGCTCAACATCAGGTGATTAAAAGGCTGCGCTTTCCAAAATGTTGATATCAGTGCAGTATCACAAGACCCAGGGAAAGGAAGAGGGAATGAGTCATTGAGTGGATGACGCTGACCAAACAAAGAGAGGGCTGAGGACTAACTGGAGCATAGGAAATGAGGCGCACTACAGGGAGTAAAACAAGCATTTGCAATGGAATGGGTCTCGCGTTTGGTCGAGTTACAGCTATTAGCGTTGTAAATTCCTAGCAGGACTTTTCTTGGCACATGAACTGAAAATGAAAAATAAAACAGTTTCATATAAGCGAGGCGAAGGTCGCCAGCAGCGTGAAGGAAACACAGAAAAGGAAACATAAGTTTGTTCCCAGAGAAAGATATGGGCAAAAGTGCAATTATCCATGTAACCGGAAAAAGTGCAATTATCTATGTAACTGGCAAAACATGCAATTATCTGTGTAACAGGGTCGATGTCATGTAAAGTGCGCAACTACTGTTTTCAGTAGTTGGCCGGTGCGCTTGAGGAGGGCTAAACATCGGAAAAGGCATGGCGTATGTATATCTTTCACTAATCAAATCAAGTGAATTTTAAAAGGCAAGCCCAAACTGATTGGTGTGGTTACAAGCCATTAGAGAGAGAACAACAGGGACAGAGCGCTTTGCGCACTCAACCCTAAAAAGGTAGCGGGGAAGTGGAAATGAGGCTGCCCTCCCCAGTAAGTGAGAAGGGGCTGGGGCGTCAGGCGAGACTGACAGGACGCAAGGAAAGTGACAATAGATTTGGAAGTGGTGTATTGCAATTAGGATGGCTTAACTTCAAGATGGCTGCTTAGAAGAAAAGCATCAATAGGATGGCCCTGACAGGGTCAATTTATAGGAGAAATATGAAACAGCGTTTGTGTTGTAGGGGAATGTCAAATGTCCAATATAGTGCAAATCCTATAATGTCTGTGTGAGACAAGATGCAGTGAGAGAAGGCGATGGCACAGTGGAATTGTAATGAGGATGACAATACACAGGGAATGGATGAGTGAGCGGGACATTGCGAATGAGCCTGACAACACATGGAGAAAGAAGGAAGGAACAGGGCATTGGGAATGAGGCTGACAAGGCACAAGGAGAGGAAGAGGAGAATAAGGCATGAAGATAGCAAATCACAGGGTTAGTGTCTATAGGTATAGAAAAGGATAATGATGGCAATCAAACACATGCCAAGATGGCCAACCCAGAGAAAGGGGTACATACTGCATCCATGACAGGGTATTTTTTTCATGGGAAATACAGATCAATCTTTGTAATATATCTTGATGTCAATTACTTAAAAAGAGAGTGCTCATACCAGTTGTTAAAGGCCCCGAAACCGAGTTATAGGCCCGAGCTGCAGATGAGGGCCTATGAGGGTGAGGACCATTAACGACTGGTATAGCCCAAGGCAAAAGGGCTATAAGGCTACTAGAACATTCCACCCACTAAGGGTAGATTTTTCTAAATTAAAAGGGGAGAAAATTGAAGACAAACAGAGAAATGTTGGAGCTCTGGGCTTATACCAGCCATTATAAGCCCGGAGATACTCCATTGTCTTCCATTGAGCTCTCTACATTCGAAAGTTCTAATCATGATTAGAGCACCGGAATGTTGTGAGCTCCAGTGCTCAGGGCTTTTACTGGCTAGTAAAAGTCAGGAGTGCCAACCTTCCAATATTTTTTGTTGACAGCAACAGCTGTGAACAAAGACTTCACGGTGCCCGAGAGGCTTTCAATCCCCTCGGGCTCTGTGAGGACTTTACATTCTGCCCTCTAGTGGTGGAATTTTCTAATAGTCTTATAGCCCTTCGTAGCTGGGCTAAACCGGCAATTAAAATCCTGCTCCCTTGTTAAAAGCCCTCACCTTCGGCCAATAACGCTGGAACGGGCCTTCTGCAAGTTCCAAGGCTATAATATAAAGATGAGGGCCTTTGGTTGCTGGGATAAAAAGTAGCCTTAGGTGAATTATGCTCACAAACCGTTAGCTAAAATCCAAGGAATCTGAATTATGCTCACCCAAATCTCTTAACAAGCAGGCATGTTGTGTGATCGTTGGTGATTTGGAGGCTGAGCTGGGATTCCCTTAGCAAGGGCACAGGTTGAGTCAATCTTTGAATATTGATCTCAATATTGGTCTTATCTGAATGGACATAGCTCTAACAGTTTAGAAAAATAGCAAATTATATTTGCAGGTCTTCACCATCGTTCCTTAGCACATTAGTTCTCTCTTATGAGCACTAGAGAAAGTCTGGGAAAACGGACCTTTGAACACCTACAGCTCAATTCTTAAACTGTGTTTTCTAGTCCGTAAAGTAGTACTATAGTAGTACTACTTATTTATTACAAAATACTATTCAAAAATCCACAGCCAGAGATCTCTACCTCTCTTATCGTATTTGTGCGGAGGTCACTGCCACCTGTGAGGAGAATTCTGAACTCACAGGCATACCTTTTTGTAGATAATGTGGGAGGGACAACGGGGGTAGATGGAAAATGGTTAGGGGGGACATGCTAGTAGAAAATTCACACTGACAAAACAATCAGACAAATGAAATTCATGAATTATCCTCCTACAGTTACTACAACTCTAAAGATGTCAAAACACACGTAAATGTACTCCAGCCCAGCCCTGGAGTACGTCGAACACCACAGCAAATGGCAAACTTCAACACACTTCCATTGAAAACAAAGGAGGCAGGGAACTGAAACCCATTTTGGGTCCTTCATGATATGTTTATTGCAGATCTGTTAACCTGGGGCCAAGAAAAGCAGGGGTCGTAAAAGGGCAATTCACCATATTAATTTCCATTTGAAGTTTGATCTTTGATACAAAAATATGCTTAATAGAATTACACCAAATTCGGCATTAAGTTAGAACCTAATCAAGGAAGTGTCTTTTTTGTTCACTGTAAATTCGTTTTAGTCAGCAAGAAATTAGTACTTAAACAGGGCATTGATGAAGAGGTTTCATTTTAGAAAAGTTTATAAATCTGGATCTTACGATTCCGTGGACCTCTTCAAATCCAAGTTAACAAAATATTCCTATCCTATTCGGCACAGTCTCATTTTGTAAAGTAAACTGTCACTTTACACAGATAGTTCTTGGATCTGCATTCCAACTTCCCTCATTTCCAAATGCAGGCTATTTAAGTCAGCCTGCCAAAGTGAGCTGCGCCTGTCTATGTAAACAACAATAATTTTTTTCCCAAGTGAAGTTTAGAGGAACTCGATTGTTTGCTGCGCTATCTTCCAACCATTTGTTTGGATAAAATAGTAGTGCTGATTTATACAGGCTTCCTGAATATAACTGCACAGATCTCCCGTATCATGTGTGAAATCTCCAGCAAACCCTATCTTTTTAGGAGACGGCATTTTGCATTCTGGGACATGGATTTTTTAATTCAGCATTGAAAATCCCAGGATGCAAAGTGCTGTTGTCTAGAAAGGTAGAGGTGTCCGAAAATGATACACATGAAATGACATGGTGTCATATGTCACTGAGAGGGTGCAAGAGATCTGCATATAATATCGGATAAGATACCCCTTTACTTTCCATTGTAAGGATTTTGCAAGCCACCTTGAAGGTCTGCGACCAATAACAGAACGTGGCCTGCTGCTTTGTGCCTCTCTGTGGTCACAGACACCTTAGTGACTTCCAATATCCTTATAAAGTGTCAAAGAGATTATTTTGTGCCATAACTTTCAGGTCACATGGATAATATAAGTGCAGAATTATTGCAGCAAAACTGTAAATCAGGTTATATTTTATTTACTAGATTTTCACAAGTGCAAGCCACTAAGTTAAGCAGAACTTACAGGCCCTGGTGGAAGCAGTGTCATACTTTAGGTTACACATATCCTTTAGACCTGTGCCTCTGACAACAGAAGGACAAATCAGGTATAGAAACCTCAAAGGTTCAGACATCATGTCATTTAGATGTTGCAGGCTGAAGATCTGGCAGAAGCTATCACTCAGCCCACCAATCCGTTATGGACTCATGCTAATGATAAAAGCATTAGCCTTCGGATTTCAAGATTTGATTAGTTTGCTGTCTTAGAGAAACGCTAGCCCATGGGCTGCATTCAATTTATAGGCTCAGAAACCAGATGGTAGAGCTAGCACTCAGCTTACAGAGATGCCACAAGCTCAGGCTGCGGAGCTACCCCTCAAGTTATGGAGGTCTTCCAAACTCCAGCTCCTTACAACTTAACTATTCATGGATTACACAGGTTGTAATTAACGCTCACCTTAGATTGCAAAATTATGCCTCAACCGTAAGGATCTCATAGGCCAAAGTTTCAGAATTAACACCTCCATTGTGATCACTCATTCCCCCTAATTTCCTATTGAACGGAACACACTAATATTAACCAAGAACCTCTTTAACAACATAGCTTTGACTATGTACTTAAGATCCCAAAAGCATCTAACAGATCTAATGTAACATCATCAAACGTCTCAGCCTCAGTGCACACTACTCTCTCTAGAACACTGCAAATGCTGTTAAACACTCTTAAATTAATAACTAAATACATATTGTGCAGACTCAGGAAACTGATAGCAAAGTTAGCCAAGTTATGTCCAACTTTGCACACTTTTTGCAAGCTAAGGCTATCGCAGCTGTGTCTCACATTAGACACATCTTAGAGGTTCAGGTCGATCACAGAAGAAATATGCTCCAACTAACAAAGAGTGAATTTGCAGAATGAGAGAAGCGTCCCATAATTAAAAGATAAGTTACATGCCTAAACTTCAGACAAGCTATCCATCAAGATTAGAGAGTTCTTTATGGCTCGATTTTGGGAAAACAAACACATGTTTCAGTTCTTACACTCTAAGGTTTTAGACTCAGGTCCTTCAGGTCACACAGAGATCTTCAACTGTATGGAGCAAAGCTTTCCTTAACCGATGAAGTACAAGCTTTTGTTTAGTTCAAGCTTCTCACCCACACGTTACAAAGCACTGCACAACACAGGCTGAACAACTATATACATTTCTACCAACACTCCAGGAGCCCCTGCTCAGCCGAACATTTACTAGCACACATACCACGCATACACAAAAGCAGATCATGAGGTCATGTCTGACACATGGCCCATAAAGCATGGAACAACCTCCCAAACTATAATAGAGCCTCCTCCTCCTCTCTTAAATTCCGCAAGAAGCTGAAAACGTGGCTCTACGAGTAAGGCTAGCCCCACTCACCTGCGAATCCCCTGGATAGCCTTTTGGCTGATAGCAAAAAATGTAGACAACATAACATAATATAGGTATTCCAAAATTGAAAAGTATGCATTGAAGATGGAAATGTGTGTATTTTCAGAACTGAAAAAACAGATTTTCCCAAAACATATTTAAAGCTGTTTTTTGGGTTAAAAAACATGAAATATTACTAATATTATTGCCTTAGGCAAAGGGCTTTTCAGCTGTGGCTGTCATGTTTTACCCATGTAGGTTAGATCACTGTAGTAAGATCATTCTTGGCACACACCTGGGACAGGCACAGCACAGGAAGTTGCCGTTCAAGCTTAAAGAACAGAAAGAGCGTGGATAGCAGTTGTGCAGGACTCACCAAAAAGATAGCAGAAATAAAAGTGTTCAGCAATCACAGAACGACACACAGAGCAGGCAAAGCACTGCAGCAGAGACTTGGGCAACAGTAATCCCATCTGATTTGGAAATTGTATAGAAATTTGATGCACAGATCAAGCTGCTTCACATTACATCGCAAGTGTGAATAATTAAGGGACAACGCTTTCTTTACATGTCATCTAGATTACAATTATTCTCTCTTAACAGACCACTATTACAACACAGATACTCACTTTTGAACATCAAGGAACTCCAGCAGCTTTATATCTGAGAAGAACCCAAGGTGCACAATGCCCTGCCAGTAGAGGGCGTCTTCCCGTTCGTGGTAAACCAAGTACAGCATCGAGAGCTCCGGGTAGAATCGGGGCAATATAAGAGGTAGAATAAAACTGGATGAACTCAAAATAGCACTGCAAATTAAAAACAAAACAAGTGTACACTTTAAAATGGATCAAACCCTGATAGTTTACTGAACTTCTGACAAGATGACAAACACTTTTAGTGAGGCAAAAATGGAATTCGTTTTTTTTAAATTGTATTTTATAAATATTTTTTGTTGTTTGGTTAATCATGAAAATGTATTTTTGATATGGGTGTTTGTTAGACCTGACAGCCTTAGGGTAGTCACCCCTAACTTTTTGCCTGCCTCCCTCCACTTTTTGGACACTGTTTTTGCTGGTTTTTAGACTCTGCACACTTTACCACTGCTAACCAGTGCTAAAGTGCATATGCTCTCTCCCTTAAAACATGGTAACCTTGAATCATACCTGATTAGACTATTAATGTACTTATAAGTCCCTAGTAAAGTGCACTTCATGTGCATAGGGCTGGTAAGTTAAATGCTACTAGTGGGCCTGCAGCACTGGTTGTGCCACCCACTTAAGTAGCCCCTTTTTCCTTGTCTCAGGCCTGCCATTGCAAGGCCTGTGTTTGCAGTTTCACTGCCACCTCGACTTGGCATTTAAAGCTACTTGCCAAGCCTAGAACTCCCCTTTTTCTACATATAAGTCACCCTTAATGTGTGCCCTAGGTAACCCCTAGAGCAGGGTGCTGTGTGGGTAAAAGGCAGGACATGTACCTGTGTAGTTATATGTCCTGGTAGTGTAAAACTCCTAAATTCGTTTTTACACTACTGTGAGGCCTGCTCCCTTCATAGGCTAACATTGGGGCTGCCCTCATACACTGTTGAAGTGGCAGCTGCTGATTTGAAAGGAGCAGGAGTGACATATTTAGTATGGCCAGAATGGTAATACAAAGTCCTGCTGACTGGTGAAGTCGGATTTAATATTACTATTCTAGAAATGCCACTTTTAGAAAGTGAGCATTTCTTTGCACTTAAATCCTTCTGTGCCTTACAATCCACGTCTGGCTGGGCTTGGTTGACAGCTCCTTGTGCATTTACTCAGACACACCCCAAACACAGGGTACTCAGCCTCTCTTGCATACATCTGCATTTTGAATGGGTCTTCCTGGGCTGGGAGGGTGGAGGGCCTGCTCTCACACAAAGGACTGCCACACCCCCTACTGGGACCCTGGCAGACAGGATTGAACTGAAAGGGGACCTGGTGCACTTCTTAGCCACTCTTTGAAGTCTCCCCCACTTCAAAGGCACATTTGGGTATAAAACAGGGCCTCTGCCCTACCTCATCAGACACTTGCTGGAGAAGAAACCTGAACCAGAAACTACATCCTGCCAAGAAGAACTGCCTGGCTGCTCAAAGGACTCACCTGTCTGCTTTCTACAAAGGACAGCTGCCTTGCTGTTGCCCTGCTGCCTTGCTGAACTCTTGTCTGGCTGTGAAAGTGCTCTCCAAGGGCTTGGATAGAGCTTGCCTCCTGTTCCCTGAAGTCTCAGGACCAAAAAGACTTCTCTCTTTTACTTGGACGCTCCGTGCGCCGAAAATTTCAACGCACAGCTTGTTTCGCGGCGAGAAAAACGCCGCACTCCGACGCTGATCGACGCGACGCTCTTGGGACGATCGAAGATCCGACGCACGGCCTCGCAAGGACACCGCCGCCCGACCTCTAGAGGAGAAATCGACGCGACGCCTGCCGTGAGATCGTAATTTCAACGCGCAGCCCCGCAGATCGAAGTCTAGAGGAGAAATCGACGCGACGCCTGCCGTGAGATCGTAATTTCGACGCGCAGCCCCGCAGACCGACGCGCAGCCGGAGAACAAGCAGGAAAATCCACGCACAGACCCGGGACATCTGGTAATCCCCGCGATCCACAGAAAGAGACTGTCCGCGTGCCGGAAAACGACGCCCGACTTCCCCGCGTGGAAAATAACGACGCAAGTCCGTGTGTGCTGGGGAGAAATCGACGCACACACCCGTTTTCCACGCACCTCTTCTTTTGTGGCCCTCTGAGGAGATTTTCCACCAGAAACCAGGTACTTTGTGCTTAAAAGAGACTTTGTTTATATTCTAAAGACTTAAGACACTTTATATCACTTCCCTGTGATATTTCTACAATTTTCCATTGCAACGTTATTCTTTTTGACCTACAATTATCCTGATAAATATTATATATTTTTCTAAACACTGTGTGGTGTATTTTTGTGGTGCTATATGGTGGTATTGTATGGTTTATTGCACAAATACTTTACACATTGCCTTCTAAGTTAAGCCTGACTGCTCGTGCCAAGCTACCAGAGGGTGGGCACAGGATAATCTTGGATTGTGTGTGACTTACCCTGACTAGAGTGAGGGCTTTTGCTTGGACAGGGGGTAACCTGACTGCCAACCAAAAACCCCATTTCTAACATTGGTGATCAGCGGTGAGGATAGGACTTGTATTTGTGCAGTGACATACAGTAGCTAAGTATTTCACTACCTACCCACAGTTGAAGGTCAACTTGGTTTTTATCTCTTTTTGAAAACCTGATTTTTTCCTGACAATTTTCAAAAACTAAATCCTCACTCAACATGTCTCTGACTGGGTCTCAGACAGGGGACTTTGACCTAGTCCAGTTGGATACAAATATGGTCAAACAACTAAGAGGATTCTGCAGGGCACTGAGGGTACCCACCCAAGGGGCCTCCAGAAAGGAGGACTTTCAAGTGGCGCTGAGGGCCTGGGCAGAAGCCCATTTAGAGGATGATGAGGAAGAGGAGCCAGAAAATGGCACCTCAGAGGAATTTTCACTATCTGTGGATGGTGTTACCACTGCAAGTGTGCCCCCTTCCAGACCAGGGAGCAGTGTCTCTATGCAAAGCCTGACCGCAGAGGAAAGGAGAGAGGAAAGGGAGTTCCAATTGCAAATGGCAAAACTGAAAATTGAGGCTCAACAGGAGGAGAGAAGGGCAGAGAGAGAAGCCAAACAAGCTGAAGCTGAAAGAACAGCCAAGCAAGCAGAAGCTGAAAGAGCAGCCAAACAAGCAGAAGCTGAAAGAGCAGCCAAACAAGTGGAAGCTGAAAGAGCTTTGGCTGAAAAGAAACTATTGCTGGCTCATGAACTGAGTCTCAAGGAGCTGGAGATCAAGGCGAGACAGTCTGAATCCAGCAATAATGGTGGCAGCATACAGACAGGACCTGCTGGAGAAAAGAAGGTTCGTATACCCAAAAATGTGGTGCCCAGTTTTGTGGTGGGAGATGACATAGATAAATGGTTAGCTGCTTATGAAGTTGCACTAAGGGCTCATGAGGTTCCTGAAGGGCAATGGGGGGTAGCTATGTGGGGTTATGTGCCGCCATTGGGGAGGGACACACTTCTCACATTGGATCAACCTGATCAAAACACATACCCACTTCAGAAAGCCATTTTACTTGCCAAGTTTGGGCTGACCCCTGAGGGATACCGTCAGAGGTTCAGGGACAGCACCAAACAAACCACACAAACATGGGTAGATTTCTTTGATTTCTCCAGTAAGGCACTGAATGGATGGGTGCGGGGCAACAAAGTAGCAGATTATAAAGGTTTATATGACTTGATTCTGAGAGAGCATATGCTTAATGTTACTTATACAGATTTGCGCCAGCACCTAGTGGATAGTAAGCTGACTGATCCCAGGAAGCTTGCTGAGGAGGCGGACCTCTGGGTTAGCACCAGAGTGTCCAAGAAGGTACCTGGGGGGGACTCCCACAAAGGTGGTCAGGGTTCCCAACAGAAGAAAGAGGGGGGAGATAAACTTGCAGATAAGGAACTCTCTAAAGGCCCCCAAAAGAATTCCCAGGGAGGGGGTGGCAACCCTTCCTTTTCCAAATTTGGGAAAAAGCCAGGGACATATGACAAGTCAGGGAAATCTAGCCCCAAATGCATGGAGTGTTACCAGTATGGTCACTACAAAGGCGATCCACAGTGCCCCAAGAGGGCACCGTCCACTACTGGACAGGCATCTGGGTTGACTAGTGTAGCGCTCGGGGGGGAGATGGACCCAAGTAGCTTTGGGGAGCAGGTAGAGATTTCCCTAGTGTCCCTGGGAGAAGGAGAAATGGTGCCCAAGGCCCACATGCCCAGAAATACTTCCAAGTACCGGCAGTGGGTCACCATTGATGGGCAGAAGGTGGAGGCTCTGCGTGACACAGGAGCCAGTATGACTACTATCAAGAGTCAGCTGGTGTCAACAGAGCAGATAGTACCTAATACATTCCACCAGGTCAGAGTCGCTGACAATCGCGAGAGTCACCTACAGGTGGCTCTGGTTCCCTTTGAGTGGGGGGGGGTCTCTGGTACTCTGAAAGTAGCTGTGAGTCCTGCCATGCCTGTAGATTGTCTGTTAGGCAATGATCTTGAGCACACTGCTTGGAAAGAAGTGGAGCTCAGGTCTCACCTGGAGATGTTAGGGTTACCTGAGTGGGTCTGCATGACCACACGGTCCATGGCTGACCGCGAGGGAAGTCAAGGGCATCTGGAGCCTGGAACGATGGCCCAGAGGGCTGCCAGGAGGAGGGACCAGGGGTGCGGGAAACCGGCCCCAGAAGTTCCCACAGTAGCTGACGGGGCTCCTGAGGAGGATGCTCCCGAGCCAACTGGGGAAGACATTGCCACCCTAGGTGACTTACCTGAGCTTGCTGGCTGGCAAGTTGAGGGTGGACCCACCAGGGAGGAATTCTGCAAGGCGCAGAAAGAATGTCCCACTCTGGAAGGTTTGAGGAAACAAGCCTCAAACCAGGCAGCAGGCGACGCCTCCGGCGATCACCACCTATATTGGGAGAATGATCTCCTCTACAGTGAGCCTAAGGCTCCGGGCTTTGGGGCAGCACGTATGCTGGTGGTGCCCCAATGTTACCGAACCTTCCTACTGGGTCTGGCTCACGACATTCCCCTGGCAGGACATTTGGGGCAGGACAAGACCTTTAACAGGCTTGTCACCCACTTTTATTGGCCCAAAATGAGGACACACTCAGATAAGTTCTGCAGATCTTGTCCTACCTGCCAGGCCAGTGGTAAAGCAGGAAAAAGGGTTAAAACCCCCCTGATCCCACTACCTGTCGTTGGCACCCCCTTTGAAAGGGTGGGCATCGACATTGTTGGTCCCTTGGACCCCAAAACTGCCTTAGGCAACAGGTTCATCCTGGTTTTGGTGGACCATGCCACCCGTTACCCAGAGGCAATCCCTCTGAGGACCGTAACTGCACAAGTGGTGGCCAGAACCCTGATGGGGATATTTACCCGTGTGGGATTCCCCAAGGAAATAGTGTCTGACAGAGGCACTAACTTCATGTCTGCATACATGAAGTCTCTGTGGGATGCGTGTGGTGTGACTTACAAGTTCACCACACCCTATCACCCCCAGTCTAATGGTCTTGTGGAGAGATTCAACAAGACCCTGAAAGGCATGATTGGTGGCCTCCCTGAGGCCATGAGGCGTAAGTGGGACGTCCTCTTACCATGCCTTCTCTTTGCTTACAGAGAGGTCCCCCAGAGGGGGGTTGGGTTCAGCCCCTTTGAACTTCTCTACGGGTACCCTGTCAGGGGACCCTTAAGCATTGTCCAGGAGGGATTGGAGAAAGCTCCAAAGACACCCCCGCAGGATGTGGTCAGCTATATGTTGGCCCTCCGCAACCAGATGACCCGCTTCTGGAAAGAAGCCCAAGATAACCTTGAGGCCAGTCAAGAGGTGATGAAACAATGGTATGACCAGAAGGCCACCCTGGTAGAGTTTCAACCTGGAGACAAAGTGTGGGTAATGGAGCCAGTAGAGCCCAGAGCTCTCCAGGACCGCTGGTCTGGCCCATTTGAAATAAAGGAGCGGAAAGGGGAGGCCACTTACCTAGTGGACCTCCAAACCCCTAGGAATCCCCTAAGGGTGCTCCATGTGAACCGACTAAAAGCTCATTTTGAGAGGTCGGAGATCAACATGCTTCTGGTCACAGATGAAGGAACGGAAGAGGAGAGTGAACCTCTCCCCGACCTCCTCTCTGCCCAAGAAGGTGATGGGTCAGTAAGCGGGGTCATTCTGTCTGACTCCCTGACTCTAAATCAGAAAGGAGACTGCTATGAGCTGTTGGAGCAGTTCTCCCCCCTGTTCTCCCTTACTCCTGGACTGACCCACCTCTGTGTTCATGATATTGACACTGGTGATAGTCTCCCAGTGAAAAACAAAATTTACAGGTTGTCGGATAAGGTGAAGGCCAGCATCAAGGAGGAGGTCTCCAAGATGTTGACTCTAGGGGTTATTGAAAAATCCAGTAGTCCCTGGGCCAGCCCAGTGGTGTTGGTCCCTAAGGCTACTGCCCCAGGTGCGAAGCCAGAACTCCGGTTCTGTGTGGACTACCGGGGTCTCAACTCAGTTACACGGACTGATGCTCACCCCATCCCCCGAGCTGATGAGCTCGTGGACAGACTAGGCGCTGCCAAGTTCCTGAGTACGTTTGATCTTACTTCAGGGTACTGGCAGATCGCCCTGACTGAGGAGGTCCGCATTTTCAACCCCTGATGGCCATTACCAGTTCCGGGTGATGCCGTTTGGGCTGAAAAATGCCCCCGCTACCTTCCAACGGTTGGTTAACGGGGTCCTAGCTGGCAAGGATGCCTTCTGTGCAGCCTACCTGGATGACATAGCTGTCTACAGTTCCAGCTGGGAGGAACACCTGCTTCACCTGAAGGAGGTGCTTCAGGCCCTGCAACAGGCAGGCCTGACCATCAAGGCTAGTAAGTGCCAGATTGGGCAGGGTTCCGTGGTGTACTTGGGACACCTGGTGGGTGGTGGCAAGGTGCAGCCACTCCAGGCCAAGATTGAAACTATCAAGGCCTGGCAACCACCACGAACGCAGACTGAGGTGAGAGCCTTTTTAGGCCTCACCGGATATTACCGCAGGTTTGTCAAGGGCTATGGTACATTGTGTCACCCTTGACAGAACTCACTTCCAAGAAACAACCTAGGTTGGTGAATTGGACAGAGGCTTGTCAGAAAGCCTTTGACACCCTGAAGGAAGCCATGTGCACGGCCCCCGTGCTCAAGGCCCCTGACTACTCCCAGGAATTTATCGTGCAGACAGACGCTTCAGAGCATGGCATAGGGGCAGTCCTAGCACAGCTAAATGAGGAGGGCCAAGATCAACCGCTAGTCTTTATTAGCAGAAGGCTATTACCACGGGAACAGAGGTGGAGTGCTATTGAGAGAGAAGCTTTTGCTGTGGTCTGGGCACTGAAGAAGCTGAGACCCTACCTGTTTGGGACTCACTTCCGGGTTCAGACAGACCACAGGCCCCTCAGATGGCTCATGCAGATGAGGGGTGAGAATCCAAAACTCTTGAGGTGGTCCATTTCCCTACAGGGGATGGACTTTACGGTGGAACATCGCCCAGGGGTTGACCACGCCAATGCTGATGGTCTCTCCAGGTACTTCCGCCTTAGCGATGAGAGCTCCCAGGAGATCGGGTAGCTCTCCCCACTTTCAGCTGGGGGGGACACATGTTAGACCTGACAGCCTTAGGGTAGTCACCCCTAACTTTTTGCCTGCCTCCCTCCACTTTTTGGACACTGTTTTTGCTGGTTTTTAGACTCTGCGCACTTTACCACTGCTAACCAGTGCTAAAGTGCATATGCTCTCTCCCTTAAAACATGGTAACCTTGAATCATACCTGATTAGACTATTAATGTACTTATAAGTCCCTAGTAAAGTGCACTTCATGTGCATAGGGCTGGTAAGTTAAATGCTACTAGTGGGCCTGCAGCACTGGTTGTGCCACCCACTTAAGTAGCCCCTTTTTCCTTGTCTCAGGCCTGCCATTGCAAGGCCTGTGTGTGCAGTTTCACTGCCACCTCGACTTGGCATTTAAAGCTACTTGCCAAGCCTAGAACTCCCCTTTTTCTACATATAAGTCACCCTTAATGTGTGCCCTAGGTAACCCCTAGAGCAGGGTGCTGTGTGGGTAAAAGGCAGGACATGTACCTGTGTAGTTATATGTCCTGGTAGTGTAAAACTCCTAAATTCGTTTTTACACTACTGTGAGGCCTGCTCCCTTCATAGGCTAACATTGGGGCTGCCCTCATACACTGTTGAAGTGGCAGCTGCTGATTTGAAAGGAGCAGGAGTGTCATATTTAGTATGGCCAGAATGGTAATACAAAGTCCTGCTGACTGGTGAAGTCGGATTTAATATTACTATTCTAGAAATGCCACTTTTAGAAAGTGAGCATTTCTTTGCACTTAAATCCTTCTGTGCCTTACAATCCACGTCTGGCTGGGCTTGGTTGACAGCTCCTTGTGCATTCACTCAGACACACCCCAAACACAGGGTACTCAGCCTCACTTGCGTACATCTGCATTTTGAATGGGTCTTCCTGGGCTGGGAGGGTGGAGGGCCTGCTCTCACACAAAGGACTGCCACACCCCCTACTGGGACCCTGGCAGACAGGATTGAACTGAAAGGGGACCTGGTGCACTTCTTAGCCACTCTTTGAAGTCTCCCCCACTTCAAAGGCACATTTGGGTATAAAACAGGGCCTCTGCCCTACCTCATCAGACACTTGCTGGAGAAGAAACCTGAACCAGAAACTACATCCTGCCAAGAAGAACTGCCTGGCTGCTCAAAGGACTCACCTGTCTTCTTTCTACAAAGGACTGCTGCCTTGCTGTTGCCCTGCTGCCTTGCTGAACTCTTGTCTGGCTGTGAAAGTGCTCTCCAAGGGCTTGGATAGAGCTTGCCTCCTGTTCCCTGAAGTCTCAGGACCAAAAAGACTTCTCTCTTTTAATGGACGCTCCGTGCGCCGAAAATTTCGACGCACAGCTTGTTTCGCGGCGAGAAAAACGCCGCACTCCGACGCTGATCGACACGACGCTCTTGGGAAGATCGAAGATCCGACGCACAGCCTCGCAAGGACACCGCCGCCCGACCTCTAGAGGAGAAATCGACGCGACGCCTGCCGTGAGATCGTAATTTCAACGCGCAGCCCCGCAGATCGAAGTCTAGAGGAGAAATCGACGCGACGCCTGCCGTGAGATCGTAATTTCGACGCGCAGCCCCGCAGACCGACGCGCAGCCGGAGAACAAGCAGGAAAATCCACGCACAGACCCGGGACATCTGGTAATCCCCGCGATCCACAGAAAGAGACTGTCCGCGCGCCGGAAAACGACGCCCGACTTCCCCGCGTGGAAAATAACGACGCAAGTCCGTGTGTGCTGGGGAGAAATCGACGCACACACCCGTTTTCCACGCACCTCTTCTTTTGTGGCCCTCTGAGGAGATTTTACACCAGAAACCAGGTACTTTGTGCTTAAAAGAGACTTTGTTTATATTCTAAAGACTTAAGACACTTTATATCACTTCCCTGTGATATTTCTACAATTTTCCATTGCAACGTTATTCTTTTTGACCTACAATTATCCTGATAAATATTATATATTTTTCTAAACACTGTGTGGTGTATTTTTGTGGTGCTATATGGTGGTATTGTATGGTTTATTGCACAAATACTTTACACATTGCCTTCTAAGTTAAGCCTGACTGCTCGTGCCAAGCTACCAGAGGGTGGGAACAGGATAATCTTAGATTGTGTGTGACTTACCCTGACTAGAGTGAGGGCTTTTGCTTGGACAGGGGGTAACCTGACTGCCAACCAAAAAACCCATTTCTAACAGTGTTCATATTGCCTTTCTACCCTTTCTAAGAATCGGGGAACAACCTGTGATACTATAACCTTCTTTAATAGTACAAATGTTACCAAACTCAAAAGAAGGAAGCCTTGCTGTATGTTAAGCAGCAGACAACAAAGAACGACAGCAGGGAGCATTTACCACAATGCTCAATGTGTTTACTTTATCGCATTTTACATAAGGATACTTGCACATGGGCAAAGATGAACAAACTGAATTATACCTGTTATCCATTTTATTTACATAATGATACAAGTTTTCCCCACTTGTAAAATAAGAAATGTATAACACAATCTATGTACTAAGAAATGGGATCTAAGGAGCGTTTGCTGTGGTGTTTCAGACTTGTTCAACCAATCACTGTACTGAAACAAAACTCATGGCCCTGACAACAGGAAGCCAAATTACTTCTGCACATTTCTAAAGTACAAGTTGTGCAGTAAACAAAGGAACTCCTGCCTTTTCCAGGCTGACCAAAATCAAGCCATTAAACATGCATTGATTTCCCTTGTTTTGCACAGATGAAAGTGAACCCAATAGCTTCTGTGTAACTGTTGGAAAGGGCCCTTTTTGCAAACCTTTGCCTCTGACCTCCTGTTTTTGTCTGTGTGCCTCATTTAATTTCTGCTGGTTTTAATACTCTGGGCACTTTATCACTGTTGACCAGTGCTAAAGTGCAAGTGCTCCCTGTCTAAATTTTATCGGTGATTGTTCTAGCCATGATTGGCATATTTGATTTACTAGTAAGTCCCTAGTATAGTGCACCGGTGTGCCCAGAGCCTTTAAATCAAATGCTACTATTGGCCCTGCAAACATGTCTCAGACCTGCCATTGAAGTGTCTGAGTGTGCAGGTTTAGACAACCATGTCGACTTGGCAAGTGCACCCACTTGCCACGCCCAAACCTTTCCTTTTATTACCTGTAGGTCCCCCTAAGTTATGCCTACGGCAGCCCCATGGGCAGGTACTGATGTGTTTTACATGTCCTGTTCGTGAAATCTTGCTAAACTAATTTTTCACTATTGCAAGGCCTATCTCTCCCATAGGGTAACATGGGGGTTGCCTTGAAGTATCTTTTAAGTGTAATTTCTCATTGGGAGCAGATAGAGATATGGAGTTTGGGGTATCTGAACTCACAATTTAAAAATACATCTTTGGTGAAGTTGGTTTTGAACTGAGAGTTTGAAAGTGCCACTTTTAGAAAGTGAACAAACACAAATGATTGGTGGAATGCAGAACCAATCAAACATTCACCCCAATCACAGATCTGGGTTTAATCCATCAATTATTTTGCGCACCATGCCATCCAGTTTGGACCCAGCAATTTACAAGTCAGTCTTGACCCTGTTCCCCATGGGAACAGTCCAGCCCAAACTGCCAGGCCAGGTCCTCCCTGGACCAGAAACAAGCATCCTGGGACCGGGTTCAGGTTATCAACCTTCATCAGCCAGGCTAGCTTCAATCCAGTGGCATAGACCGCAGAACCAATCAAACATTTACCACAGTCACAGATCTGGTTTTAATGCTTCAATTCTTTTGCTCACCATGCCATCCCAGTTTGGACCTAGCAATATGCAAATCAATCTTGACCCTTTTCCCCATGGGAAGTGTCCAGCCTGAACTGACAGAGCAGGACCTCCCTGGACCAGAAACAAGCATCCTGGGACCAGTTTCAGGGTATCTCCCTTCATCAACCAGGCTAGCTTGAATCCAGTGGCAAAGTGAGCCCGGGGCCCATGTCTGGGCATACCCAGTGCACGTAGGGTGACAAAAGTAAACAAACACAAATGATGGATGGAATGCAAACCCAATCCAACATTCACAGATCTGGGTTTAATCCATCAATTCTTTTGCTCACCATGCTACCCCAGTATAGACTCAGCCATACGCAAATCAATCTGGACCCTGTTCCCCATGGGAACAGTCCAACCCGAACTGCCAGGCCAGGTCCTCCCTGGACCGGAAACAGGAATCCTGGGGCCGGTTTATCAGCCAGGCTAGCTTGAATCCACTGGCATAATGAGCCCAGGAAGCACGACCGGCGCACTTAGGGTGACAAAAGCAGGTTAACAGTTGGGCTGTTTGTGCACTCACTCCAGACAGTCACCCAAAGGAAGTTGAGGTGTGCCTTCCATATACTGGTGGCCCATCACCAGGCTGATGGGTCTTCCTGAGCTAGAGTGGTAGGAGGAGCTGACACTTGCACCTGAATAGGGATGTGCCTGTCCTCACACAAAGCAGTCTCTAATCCCCTGTAGTGTGTATGGGGCCAGTGCAGGGAAAGGCAGGGTCCTATGCACTACAAAGACTTCTCTTTGAAGTTTGCCCAGAGATGGGTATAAGTACTGGACCTCTGAAACCACAGAGTTAGAATCCTTCTGGACTGTGGAACTTCTGCCAGGAAGAATAGCTGGATGCTGTAGGAGGGACTGCCACTCTGCCTGTTGCTTTGTTGTGCCGGCCTGCTGCTTGCTGCTTCTGTCCTGGGAGTGAAACAACTGGATGTAGCTTTCTACATCCTGCTTCCAAAGGTTCTCCAAGGGTTTGGACTGAACTTGCCTCCTGTTAAGAAGTCTCGGGACATCAAAGACTTTTTCTGCACCTGGTCTGTGTTGCTGAGAGTCCTGACTTGCCAAGTGGTGTCAAATCCAGTTCCTGGGGCCTTGGGAGTGGGCGCTTGTGCAACAAGAAAGAAACTAGTGCATTGACACCCATAACAACTTCAGGACTGGCACTGCTCTCTGACCCTGTGCCACTGCCTGCAACGGAGCTGTGTCCCCTCTGAGTGCAATGACCGCGGCCTCCACTGCAGGTCCGATGCCGCTGCATTGCCTCTGAAGTCCAGCCACAGAGTGAGTCCAGAGCGCTGTGTCACCGACATCTGAGGCATCCAGCTCCCCTGCAGCACCTGTGGCCCCATGGTGTGATTGCAACACCGTGACGTTGACACCTCACATCTTGACCTGCTGGATTCATCGACCTCACCCTGTAAGAAACCGCCGCCAATGCCACATCACCCTCCTGCAACCATAAGGAAGTAGTGCCCCTTTACCCTGCCTAGAAGTAAGGAAACAACGCCTCTCCTCCCCGGTGGCAGTTAGGAACCGATGCCGCACTGACTCCAGCGATTTCTCACTTCTCCAACTCCTTGCATCGTCGCCGTTTCCTTAACATTTTCAAGGTACTGTAACCGAGATCCATGTAACTCTGTGACCAGCCCACACTCCCTCGTGAGTGATGTTGGACTGTTGGAGACGACTCCACGAGATGTCATGATAGCCCCAGTTTGAGCTATTGTATTTTTAAGGTCCATACTACATTTAATCTTTGAAAATTTGTATCTTTACTTGTATATGTTGGATTTTTGTCATTTTGGTCGTTTTACTCACATAAATCTTGTCTATTTTTCCAAACTGGTGTGGAGTATTTTTGTGGTGTCTTCACTGTGTTTCTATTTGTGTGTGTGTGTACAACAAAGTTACACATTGCCTCTGAGACTGGCATGATTGCTTGAGCCAAGCTACCAAGAGGGTAAGCAGGGGTTGTCTTAGCTTGGTGACTGCCTTTCCCTGGCTAGAGTGAGGATCCCTACTTGGACAGGGTGCAAAACACTGCCAACTAGAGACCCCGTTTCTAATAGTAGCCATGGAAATATTCGAATTAATATGTTTTATTTTGTGCATTTTAACACAAACCTTTGCTTGGGTACTTAATGGGACATTTGTGTGTTTTTACTAATTTAATTTTGAATCTGAAAATTTTAAGTCCGCCTATTTGATTGACTACACATTCTAAAAAACACTAACATTGTGAAAACGAGAAACAGCGAGAGCAAGGAATCCACTGCTGAGATAAATTACCTTTCTTCGGTTTCTTTGTTCTCTGGAAGCTCAGTTGTTTTCCGACTTGCTGGCATATCAAGGAGATCCCTGAAAATGGAGCAGTTATTCGTTATAGTAAATTAGACAAGCAAATTATCGTTTATTCTTTTCCCCTTTCCTAGATAGAAACATGTGATGTGATATGTCATTTTAGTGTTTCTCTTCAAACCTCAAAAGAAATTGATAGCTGTCTACTTTTGTAAAACAAAATACGTGGAATGACCTTTCAGAAGAAAACTGGCATAATTTGCTGGGTCAAAGGTTTTCTCAGTTTCTTGCTTAGATTTTGACTGCCACTGTTAAATTTGCATTAGATTTTATAGACTTCTTAGAAGGGGTAAAGGCAATAGTATGTACTTTTATTTAACTGTTTTCTTATGTTGGGCATGACATTTTGTCTATATTTAACTTTCTTGAGACACACACAAAAGTAAATATTTTTGGGATCAATACAAGAAGAGACATTAAGTGAAGCTTTTAAACCCCCATCTCCTTTAATTTCACACCAAATAATACAATTTTGGCCATGATTACAACGGACTGGCAAAATGCTAGTGCAAATGTGGCGACCTCTAATTTGTGTTAGAGGAGGAGTGCAAATTGCACCCGAATATAGGTGTGCATCCAGGAATGTGGACATGCTTTAATGTTACCCACTATTAATCCTATTAACAGGCACGTGAACTACATTTTCTCTTGTGGCCCATTGTGGGTGCAAACGTGAGTGTGAACACAAATCGCAATTTGGGGCCCACTCGTAATGAGGTCCATAGAAGCCATAAAGTGGTGCAGAATTGCATTCAATCGAAATAGACTATCTCAAAAAAAAGTTTAATTCCTAGAGAAACAAATGCAAGGCTGTTTGTTTCTGTAACAATTACAATACTGGTAGAGTGCACATAGATTGGAAACAGTGGATTGTTGAACAAAAGGCAACAGAAGAGCAGTACGACGCAGTAGGGGAACTTCACAGGTAAGACAAATACGTTTGGAGATTTACATCTATAGTCTACAGCACAAACCTAGGTGGGATCCAAAGTTTGTCCATTTCAGCACCTTATATTTTCAGACGGTATGCGTGTAAACACATTTCATTGGAATTTATGACCATGAACCGAAAAAAGATGGCACTCTGCAATATTCAAAATAATCTGATTTTGAGACTATCCAAGTGACTTGGCTTCCTTGAGTGTAAACTAAAATTCAAGACTGGATAGTACAGTGAATGGACTGCCATAATAAATCTACTTCATTGTCTTCTAAGGAAGTACCCATGGTGCAGAAATATGGAACCTTAGCTTCAAAGGTATGTGAGGCTACATCTTCAATACTGTCTCACCATTCAAGAACAAAGAAAAAAGATTGTGTTGGGATGCTATGCAGTACATCTCTCTGTTGACCAGTATGCCTTTATGCCTCCTCACCTCTTAAAAGTAGACTGACTCCATTTGCACATCCACAGAATGCCTCTCTCTCTCTCCCAAAACAACAAACGAGGACCGGATGTGTGTGGGTCATGGGAATATTAAAACAAGCATTGGCAAAGCCAATAGGTTTCCCCTATGCAAAATATTGTCGCTTTGTCAATATTTTTTTTAGGATATGTTGCACAGCGTGAGGAGGGCAGGTGTATTTAAATTTTGTGTTAAAAAAATATAACATCTTACAGCCTTTCCTCTCACACTTCTTGTAATCATGCAGGACTATCACATAGTTCACTTTACAATAACCACTCACTTTGCAGTCAGAAAAAGAAATGTAAACAACAATCTCCGTGTTCAACAAGTAAGCAGGAATTTGTTAGAAGGAATTTTTCAGAAGACTTGGCCTGACATTTGAATTCTTGTTTTGAACGTGCAGCAAATGGAAGAGCGCGACAAAATTCTTGAACCGAGGAGCAAATTAAAAACAAACAAAAGGGCTGCATGGGAGCTCCAGGGGGCTTGAGAGAGAGTGATGCATGTGCAACACACATAGGTTATTATACATACTATGCTGAAGTTAAAGCAGTTTAAAAAGGCAGGCGGGAAACATGCATAATTGACAACCATGTCCGGTCGGATAAAAGCAATATCAGTGCTGCTCTCAGCAGAGAGGTTGGAGGTGGAAGGGGCGTCTGTGATTTCGTCCCTGTGTGTCACACTCTAACAGTGGCAAATTAAGCTATGTGAGACTGACAGGTGGAGGGTATCCGGGGTGCGGGAAGAAAGACAAAAAAAAAGGTGGAAGGGCAGGAGTGAAGCACAATGGAGAGGGGGTGACTGGTGATTGTAAATGGAGGGGTGTGGGTGTTCCGTTTTATATAGCTGAACTCAATCTAAAGGTATTTGAGCATTTTGACACATGAGCACCGGTTACATTAAACAAGCAGGCCACATGCCAGAGACATAAATAAATAATTAAATAAATAAAGACAATGGGGTGCAAGGAGCCGGAAGAGCCGTTCTGGTCTTCATATGGCTCTAATTGTCCCAGTTCTTCAAACAGGAAGGAATATTTCCCGTGAAGCTTGTGTATTCCTCTCTAGAGCCGGCGCAGAAAGTTGTGCGCAGCTAAAAGCAAGATGTGCAGATCCTGGAAGGACATGTTAGCTCTTTTTTTTTATCTAGGAGGGTATGGCTGAAATCAACGGTGCTACATGCAAACTGCATACAAAGTCGAACTGCACATGTATTTTAGGTTCTGCTTTTATTTTAAAGTGTACAGTGATGACGACTAACAGTAGTGAGACA
The DNA here is from genome assembly GCF_031143425.1 of Pleurodeles waltl. Classification (NCBI taxonomy): domain Eukaryota; kingdom Metazoa; phylum Chordata; class Amphibia; order Caudata; family Salamandridae; genus Pleurodeles; species Pleurodeles waltl. Next base: position 537,598,262 of record NC_090449.1, on the reverse strand, counting down.
GCAGAAGAGGCTCATCTGTTTAATAAATCAGTACCCTTTGGTTGAAGTAAAAACACAGCCGAGAGTGGGAGGAGGGCAGAAGTGCGGACGGCGTGCTTGCTCAGTAAATAAAGAAAAAGCACAAAAAACAGGGGCAACACTGTCTATAATTAGCTGCACTTTCCTCAGATTTTCCATGCATGTTATACAAGTTAATGGTGCTCATACATTATAGTACATCTGTTGCCAACGTGTACATACTGGAATCTACAGAGCCAAACCAGTTAATCGCAAAAATAGAACAATAGTGTTTGACTTAACATGGGTGCATGGGTGTTTGAGCACTCTTTTTGTTGAGTTCTGATATATTGGTATTGTAAAGGAATGTTGTTTATGGGACACTGGGTGTTGATTTTATAGATAAATTATCAGAGTATGCTTTTTGTATTTGATGAGCTCAATGTTGATATTTTTAATAATACTTGTTTTGAGGTCTACTAAATTTATGGAAGAAATTATCTAATTGTATTTTTGTATTGTAATCTCATCAGCCTTGAAAAAGACCTTGTTAGGACAAATCACGTGTCGGCTGAAGTTCATACCCATTTGGCTGAAGTTCATGTTCATTGGCTGAGATTTCTCAAAGTTGGAACATCTGAGATCAAAAATACAGTTTTTCTCTATGGAATGAAATCTTACAAGTTTTGGTCTATACATTTTGTATATTGTTTGTATTTTTGTATTTGTGTTTGATTGTATATTTATTAGTATGTACATTTATAGTAAATTATGACATGTACATTCCATTTTGTGATTATCACTTGATTAGGAGAACAAACACCCAGACATTCATGCTACTCATCTTGGATTAGAGTGCCTTACAGATTTACAGAACTTGATGTTTTGTCTTGTCTCTTACAACTATATATTCAACAAAGAGAATATGGTGGGCTCCACTATTGTTCTATTTTTAAATGACGAAAAAGCACCTGCAGAGTGAAGTAGCCAGTGGAAGGACACTAGACAGTAGCAAATGGCCAGTGACCGGAAGGACAGCTTGGTCCAGGCTCCACATGATGGCACAGACAACAAAGCAGAGCAGGAAGTAAAAGCTGACGATGTGCTGGCCAATCAGAAGCAGGTAAATTAGAGAGACATTGGAATAAACCAATGGTAAGATCAGGTACGTAAGGGTGGTTTCTAAGCCCCTTGTAAGAATGTGTTTACTCAGAAAAGATTTTGCAATCATGCGCGTACAGGCAAAAACTAAAAAAGCACTGCACAGAGAATTCACTGGCAGAAAGTCACTGACATTGCGTGTAGAACAGAGAGCTTCCTAAAATGAAATCACCTCGACCCACTTACTTCCCAAAATAAGTTCATGCAGCTTTTTCACAAGTTATAATTCCTCAAGTGTAAGGCGGCCATGTAGACCAAGTTGGACAGTTCTCCAGTGCATCTGGGGGAGGTGGCCATGGCCATGGCTTCTTCCACCCTTTTGGTGGACTACCCATCCTATTTAGAGATCACCACCTTACCAGTGGGGCTCTGTGTTATCAAGGGTGTTATGACCGTGTACGTTCCCCTCACAAAACCGCAGATTTTCCCAGCAAGGACCTTGTTTAAAGTACCTTTTTGGTCAACTATTTTGTTTAGAGAAACAAAAACTCCATTAGCAGGAGTTTGTTTTCTCTAAACAAACCGCCCAACACACAGGGAGGTCCTTGCTGTGCTTTGCAGCTATTCTATATTTTCCTTGCTAGTGTCCTACAAGGTGTGGCAGACAGAGGCATTGGAAATCAGTAATGGTTTCTCGGCCTGTGAGTCTGGGGTTCTCATCAGTGCATTCTGTTGAGACTTGTAGTAACTAGTGGTTTCTACTCTTCAAAGGGGTGTTGCACTGGTTTGATGGGGCAGCAAGACTGCCACTTTACGTCAGTCCTGCCATTCCACTGATACCTAGATGAGGTTGTAATCATGTAGAAATGTGAATTTTTAATTGCACATTTCAATAAGGAGACAATGTTCTCCGTGCAGAAGCCACTTTCCCTGTATTCCCATTACATCTATGTTTGATCACTATTAATAAACATAGTTCAACAAAAATAGTTTTACATTTATTTCCGCTACAACACGTTTATAAATACTCAGTAACCTGCGAATTTGTAGGTGTTCACTGCATTTTGCTTGGCCATCTCCTTCAATCCACCACTTCCTTTCTCTTTGGGTGGCCACTAGGCCTTGCAGTTTTTGCCCACGCTAAATGCACTTTGCCCTTCGAAGGTTCCCCTATTCTGAGTCTATGAATTTCAATGTGCAAGTGGCTTTTGTTCACAAAGATTACACTGAGGAATGGAAAACTCCTTGTTAATATGTCCTTTGTTGTGTTTCACAGTATCTGCCTTGCATAGTTGCACTTTCGAAATATGAATAGCAGGCGCTATTGTTACACACAGTTATGAAAGTTTATTAAAGCACTTGCAACCTACATAAAATCTACATGTTGCAGCAGATACTTGAACTTAATGACTAATCCCACCAAAGGCAAAATAGTATCCAAAAAATTAAAGTGTATGTGATATGTGGATTAAACAACACAAAGGTTTTCATACTTTCCGTTACCTTTGTTCTTGCTTTTCGGTCCTTAAAATCTCTTGACTTTCCCGCAGTGAAGCCACGTTTAATAAATCCCTATAAATCGAAGAAAAGAGTATTATACAAAACCCTGATGACCTTTATCCGTGTTTCCCTGCTTTGAAAAATACATGCTATCGGTGTGCGCTAAAGTGAAAATGCAATTTAGGGCAGACTTCCAAACACCGAGGTTTGTTAGGTATTGAGTGGTATATTATAAAAATCGCAACTTATTGGTCCATGGGCCAGCTATAGATTTATGTAGTGGTGAAACGTCTACTACCAGAGAAGTATAAAATTTAGTAGTATGAACTTTGTACAAGCCTGAATACATGGAAAAATCAAAACCTTAATATTTTAAAGACATAAAAATCACCAACCTGGTTAAGCTGCAGGCATCCTATATGTGGATGCCAGAAAGCCATGGTAAATCTTAAATTCCTTGCCAGGAATACCTTAGATCACTTATGCCTGGCTCTAGCAGGCTTAAGATAAGGCCATCCTGACAACCCATGTACTGGTAATACATTACACCATATGCAATCAACTGGCCCCTAGACAACCTGATCAATCTTGCCTTCTGCTCGGACCTCGTTCTAGTGGCCTGCAAAAGCAGGTGGGTTGCCTCCTTTTAATAAAACAATGTTTAGACATGTCTGACTTGAAAAGTTTCAGGCCAATCACACATTTACCTGTCTTCCCCAAGACTGTGGGAAAGCGCTTGTCCAAGTGGCTCACAAGGTTCAGGTATGAAGATGTTCTTCCAAAGTGCTGCTATTGGAAAACCCAGGAAGTCACTCCAACCCCTTTTCGATCTGTAGCGTACAAGTTATGTTAAGTGTTGCAGGATTTGACTTTTTCTCTTCTCCTATTTGATCTATACATCCATCCAGATTAGGAAGTGGTTTGATCCTTTAGTTTTCAAGAAGTCTACTACACTGATGACACCCAGCTCACTGACCATTAGTCCTCTGACTCAAGCAGAACAGGTACGTACTTCTCCACATGAGATAGCCGAAAACTGTCCCAAAATGAATGGTAACAAGACAGAGATCATGGCCACTGGCGGGTCCCATGCTGGACAAGCTGGTGTTGGCAAAAGCAGGTTGGCCTGCTTTTCACTCCTATAGCAAAAGACAACAACTAGGACATTCTCTTTGATAATGAGCTTTAAGACCCAGGTTCAAAGTGTGTAGTTGCCCTGTTGCACAAAATCCTGCTCTTTCACCCTACCTCGTTACACATTCTTTTACACATATAGATGAGGACACCTTGTGCACTGTATTGCCTGTCCCTGGACTAGGAAACTCTGAAGACTATATAATTCAGCCAGGAGCTTGGAGTACAGCCTTTGAAGATCGGACCATGTCTCTGCTGTGTTACATTGACAACCTGTGAATTAACACTTTCAGTTCTGTGCTCTTTCCGCACCGTGTTCCGCAGGACCAACCTACTGTTTCTCACAGAGAGTATAGCCCCATATTTTACATCATGAGTGCCTAGATCTGGAGCCACCTCCCTGTTGACTACCATTTGCTTTAAGTAAGCTCCCTGGGGGTATGGCGGGGCACAGGCTACAGTACCTCAATTATGGAATGCCCTTCATCTGATCTTTTGATGTAATTCTGATCACCTTCAGTTTTGCCAGCCCCTGATGACATGTCTATGTTTTTCTAACTGCTTGCACTCCTTATTGCTTCCTCTCACCAACATAGCTTACAGTAAATACATGCCATGCAAATAAGTAAATAAATGAATATTGCTACATAGAAATGCAGTTTCTACAGTTCCAAGAAAGGAATTAAAAAATTGTGAAATCATAATATCATGGAGAATATATCCACTCCACAGGGACCTGCTCTCATGGCTCTCCTCTCTCATTTAATTTTCAATTCTCTACCTGCTGAGGAACAAATTAAAAACTGCAAGTGTTTATGAAACAATTGCATGTGGTTGAACAATAAAACATAGGGAGGCTACAAAAGGAGACAACCAGTCTAAAACCTCCATCAGTCTGCAACGTGTATGGGCACAGACTTCACCTTTAGTAAGCATATGTAATGAGTTAATTAATGTATATTGAATACCAAGATCATGTACAATTACTGATGGCTTCCGTGGAGGAGGTCAGGCATGTGCATCTACAACAATGCAGGTTATAAACAGATGCTTACAAGGTAAGTAACGGTTTCCGTTTGTAGCATGTGTTGCTGTAGACACACATGCTTTGCTTCCGCTGTAGAGCAGTTTCCTGACAGCAGTGGCTAATGGGTAGATGAGCCAGGTGTTTGAAACTTAACACAGTTTGGCCAGCCATGGCTTACTAATAAGACAATATGTCCAGACGGTAATGCTTTGTGGTCATGTGTGGTGCTGACCAACGTGCTACCCAGCAGATATCAGCAAATGGTTTGTTGACTAAGAATGTTGTAGAGTATGCACTACGAGGGGCAGCAGGCATATGTTTGGCCTTGGCATAATAAACTGAATATATTTCACAATCTAGTTTGCAATGCCTGCTTTGGAAATGTGGTATCTCTTGAATGGGTTAGGAAGTGCAGCAAAAAGTTGGTTAGTCTAATTAAACGGTTAGTCCTGTCAGTATAGCGCGAGTGCCTGTTAAATATCTAGTTTGTTTAATGCTCTTTTTGCAACAGTATCAGGTTGTGGGAAAAATCTATAGCTCAATAGATTGATTCAAATAGAAAGGTGAGACTACCTTATGTAAGTTCTAAAGGTTACCCTATCCATGTGTATCTGAATGTATGGTTCCTAGTCAATGTTTGTAAATCACTTATTCTTTCAGAGCGGTTATCACTACAAGTAAAGCCACCTTCCATGAAAAGAACTATAACTGACATGAATGGAGAGGCTCAAAATGTAGTCCCATAAGCCTGTTATGAACGACATTAAGGCTCCAAACAGGTGCTGAAGGTGTTTTTGGAGGTTTCACCATTTTAAGGCCCTCTAGGAACACCTTGACTATAGGAATCTAACAAAAGGGATGCTCGCCCTCTGTTCTACATGTTTGCAGCTACTGCTGCTAAATTAAAATGTTTTGAAATGTATGTTAGACCTGTCTTTTGAAGATGTAAAAAGTACAAAATGATGCCCTGCATCATAAACATGAAGAAATGTAGTTGCTTTGAGATGCATTAGGGGACAAAACGTTTCCACTTTGCTGCATAGCATGCTCGCATGCTAGGTCTATGTGCCTCTCGCAAGATTGCCACACATTCTTCTGGAAAGTGGACATTACCAAATTGCTAGATAGAGTTGTTTCAGCTCTGGGTGCCTCATTATGCTGTGTTGTTGAGTGAGAAGATCCAGCCTGACTGGAAGCTTCTCATGGGGACTGAAGGACATTTCTAATAGCATTAAGTATCCACGTTGTGTGGCCAACACTAGTGCCAAAAAAGAAAAAAGAAGGCAACTATCCATGATCAGTTCATCCATAGTGCATTGCGCCAGACTGTGGGTGTAGGTACCTTCAGGTGGAGCTTGGTCATTTTTGTTTTTCCATCGAATATGTATCGCCAGGAGGTGAACATTGTAGCAGATAGCCCAGGGCCAGATCAGTTGAGTCTTGTCTGTAATCAGAAAGTAATGTTTACCTCTTTACTTTTGTATGCAATATATCACTCTCATGTCCATCTTTACGAGGACTACTTTGCCACTGACAAGTGACTAAAAAGGTTTTAAGGACTAGATCAATAGCTATTACTTCCATGTAGTTGATGTGCCTCCCCTGTTGAAGAGGGGCCCAGATTCCTTAGTCAGTTGTGTCGCCAAGATATGCACCTCAACCTGTGAGCAAAACATCGGTGGTAATGGTCACCTGTGTTAGACTTCCAAGAAGGGCCTTCCCATCAACAGATTACTTCTGTTTCACCAATTCAGAGAGCTCTGAGTGCTGGTCTTTATCAACAAAAGACATTTCCACTGACATTCTGCTTGTCACCACTGACACTTGAGACACTGTTGAAGTGGGCACAAATGTAATCTGGTTTGTGATACAATTGCTATCTATTCAAGATGCCATTATACCCAGCATCTTCATTACAGTTCATTGAGTAGACTTAAAATGAGGCAGCAGCTGTTGAAATGTCATCACAAATCTGGTTCGGGTATGATTTCCACCATGTATTGTATTGTATTGAATTGTATTATTGTATTAAATTATTTATAGAGCGCATTCCGGCAGAAAGCATTAAAGCGCTATACAGACCATAAATAAAGAAAACTAACACAAACTACCCCGAATATTTAATTTACAAAAAGCCAGGTTTTAAGACTTTTCCTAAAGAAGAAGTGATTCAGTATTTGATGCAGCGAAAGAGGCAGACCATTCCAAAGCCTGGCTGCTTCCACCGTAAAAGCCCAATCTCCCCATCTCACTTTTTTACAACGTGGTACCTTGATCATAAATTTAGAGGATGATCTCAGGTGTCTTGTTGGTTTGTAGAACAACAAAGTGGATTTCAAATAACCACATCCTACCGACTGAAGTGCTTTGTGCGTAAGGCAAAGTGTTTTAAACATGATTCTCTTCCTAATTGGAAGCCAGTGTAGAGATATCACACATCTCTTAGCAGAGATAGATTGAGGAAAATTTAAAGTTAAACGAGCTGCCGCATTCTGAATAGACTGCAATTTATCTAAAGAAGATTTATTAGCGTTAAGCAGCAATGAGTTACAGTAGTCCAGTCTAGACGTAACCAGTGCCAATACGACCGGTCGTCTAAGGTCATCCTCTAAAAGATGTAGAATTTTCTTAAGAGTTTTTAATATCCAGAAACAGACCTTGACCAAATGATTAATCTGTAGCTTAAAAGACAATAAATCATCGAACATAATGCCTAGATTTTTTGCAGCTGGCACAGGCGACGGGCATCCCCCACAGACGGGAGGCCACCAGTTATTGTCCCAAGGGGAATTATTACAGCCAAAGCACATAATCACTGTCTTGTCCCCATTGAGTTTAAGCCAGTTGCAAGTCATCCACTTGTTAATTGCTAACATGCAGCGTTGGAAGTTTTCCTTCGTGTCCTTCCCATTGTGAGAAATGGGCGCAATCAACTGCGTATCGTCTGCATAAGAGACAATCTGGGCCCCAAATGAGCAAACCAGGTTAGCAAAAGGAGCCATATAAAGATTAAAAAGTGTTGGACTAAGAGAAGATCCCTGCGGGACGCCGCAAGGGAGTTGGAAGGGAGAGGCCCTATGATCCCCGCATGCCACCGTAATAGTTCTATCCATGAGTGTTAGAAATGGGGTTTTTGGTTGGCAGTCAGGTTACCCCCTGTCCAAGCAAAAGCCCTCACTCTAGTCAGGGTAAGTCACACACAATCCAAGATTATCCTGTGCCCACCCTCTGGTAGCTTGGCACGAGCAGTCAGGCTTAACTTAGAAGGCAATGTGTAAAGTATTTGTGCAATAAATCATACAATACCACCATATAGCACCACAAAAATACACCACACAGTGTTCAGAAAAATATAGAATATTTATCAGGATAATTGTAGGTCAAAACGAATAAAGTTGCAATGTGAATTTGTAGAGATATCACTGAAAAGTGATACAAAGTGTCTTAAGTCTTTAAAAAGCAAACAAAGGGCCTGATTCTAACTTTGGAGGACGGTGTTAAACCGTCCCAAAAGTGGCGGATATACCACCTACCGTATTACGAGTTCCATAGGATATAATGGACTCGTAATACGGTCGGTGGTATATCCGCCACTTTTGGGACGGTTTAACACCGTCCTCCAAAGTTAGAATCAGGCCCAAAGTCTCTTTCAAGCACAAAGTACCTGGTTTGGAGTGGAAAATCTCCTCAGAGGGCCACAGAAGAAGAGATACGTGGAAAAAGGGTGTGTGCGTCGATTTCACCCCAGCACACACGGACTTGCGTCATTATTTTTCACGCGGGGAAGTTGTGCGTCGTTTTCCGGCGCGTGGACAGTCGCTTTCTGTGGATCGCGGGGATTACCATATGTCCCGGGTCTGTGCGTGGATTTTCCTGCTTGTTTTCCGGCTGCGCGTCGTTCTGCGGGGCTGCGCGTCGAAATTACGATCTCACGGCAGGCGTCGCGTCGATTTCTCCTCTGGAGGTCGGGCGGCGTTGTCCTTCGGAAGCCGTGCGTCGAAGTTCCGGTCGTCCCAAAGGCGTTGCGTCGATCAGCGTCGGTGTGCGGTGTTTTTCTCACCGCGGAACAAGCTGTGCGTCGAAAAGTTCGCCGCACGGAGCGTCCAAGTGAAAAAGGAGAAGTCTTTTTGGTCCTGAGACTTCAGGGAACAGGAGGCAAGCTCTATCCAAGCCCTTGGAGAGCACTTTCACAGCCAGACAAGAGTTCAGCAAGGCAGCAGGCCAACAGCAAGGCAGCAGTCCTTTGTAGAAAGCAGACAGGTGAGTCCTTTGAGCAGCCAGGCAGTTCTTCTTGGCAGGATGTAGTTTCTGGTTCAGGTTTCTTCTCCAGCAAGTGTCTGATGAGGTAGGGCAGAGGCCCTGTTTTATACCCAAATGTGCCTTTGAAGTGGGGGAGACTTCAAAGAGTGGCTAAGAAGTGCACCAGGTCCCCTTTCAGTTCAATCCTGTCTGCCGGGGTCCCAGTAGGGGGTGTGGCAGTCCTTTGTGTGAGAGCAGGCCCTCCACCCTCTCAGCCCAGGAAGACCCATTCAAAATGCAGATGTATGCAAGTGAGGCTGAGTACCCTGTGTTTGGGGTGTGTCTGAGTGAATGCACAAGGAGCTGTCAACTAAGCCCAGCCAGACGTGGATTGTAAGGCACAGAAAGATTTAAGTGAAAAGAAATGCTCACTTTCTAAAAGTGGCATTTCTAGAATAGTAATATTAAATCCAACTTCACCAGTCAGCAGGATTTTATATTAGGGAGCTCAACACTAGTTGGCAGGAGTATGCAAATCATATGTTCCTACCACCACACAAGATGCAAACATCTAATGTTACAGCAAACGCTGTGTCCATGTAAATTGTTTGATGTTCACTATGCATATTTTGTCATCAAATCGAGAGCAAGATTTAGATTGTTTAATCTATTTGTTTGTTCTCAGGTGGCGTTACTGTCTTCCTACAATTAAAAAGTTATTTGTTGATTATATGTAATCCTGTAATCGACAAGAGCTGGCTCCAACGGGGCTTGAAAGATGTAAGTGGGGGCAGGTAGGGTGAACAGGGTTTAAAGACGGTGGGTGCACAAGACTGTGGATTCTCAAAGAAATACAGCTAGGTCCATCCCCTCGCTAACCCAAGCAGCAGCACTGGTTTTCCTGCAGAATACCTGGACCACTGCTGCTTCCTTGGCCAGTAACTGTCATTACTAGGGGTGCCCTGCTCACTGACACCTACTCTCAGTCCAGTGCTCTAATCAAGACAACATTCCCATACCTCAAATTTACTTATAAAACAGCATTCGTGTTTCCTGGATGTGGGAATTACTCCAGATTACAAGTAAACACTACTAATATATGAGCAGCCATCTAATATTCATGAAATGCATTCTAGGTGTACGCTTGCTAATGTTGTGGAGTGTTTGACTATTAAAGTTGAGTGATTTTAGCAAACACATTAAAGTTTCAATTGTTCCTCATTTTACTGCGTGCACAAGTTTTTCTTCAGACGAATTACAGAAACCTACCTGTAGAATCCCCAGATTCTGTCAGCATGATATTTGACTTCCTCTTGAGCCATGTCTAGGAGGTGCTTGCTTGCTCCCAATCCAGAGTACGTAGCCTGGAACACCCCAACAAGGGTCTTCAGAAGCTTTCCAAACGGGTGGACTGAAGATTTGAAGGCCTAGCAAGGAGGGGCGAAGCAAAGCAATTGTGAAACGCTGAACACAAGTCAAGTGCCATTTGAAAATGCAGCACATTCTGGATACTTCTGTTAGTGGTTACATTCCCCTTGGTACAGAAAACATACAAGTAACGAACCCATGCGCTTACCTAATCCATCCTAAGAAAAGTTGTGTGTGATACGCACTGTGTACTGAACTGTCTCTAGGAGCTCGAATGACTTATTACAGCATTCTCAGTGTGTGATATACAGTGAAACCAGCGCCTTATCAAAATGAGGGAGTATCAAATCATGTATTGAGTATGTGAAAATCTTACACAATTCAATACACATTTTTATACAAAATGAAACTACTTACAGGTAATGGCTGCGGGAGGGGGCTTTTGCCTAATAGCTTTTGCCCTCATTTATTACAGTCTATTCAAAGCATTTTCTCTCCAAACATCACCGTAGACTAGAAGTGTGATAGATGGGAGGCTGAAAGGTACAAAATTATTTCCACGGTACAAACAAGCATGTCAAAGGGATAGGGGAGGAAGACATACTTGCCCGTTTCCTAGGCTGCACAGACCTCTTGCTCTGAATACAGGCGCACATCCTTAATGACCTGCCTAGAAATTACATTTTTATCTCAGGGATGTATTTAGCTACGAGGCATTTCCTTCCGAGGTATCTCTTTCAATACCAGCTTGGAAAAGGAAGGCTAATGTGAAATTAATACAAAACAGCAAACCTGTTTTCACTGCACTTCACCACAATGCATTAAATGTCCACAACTCAAGTACCTCTCCTATGACTCGCTAGCTTTCTGCTAGCCATTTATCATGTACAGAGCTCCTCTGCCTATTAGCTAGGTTTGCACAGTACCATATACATACATACATATATTCACATATACATACAAACACACATACACACATACTGTACTTGACAGTTTTCTTATTCTATGTACTGTGCCCTATGAATGGTCATTGTCACCGTGAAACTCCACCGGAGAAAGTGTTTATTCCCTAGTGGTTTTATATAATTACTAAAGAAAGACTATGGAGGTTCTATGTGACCAGTATGTAAAGCGAAAGCAAAGTATATTATAGGACTCTTATAAGAGCTCATGTAGCCAAGTACTGTCCTATTAAAAAAAATCGACAGAGTAGGACACCATAGCAGCCACTATAAATCCAAAGACCAAGCAGTTTGTCTTTTGGCATTATGTTAAATAAGAAATCAGCATATAAACTGTATGTAAAATCCAGAGCATCATTTTGTGTGTCTGAGGTGAAAAGAAGGAAAGAGACAGTGTGCGTGAAGTAGTAATTTTACACTGTCACGCATCTGCACACCATATTCATGGTTCAGGCACGTTAAATTGCATTTACAAATCCCAAGTATCTTCTGTATAGTATTGAGGGATCTAAATTGTGCAGGATTGTAATGTAATCCTACTAGCCTCTAGTGGCAGAGTTACCGCAGGGTGTGAGGAACCGTTGTCTCAACGGGCCTCGACGGACGCCTTTGGAAAGGTGCCTTGTAGTTCACTGAGAAGGAAAGATGCATGGAATCCAAATGGCGTTGAAACCTGTTCACCAAGGAGTTAAGTCACCAAACGCTGTAAGCTTCGAACTGACATAGAGTGAGCGAGTGCATAAATATGAAGCCAACGTGGTGAGAACTGCATGGAAGGATATCAGGTGCATTGTAAGCCATCTACCGACTGAGTATCAACACAGCCTGCTAAAGTACAAGCGTGCAGTAATTATTGACTTCTGTATACCTATCACTCCTGAAAAGCCAGACGTTTCATAAAGTGCCTTTGCTATGACATCAGACTCTTACAACTAAAAGTTACCATGAATTGCTGTTGAGATCATATTTATAACCTGATGAGGGGTCTTGGGCGATAACGCTTGGAAAATGTCAGTTCATTCCAGCTCTCTGATAAGGCACAATAGAGAAAGAGTGAGCGGCGGGCTCAAGTTTCACATGTGCTTAAACGAAGGTCGTGCACGATCCAACTGTTTGACCTGTGTGCGTCCTTTCACTGTCAGCATTTGCAAGTTTACGTGTATGGGCCGAGCCATTCCTGTTACCCACCAAGCTAGTGAAAAGACATAAATAAGGCCACGCCCTGGCTTTACCCTCTTGCCCTTGAGCTATGAGATGTGGACACCAGACGTAAACTACAGTTTCATTGTGTGCCAGTATATATATATGTTAGTGGTATACAATGTGTAAGGATATTCTGAGTTTGTAAGATAGGAGATTAGTCGTTTTTTTTAAACATTCTTTAACAATTTAAATGTCGTGATTTCTTACGTTTGCACCGCTTTTATGTTTACATTTTTTAATCAGTTTCAGTTATTGTTACATTAGTTTTTCTTATTTTAGTTTTTTATATCAGTTTAATATTTTGACGTTGTGGAATTTCTAGATGTTCTAATGTTTGCATTTTGAAGACCACTATTGGAGTAATTTATATTTTTTAATTATTTAAATATTTGAAATTTATATGGATGTCTTCAATGTCTACAGTTGTGAGACCAGGTGTTGGGCCTTATGCTGGTAGTGTTATTTTGTTCCTCGTTTGTATGTCAATTCAGTACACAATCCAGTAATTGTGAGTGGCTATGTGAGTTGTGTGACTTGCGCCAAGGCTTGGATGGAGTAAAGTTAATATTAGTTGATCGACAATACTACAACAGTAGATGTGGATGTTACTTTGGGGCATAGCAATGGACATACTACTTTTATAGATGTGTTTTATATTTTCATGTCCCTCCGTGTTATTCCTTAATGTTTCATTTTTTTCTCCCACTTTGTTATAGATATTCCCCGTTTTCCAGTCAGTCACCCAGGGCACTCCCAAATTTACACCAAAAACATATGCCTACCCCTGCAGAGTTCTCCGAACTTGTGACAGGAAACTCAACACGTAAAAAACATAGGACAGGCCTATGTGTACATCTCTGATGATACCGTATAGTAGAGAATTGCATTCACATTTGAAGTAGTACTGCAAGAGTATGATTTACAAACTAAAAATATGTTGATTAGTAGACCCATCTCTAGCTACTTTATGATATTCCCCAGGATACATAGCAGCTGGAATGATGACTTGGCAGACTAAGTGGTCCTATTAAGTTTTTATAGACAACTGTTATATGGTGAGGACTTTGAGTAAAAGTGGGGTGCTGCTGGAGGAAGACGTTCAAGGACACACACTCCATCAATTGTAAAGGATAGCAGTAAAGTGTGTGAGGCCATGTATGTATGTTTTATCAACCGTCTGCCTTTGTGAGGTGAATACAAATGGTGCACAGGAGAACATAAAATAAAAACATATTATAGTTGCTTGGAGAGAACTGAGAAACAGGAAAGAGAGCAAGTGATAGAGGAAAGAGGGAGGTAGAAAAAAAGGAAGAGAATCTGTTGATGTGTCTGGTGGCTCAGTGGACTAATGCATCTATTGCAATGATCTGTGTTTGATCTCTTGGTCACAGGCTCAAATTCCAGCAAGTCTACTCAGCCTTTCATTCTTCAGAGGTCGATACAATTAGTACTATTGAGCTGGGTAACAATAAATAGCTGTTATTCCGCATCAATTTTACGCTTGCTGGTGAATGTGCAATTTACAAATACATGTTACCTTAGAGGGACTAAAAAACATGAGAAGGAGATGAAGACAGGGGCAACAAGAGAGATGGATTAGATTGGCAAGAGATCAAGAAAGAGTGGTGGGGGAGAGGGGGTGAAAAAGAAAGAGAACAATAAATGGAAAGTTGTAAATTGAGAAACAGAACAAGGAAGGCAGAAAAAAGAGAAGAAAGAAGAAACAAAATGGTAGAGAGAAAGAAGGGAAGTGAGGCGAAGACAAAGACAAAAAGCGAGAGAATTAAAAGATAGAAAATTGGTGAAAGGGTGAGAAAGAGAAAAGAGAGGCAGCATAAGAATAATGGAGAAAGAGGAGAAGTAAAAGAAAAGATGAGATGGATGAGGAAATGGGTGAATGGATAGCTTAAAACTATATTCAAAGCGGTGCTAATAGACAGAGATTGAGAAATGGATACATAGGACAAATATTCATGGAAAATGACAAGCTGTTTGTTTTAAGCAGTTTTGTTGTTTCGTTGATGCAAGTATTCATGCATGGCCCTCCTGCACTCACATTTTCACTCAAAAGAACATTGGGGCCTGTCTGGCAGCACAGCTGCTGTACATAATTTTTCAGCCACATCATCTGCTTTTGAGCTCATTGGCTCCCATCAGTAGTGTATAGGACAGAAAGGGAGTGGCTTATATTGGTACGCCCCAGACCCTATGCCCACATGGGTTAGGGAGAGCATTTTCCTAGGTGGGCTTAAATGATCCACCAAGGTGAATGTGCGTTGTATCATTCCTAAATTAGACAGAAAATACATCCCCTCAACACTACTCATTCAGGGGCATATTGAACAGACTGGTTTCTTGTTTTTTGAATCAGGTCTACATCGAGTTATTTGTCTGCCACACTCCAGGCCATGCTCCTATATGCAAATGTTCTGAATTATTTCTCTGTATGTGCACAGACTTAGTGTTGCATGGGAGGATGTGTTTGTGTAGTCAATGCATGTTAACTGGAGTCATAGTAAGGTTGCAGCACTAGGGACAACTATGAGTTCTGCTTTTTTAGAATGAACACTGACAAGAATATAGGAGTAGAGGATAGTTGCATGTTGGTATTGCAGGCAATTAGCGGTACCTTTTCCAGATAGCATTGTAACTGGTCTGGATCTTGAAACTTCCAAATGTCTTTCAGCACATCTTGTATTTTTCCAGAAAATTCTTCATTTTCCCTGCAAGAAAAACAGGATAAAAGGGCACACTCATATTGATATTTGGTTATTTAAACTCACAAGTAAACTGACAGGTGATTAGCCCAACAATTGTATCCACAATTTGTATTCAAAGCTCCAGAGAACTTCTTGTAATGAAGAAATTGTGGATCCTGATCACTGAAAGATGAGACCCCATTGGAGTTTTGGTTTATTTGTGCCCCTTGGAGAACATTGTGTCTTCTTTCTCTATGACTGTCAAGATAAGGTTAGGCTAAATTCTGAAAGCTAGTCATTTATAAAACAGTAGTGTTTGAAATGACCATCTCTTGTGCAGTGTGCCCACAGATTTTTGCCTTGACTGTTTTTGCTGCCTCTAAAACTCTGTGCACTTTACCCCTGCTGACCGAAGGTGAAGTGCCTTTTATTTCCTCCTTCGACATGATGAAATTGCCATACCCTTAATTGGTATATTTAACTTACCTATAAGTTCCTAGAAAGATAGTACAAACTGTGGCCCAGGTCTGAAAGTTACATGTCACTAGTGTGCTGTAGCTCCCACTGCAGTTACAGTGCAAACATGATTATTGGCCTGCTATTTGTAGAATGGCCATTCAATTTTAAACTGCAATTTGGGCATGTCAAAACTACTGCTTATAACATGCCAACCCCTTCCTTTTAAATAATGGTAAGGCTTTATTGCCCTTAAGGAGGGGGGATGGTAAAAGTAGGACATGTGCAAGTTTAATGTGAAAAAGTCCCAAAAGCTATTTTCACTGTAGCAGCGCTGGCTGTTCCACAGGAAACATTTGGATGCCGTATTAAATGTAATAATGTTATCTCCGGCTGGGCGAAAGCTGCATATTTAACTTTTTGGACTTTTTAAAATATCTATTGACAGCCAAACTCACTGGTGAAGTTGTAGTCTTAATAAATCATTTTGGCATAATTACTTTTAAAATGTTGCCATTTCTTGGCCTGAAGCCTCTGGAGGCCCATTACATGAGCTCCATCTGGTAGCTGAATTGCGCCCCTGATGAGGCTAGAAAACCGCTCCCAGATAAGGACAAAGGATCTTGGTGTGGGGAGTGGTGTGTGTTCCTCTTGCAAGATGACCAACTGGACTATGACCTGGAACTTAAATAACTTCAATAATCTGTTGGAATAAAATAAGAAATACCCTGAATGTTCATCTTCTGGATGAGATACAGAATGGAGACTCCTTGGCTGCCATATCTCAATGAGCCTCTAACTATAACTTGGGCAAAGGGCCTTTGGGGAAACCCTATCAGCCATCCAAGCTTTAAAGAACTGTTCAGCACAGACTGTTAAATCCCTCTCTGTGCTAGAATGAACACAAATGAATGAATGAATGAAAATTTCATAAAGACACAAACGCCCATAGGTGTTTTGGAGTGTTAGAGAACAGCCAAGTTTTGAGCTGCTTCCTGAAATAAGTCAGGCTAGACTGGGCTTTTAGATGTATATGTAGTTTGTTCCACATTTTTCCAGTGGACGAAAAGAACGTACTTCCACCCCAAAGAGCCTTTTTGAATTTAGGCACCACTATACTCTTGGAGAAAGTACAATGTAGAGTTCTCTTGGGAGCGTACCAGCAGAACCTTGAATTTAGGTATTTCGGTCCTGAGATGTGCAGTACTTTATGAGCAACGCATAGGGTTTTAAAAGCGACCTGTGTTTTTTTACGGGCAACCAGTGTAACTTGACTATTGTCTGGGAAACTGTTGGACCTGGCTTTTTGACAGGGTCATCCCCAAACTTTTTGCCTCCGTCCTCCTATTTTTTCTGACCTGTTGTTGTTGGCTTTTGACCTCTGGGCACTTTACCACTGCTAATCAGTGCTAAAGTGCATATGCTCTCTGTGTAAATTGTACTATTGATTGTTTTTTCCATATTTGGCTATTTAATTTACTTATAAGTCCCTAGTAGAGTGCACTATATGTGCCTAGGGCCTGTAGATTAAATGCTACTAGTGGGCCTGCAGCACTGGTTGTGCCACCCACTTCAGTAGCCCCTTAACCTTGTCTCAGGCCTGCCATTGCAAGGCCTGTTTGTGCAGTTTCACTGACACTTCGACTTCGCATTTAAAAGTACTTGCCAAGCCTAGAACTCCCCTTTTTCTACATATAAATCATCCCTAATGTGTGCCCTAGGTAACCCCTAGAGCAGGGTGCTGTGTGGGTAAAAGGCAGGACATGTACCTGTGTAGTTATATGTCCTGGTAGTGTAAAACTCCTAAATTCGTTTTTACACTACTGTGAGGCCTGCTCCCTTCATAGGCTAACATTGGGGCTGCTCTCATACACTGTTGAAGTGGCAGCTGCTGATCTGAAAGGAGCAGGAAGGTCATATTTAGTATGGCCAGAATGGTAATATAAAATCCTGCTGACTGGTGAAGTCGGATTTAATATTACTATTCTAGAAATGCCACTTTTAGAAAGTGAGCATTTCTTTGCACTTAAATATTTCTGTGCCTTACAATCCACGTCTGGCTAGGTTTAGTTGACAGCTCCTTGTGCATTCACTAAGACACACCCCAACACAGGGTACTCAGCCTGACTTGCATACATCTGCATTTTGAATGGGTCTTCCTGGTCTGGGAGGGTGGAGGGCCTGCTCTCACACAAAGGACTGCCACACCCCCTACTGGGACCCTGGCAGGCAGGATTGAACTGAAAGGGGGCCTGGTGCATTTCTTAGACACTCTTTGAAGTCACCCCCACTTCAAAGGCACAACTTAGTATAAAACAGGGCCTCTGCCCTACCTCATCAGACACTTGCTGGAGAAGAAACCTGAACCAGAAACTACATCCTGACAAGAAGAACTGCCTCGCTGCTCAAAGAACTCACCTGTCTGCTTTCTACAAAGGACTGCTGCCTTGCTGTTGGCCTGCTGCCTTGCTGAACTCTTGTCTGGCTGTGAAAGTGCTCTCCAAGGGCTTGGATAGAGCTTGCCTCCTGTTCCCTGAAGTCTCAGGACCAAAAAGACTTCTCTTTTTCACTTGGACGCTCCGTGCGCCGAAATATTCAATGCACAGCTTGTTCTGCGGCAAGAAAAACGCTGCACACCGACGCTGATCGAAGCGACGCCTTCGGGACGACCGGAACTTCGATGCACGGCCTCGCAAGGACAACGCCGCCCGACTTCCAAGGAGAAATCGCCGCAACGCCTGCCGTGAGAGCGAAATTTCGACGCACAGCCCGCGGAACGACGCGCAGCCGGAAAACAAGCAGGAGAATCCACGCACAGACCCGGGACATCTGGTAATCCCCGCGATCCACAGAAAGAGACTGTCCGCGCACCGGAAAACGACGCACGACTTCCCCGTGTGAAAAATAACGACGCAAGTCCGTGGGTGGGAAATCGACGCACACACCATTTTTCCACGGATCTCTTCTTCTGTGACCCTTTGCAGAGATTTTCCACCAGAAACCAGGTACTTTGTGCTTGAAAGAGACTGTGTTTGCTTTTTAAAGACTTAACCGCTTGAGTGCGGGCGTCGGCCACTGGCCGACGCCCACACACCCTCCCTGGTGCGGGTCACGACCAGTGGCCGACACCAGGAAGGGCATTAATAAATCCTCGGGTGCGTCGCGCCCAAGGATTTTTTTTTGTTTTTTTTACTACCCCCGGGAGACACAGAAGCTACCGTGTCTCCCCCCGCCCCCCACCCCCCACCCACCCCTTTGTGACATCAGCGCGCCGCGAGGCGCGCTGACGTTGCAAAGGTGTTTTCCCCATGAAAGCAGGAAGCAGCCTTGCGGGCGCTTCCTGCTTTCATGGGGAAAATGGCCTTTTACACGTTCGGGAAGGCCTTGTAAGAAAGGGGAGACACTCCCCTTTCTTACGAGGCCTTCCTGAAAGTGTTTCCTGGCCCCCGGTCGCAGCTGTGCTGCGATCGGGGGCCAGGAAACACTTTCAGGTTTCCTGGCTCCCCCGGCTGCGATCGGGGGGGCCAGGAAACATTTTGAAAAGGCCTCGTTAGAAAGGGGAGACTCTCCCCTTTCTTACGAGGCCTTCTGAAACTGTTTCTGGCCCCCGATCGCAGCTGTGCTCGGGGGCCAGAAACAGTTTCAGAAGGCCTCGTAAGAAAGGGGAGAGTCTCCCCTTTCTTACGAGGCCTTCTGAAACGGTTTCCTGGCCCCCGATCGCAGCACAGCTGCGATCGGGGGCCAGGAAACCCCACTAGACACCAGGGATTTCACTTTTGGGGGGCGGCCCCCCCGGAAAACGGGCCGCCCCCCCCCCGGCCAAATTTTTTTTATTAAAAAAAAGGTAGGTGCCCCCTGGGGGGGGGGGGCGCGATCGCGCCCCCCCAGGTTTTTTTTTTTCTTTTTTCAAAAAAAAAAAAAAAAAAAAAAAAACAATGAAATGGCAGGGGGTCGCCCGTGGGCAGGGTGACCCCCTGTGGGGGCAATTTTTTTTAGATGTTGTAGGGTTTCCCTGGGGGCCATTTTGGCCCCCAAGGAAACCATACAGCAACTAAAAAAAATATATATGTATATATCTATATATATATATATATCTATGTAGATAGATATATCTAGGTACATGGATATATCTATAGATATATCTATGTAGAGATATATATATATATATATATAGGTAGATCTGTCTCAAAGAGATTTATAAAGCGCGCTACTCACCTGTGAGGGTCTCAAGGCGCTGCGGGGGGGGGACAGGGGGAGGGAAAGGGGCTAGGATGTTCACTGTTCAAAAAGCCAGGTTTTGAGGCCCTTCCTGAAAAGAAGTAGGTTTTGGGTCTTGCGAATGTGGGTTGTGAGTGCGTTCCAGGTTTTGGGTGCAATGTAGGAGAAGGATCTGCCCCCGGTGGTGGTGTGTTTGATGCGGGGGACAGAGGCGAGAGAGAGGTCAGCTGAGCGGACGTTTCATGTGGGGGTGTGGAAGGTGACTCTCGTTGAGGTAGGCAGGGCCTGTGTTGTGGAGTGATTTGTGTGCGAGGATGAGGATCTTGAAGGTGATCCTTTTGTCAATGGGGAGCCAGTGGAGGGATTTGAGGTGTGGAGAGATGTGTTCGTGTCGGCGGAGGTCGAGGATGAGTCGTGCTGCGGAGTTCTGGATGCGTGTAGTTTGCACTTGAGTTTTAGAGTGGTGCCGGCGTAGAGGGCGTTTCCGTAATCAAGCCTGCTGCTGATGAGTGCGTGAGTGACAGTTTTTCTGGTCTCTGTGGGGATCCATTTGAATGTTTTTCAGTATACGGAGTTTGTTGAAGCATGAGGAGGTAAGAGCGTTGATTTGTTGGGTCATAGAGAGGGAGGAGTCTAGGATGATGCTGAGGTTGTGTGCGTAGTTGGCGGGGGTGGGTGCAGGGCCTAGCGTGGTGGGCCACCATGGGGGGTCCCAGGTGTTTTTGTGTGGGCCAAAGAGGATTATTTCGGTTTTGCTTGAGTTGAGTTTCAGGTGGTTGGCTGTCATATATACATCACTTTTGTCAATATGTGTGTGGTTTCCCTGGGGGGAAAAGGGTCCGACTTGTCTAGTGGCAGTTTTAGTGCCATAAAGAAGCGCAGAAGGTTTATATGCCTACTGCAAAGAGCACATCTGTATTTTATGTAAATAGCTGAGTACATTAGTAAAGTCTATGGAGAGATGAAGGGCACTTTTGCTGGGTGGTAATGAGGGAATCCGAGGAGGAGGGAGTGGGAGCACCAATAATGATTGTTGGACTGGGCGCAGGAGGTGCTAAAGACTGTGACGAATGGTATGTGACAAGGTGTTTTTTGAGTGTCTTGAAAGTACGTGCTGATTGAGGGAAGAAGCGCAGGTAAGGTGGCCTCTACTGTTGCACGTATCTCACACACACCATCGATTTTGTGACTGTCTACGTAGGCTAGTGTTTTAGAGCAACAGTTTAGCCAATAGCAGAGATGGCATCTTGATGGATGACTGCTGCCTGCACTTGGGTTATAGAGGACCGCTCTGACATAGGATCAGAGACTGAGACATCAGATACTGAGACAGCATCTGAGGGATAGGACAATGGCGCAGACTCTGGGAGTGATTTTTCAGTCAGAGGAGTCCCATTCGAAAACTCCTCTTCCAGTACATTATGAGGGAGGTGATGAGGACAGTCCTGCTGTCCCTTCGCAAGCTGTTCGTGCAACTGGGTAATAGTGGGTTAGGCCAACCCAGAGAGCAGGTGAATACGGCGGCAAGCAGAGAGAGAGTGCTCTCTTGGGAGCTCACCAATTTAGTTCAGCCCCAAATTCCACCACCCAAATCATATTGTGGAGACATCAAAATTGTCTATGGCAAAACAAACTGGTTTTGTAAGGCATGCACCTGTGTTTTTGGTCCTGGATTCGGCGGCCATATAGAGAAACACACTAAACCCAAACATTTCTGGAAACTAGACATTCGGGGGAGTCCACAGAGGTGTGACTTGTGTGCATTCCCCAAAGTTTTCTTACCCAGAATACCCTGCAAAGCTGAAATGTTGAAAAAAAACTCTATTTTTCTCGCATTTCTGTCACACAAACTACAGGAATATGCTGGGATCCACAACATTCCTACCACCCAGTGACTCCTCACCTGTCCTGATAAAAACACTACCCCACTTGAGTGCCTACACCTAGTGCCTGTGTCAGGAATGGATCACCCCAGGGTCAACAGCTGCCTCACGTAAGGACCAACATTGACCGTTGTGTGATCTATTCCTGTCGCAGGCACCAGGCCTAACCACACAAGTGAGGTATCATATTTATCGGGAGACTTGGGGGAACGCTGGGTGGAAGGAAATTTGTGGCTCCTCTCAGATTCCAGAACTTTCTGTCACCGAAATGTGAGGAAAACGTGGTATTTTAGCCACATTTTGAGGTTTGCAAAGGATTCTGGGTAACAGAACCTGGTCCGAGCCCCACAAGTCACCTCATCTTGGATTCCCCTGGGTTTCTAGTTTTCAAAAATGTGCTGGTTTGCTAGGTTTCCCCAGGTGCCGGCTGAGCTAGAGGCCAAATTCCACAGGTAGGCACTGTTTTCTATGAAAAAATGTGATGTGTCCACGTTCTGTTTTGGGGCATTTCCTGTCGCGGGCGCTAGGCCTACCCACACAAGTGAGGTATCATTTTTATCGGGAGACTTAGGGGAACGCCGGGTGGAAGGAAATTTGTGGCTCCTCTCAGATTCCAGAACTTTCTGTCACCGAAATGTGAGGAAAACTTGTTTTTTTAGCCACTTTTTGAGGTTTGCAAAGGATTCTGGGTAACAGAACCTGGTCCGAGCCCCGCAAGTCACCCCTCCTTAGATTCCCCTAGGTCTCTAGTTTTCAGAAATGCACAGGTTTGGTAGGTTTCCTTAGGTGCCGGCTGAGCTAGAGGCCAAAATCTACAGGTAGGCACTTCTCAAAAAACACCTCTGTTTTCTTCCAAAAATTTGGATGTGTCCACGTTGAGCTTTGGGGCGTTTCCTGTCGCGGGCGCTCGGCCTACCCACACAAGTGAGGTATCATTTTTATCGGGAGACTTGGGGGAACGCCGGGTGGAAGGAAATTTGTGGCTCCTCTCAGATTCCAGAACTTTCTGTCACCGAAATGTGAGGAAAACTTGTTTTTTTAGCCACTTTTTGAGGTTTGCAAAGGATTCTGGGTAACAGAACCTGGTCCGAGCCCCGCGAGTCACCCCTCCTTGGATTCCCCTAGGTCTCTAGTTTTCAGAAATGCACAGGTTTGGTAGGTTTCCCTAGGTGCCGGCTGAGCTAGAGGCCAAAATCTACAGGTAGGCACTTCTCAAAAAACTCCTCTGTTTTCTTCCAAAAATTTGGATGTGTCCACGTTGCGCTTTGGGGCGTTTCCTGTTGCGGGCGCTAGGCCTACCCACACAAGTGAGGTATCATTTTTATCGGGAGACTTGGGGGAACGCCGGGTGGAAGGAAATTTGTGGCTCCTCTCAGATTCCAGAACTTTCTGTCACCGAAATGTGAGGAAAACTTGTTTTTTTAGCCACTTTTTGAGGTTTGCAAAGGATTCTGGGTAACAGAACCTGGTCCGAGCCCCGCAAGTCACCCCTCCTTGGATTCCCCTAGGTCTCTAGTTTTCAGAAATGCACAGGTTTGGTAGGTTTCCCTATGTGCCGGCTGAGCTAGAGGCCAAAATCTACAGGTAGGTTTTGGGGCATAACCTGTCGCGGGCACTAGGCCTACCCACACAAGTGAGGTATCATTTTTATCGGGAGACTTGGGGGAACACAGAATAGCAAAACAAGTGTTATTGCCCCTTATCTTTCTCTACATTTTTTCCTTCCAAATATAAGAGAGTGTGTAAAAAAGACGTCTATTTGAGAAATGCCCTGCAATTCACATGCTAGTATGGGCACCTCGGAATTCAGCGATGTGCAAATAACCACTGCTCCTCAAAACCTTATCTTGATCCCATTTTGGAAATGCAAAGGTTTTCTTGATACCTCTTTTTCACTCTTCATATTTCAGCAAATGAATTGCTGTATACCCAGTATAGAATGAAAACCAACTGCAGGGTGCAGCTCATTTATTGGCTCTGGGTACCTAGGGTTCTTGATGAACCTACAAGCCCTTTATATCCCCGCAACCAGAAGAGTCCAGCAGACAAAACGGTATATTGCTTTCAGAAATCTGACATCGCAGGAAAAAGTTACAGAGTAAAACATAAAGAAAAATGGCTGTTGTTTTCAGCTCAATTTCAATATTTTTTTATTTCAGCTGTTATTTTCTGTAGGAAAACCTTGTAGGATCTACACAAATGACCCCTTGCTGAATTCAGAATTTTGTCTAGGTTTCATAAATGTTTAGCATTCCGGGATCCAGCATTGGTTTCACACCCATTCCTGTCACTAACTGGAAGGAGGCTGAAAGCACCAAATATAGTAGAAATGGGGTATGTCCCAGTAAAATGCCAAATTTGTGTTGAAAAATGTGGTTTTCTGATTCAAGTCTGCCCGTTCCTGAAAGGTGGGAAGATAGTGATTTCAGCACCAGAAACCCTTTGTTGATGGCGTTTTCAGGGAAAAAACCACAAGCCTTCTTCAGCAGCCCTTTTTTCCCATTGTTTTGGAAAAAACTAAATTTTCACTGTATATTGGCTATTTTCTTGGTCTCCTCCAGGGGAAACCACCAACTCTGGGTACCATTAGAATCCCTAGGATGTTGATAAAAAAGGACGCAAATTTGGCGTGGTTAGCTTATGTGGACAAAAAGTTATGAAGCCCTAAGCGCGAACTACCCCAAATAGCCAAAAAAGGGCTCAGCACTGGGGGGGAAAAGGCCCAGCAGCTAAGGGGTTAAGACACTTTATATCACTTTTCAGTGATATCTTTACAAATTCATATTGCATCTTTAATCGTTTTGACCTGCAAGTACCCAGATAAATATTATATATTTTTCTAAACACTGTGTGGTGTATTTTTGTGGTGTTATATTATGGTATTGTATGATTTATTGCACAAATGCTTTACACATTGCCTTCTAAGTTAAGCCTGACTGCTCGTGCCAAGCTACCAGAGGGTGGGCACAGGCTGATTTTGGATTGTGTGTGACTTACCCTGACTAGAGTGAGGGTTCTTGTTTGGACAGAGGGCAACCTGACTGCCAACCAAAAACCCTATTTCTATCAGAAACTGACTGGACGTTTGGGATATTTTTCAAGAGACAGGCAACAGTGTTTTTAGGATCCGAAGTATATTCAGCAACCATTGTTTTAAACCGACCTATAGGGTGTTGCAGTAGTCAATTCTGGATTGCAAAAGAGCGACAATTACAGTTTTATGCAGCTCAAAAGGAATGGAAGGAGAAAATGTTCGCAACATTTTTAAGAAGTAAAAACAGATCAAATTGACTTGATTGATTTGATCTGCAAAGAAACGTCCCAGATTTTTTACTTTCTTAGCATGACAAGGGAGTGTACCAAAGTCCTCAAGCCACCAAATGGGGGACCAGAAGGAGCAATCATTCCTAAACAAAAGAACCTCAGTTTTCTCTAAGTTTAATTTCAGGCAGTTATCTTTTATCCATTTACCCACCTCTAGCATAGTATTGTGAAATCAATTTGCTACCTCAAGAAATTCAGTGGAGATAGAGACCACTTTCTGGGTATTCTCAGCATTGGAAACTATGGAGAGCCCAAAGGAGTGAATCAGCTTTGCCAATGGAGTGACATACACATTGAATATTGTGGTTTTTAGTGATGATCCTTGTGGACTCCACAGTTAAGAGAGAAAGGCTTGGATACATTGTTGTCTAGAGTAACCGATTGTTCTCTGCAAGAAAAGAACTTAAGAAGATCATGCCAGAATCCCTGACTTCTACCCTCTCCATATGAGTAAGCAGTACTTTATGATAGACAGTAATGAACACTGCAGACAAGTCCAGGAGAATGAGTGTAGCCTTACTGCCATTATCTATTATCACTCTAATTTTGTCTAATACTATAGTCAGGGAGGATTCAGTGCTGTGATTACCTCTGAAGCCTTGCTGAGAGTGATCAAGCAGTCGATTACTAGCAAGAAGAGTGAGGTTCATTATTCATGACCTTTTCCACTATATTAGCTGGAAATGGGAGTTGGAGAAAGGTCGAGAGCTACTAACTTCGAGAGGGTTGAGTGCCAGTTTCTTTACTAATAAGCTTGAGGATAAGGTCACTTTAGTCAGAAGAAATCATGCATGGCTAGTTTTGAATAACTACAGATCTGCTACCTCTCATCCACAAGTGTATCACAGGTATAGTAACACGCTTTTGAAATACCGTCTTGGGCTATTACCATTGTTGTTATATCCCCTCACCCAGAAAGGGCACGCAGGCTTCAGCAGCTGTTGCATGTGTGGCTGAGGCATAGAAGTCCTACCACATTTAGGCTCATATTTATACTTTTTGCCGCAAAACTGTGCAAACATAGATTTGTGGCAAAACATATAGCGCCGGCTTGCGCCATTCCACAGCGCCAGCTGGGTGCTGTATTTATGGAATGGCGCAAGCCGGCGCTAAACTTGGGCTAGCGTCTTAGAAGAAGATGCTAGCCGGGTGGGGGTGGAGTTAGGGAAGGAGGGGGTTGTGCCTCAGGAAATGGCTTTAGCCTGGTTTGAGGCAAAAAATGCCTCTAACCAGACTGGCACCATTTCCTGGTGCACAACCACCAAAAACATGACTCCTGTCTTAGAAAAGACAGGAGTCATGCCCACCACCCTGATGGCCAGCACAGGAGACAAATGTCCCCTGGGTATGTCCATTTAACCCTGTGCCATGCAGGGGGCCCCAAGTTGGGCCCCCGATGGCACTTAAATAAAAAAAAAAAAATACTTACTAATACTTACTCTACTTATCTGGGCTGTGGTCCCCCATCCTCCGGTGTCCCTCTGGTTGGGGTGGGGGTGGGCTTGAGGAGGGCACCTGTGGACCCATTCCATGGTATTTCACCACAGGTCCCCTAAGGCCTGGTCTTACCCAAGAGTTAAATAATGGTGCAAAGCAAGCTTTGCACCATTATTTAGCCGCTCCTCCCACCCGTGCATCATTTTAGCACGGGTTGTTAAATATGGGGCTATTGGGATAGCACAATTTTTTAGATTTCATTGAAGCAATGTAGGTCCACGCATCTAAAAAATGATGCAAACTCCAATACTTTGACGCTAGACGGGTCTAACGTCAAAATATAAATATGGAGTTTGTTTTGCGCAGAATTGGCATAAAAAAAAATGACTCAAATTCGGTGCAAATGGAGTATAAATATGCCCCCCTAAATATGTACTTGCAGAGAACTAATGGAAGATTGCAAACTGCATCTTTTAATCAAAGAGCCATCTGCACACAAAGACAGGTTGCGTTCACATATTTTGCATGACCTCGTTATGTCTCCTTCTATCCGTGCACCTTATATGCTCCATCGGCTCACCCACAAGGATGACCACTGTTTTTGTTTGTACTGGCCTTGTATATTCTACTTTCTGTCTTTCTCAGGGCCTTTGCACATCTCTATCAAGTATCTGAAAATACAGAAAGAAAATGGTGAATTTTAATTAATCCTTAGAGTTGCAAGCACAGAGGACCCTTTTTACCTGCTTATGTGTGCAGTTAATCTTATTTTGCGACTTTGCACAGCTTTACATCTGACTTTCCTTGTGAATATGTATATTCTAGTCAATGACCTTACTTATGTAAGGGGAGCGGGGGGAGGCAAGCTTTGAGGATGCAAATTACCCATACACCTTCTTTGCTTAAAATTATTGTCACTTTTTGCCTAGTGACTTTTGCACAAAGGTACTAAGTATGCACTTTACGTGCTCATAATCTGCTGCTACCCTCTATCTGACTCTCACATCTCTCATTACCACTACCTCTTCGAATTTGCATATTCTGCCCAATGATTTTACTTTGTCAGGGGGTAGGCAGGTACTACGTACTACTTACACACATACCCTTTATTTTTTTTATTTTTTACCCCTTTACCTGAACGTCCCTGCAACGCTACGCTACTGTGAACAGCATGACCAAAGACCTCACTGTGTAAGGGGACAGGCTCTATGAACAAATGTCTTTAACATTCGGTCTGCCCCCCGGATGAGGGTAGAACTATCCTCCAGTGCACAGCCAAACATTATGTGCTTCATCCCTTGCCATGCCTCAGACTTTTCTGTGTGATATAGATTGCCATTAATGCTGATCTATGTATTTTAACGGCACATAAATGTGATGAACCATTCTTTTAGTTGGCCCTGTAACATCTTGTAATTGTTACATCCTGCTTTTTTAATAGGTATTATATTTCTGGGTTGTTCTTTTAAATTGTTTGTAATAGTTTTATTAGACCGACCAATAATAAACTTACACACTTAGGGCCAGATGTAGAAGTTCCGATTTTGCGAATCGGAAATTGCGAGTTGGTGCGACTTGCAATTTCCGATTCGCAAAATCGGATGCAGAACGGTGTCTCATACACCGTCCTGCGATTCGCTATGGTGTCTCAAAGACCCACCTCATTAATATTAATGAGGTGGGTCGCATTTTGCGACCCCATAGCGAGTCCCTGCACTCACAGGGATGTTGGCCTGCTGAAGACAGCAGACCTCCATGTCTGTGACTGCTTTTTAAAGAAAGCAGTTTTTTTTTTATTTTGCAGCCCGTTTTCCTTAAAGAGTAGACAGTGGTCCATTCCAAAACGTTTTTGGCAACATTCACAAAGGGGTAGGGGTCCCATGGGGACCCCTTCCCTTTTGCGAATGGGTTACCAACTGCGATTTGCTTTGCGACCTCATTCGCGGTCACAGAGCAATTTAGCATCGCGATGCGAGTCGCAAATAGGAAGGGGACACCCCTTCCTATTTGCGAGTCGCATTCACAATTTGCGAGTCGGTACCGACTCGCAAATTGTGAATGAGCATCGTGATGAGCATTTTGCATGGCGCAAACTGCGATTTTCACCATGCACAATGCTTCCTACATCTGGCCCTTTCTTCTTTGCAACCTTTCAAATACATCTCTCCTTATCCACTGCTACTGGTTTCAGTTTTCTATCTTACACTTTTCCTCAGTGTATTCCTACAATCTTTTTTTACCCAACCCCATCATCTGAACTGTTTATATTTCCATTGGTAAGTCGCTCATTCCCCATTTGACTTCTTAGTTTGTTATCATTTTGTGTTTGCTCTTCATGCCTACACTTGAATGCATCTATTTACCCTCACTCTATCCCGGTTGGGACATGTATGCACTATGTACAACTTTATAACCAGAATTAATAAAATAAAATCTATATCCCTGTTAAAAACATAAGTTTTGTTTGCCATGCATACCTTAAGTGCCTTAGTCAAGCAAACACAAGTAAAACAAATCATGTTGTGATCGTCACTACCTTTGGCAGAACAGATACTCCTGAGATTTACGCAGTTCTTTGCTGGTCTGTACATGGAACCCCAGGTAGAATTCCTCTGTTCCTTCGCGACAACCAGAATTGATGAACCACTGGAACTGATCATAAATTCCCTGCCATCTCTTCTCCACTGGGATCTCATCAGCACCCAGTTGTCTGTTAAAAAAAGCAAAGATAGATCCACTTAGTATCCTTCAGAATTTGGTGTACTATGCTTCATATGCTAACCAATTTTATTTTCAATTGCCAAGTTACCTGGCAATATTGAAGTACCTTCCAAGACTTGCATATAACAATTCGAAATTCATTAAAACCTGTGGTCAAAAATGTCTATAATAAAAATTCAATTGGATGTACAATGTACTGCTTTCAATAAGATATCAAATGGAGTAGGAAAATGATAGTCCATGTTGTATTTACTTCAGATGTTTACTGCACAGTAGGGTTGAGCTGAGAAGCCTCGAAAGGCGAGGGCTAGATGTGCCTTGAGGGGCCCTGTAGAGTTGCCTGTAAGGATCTGCAACACTGATGAGGAATTTGAACGTCTCGTGACACATCACTCAACCAGCAGGGGACTAAACCTTAATCCTTTGAATACATCCATCCCCATCCTGCAAATGCCACAACTTAGTGGTCATTTCGCACCTGTTGCACAAGCAGACGTTCTCAACTCTCAATGGTATAACACAAATAGCCAATTTTTCGACAGGGCAAGATCCCACTCTAATGTAGGTGGTTCTACTGCTGAGACCTCGATGGAAATACCCCCTTCGAGGTACCACCACATGAGTACACCATAACCATATTTAGTGTTATTCCTAGTGATACCAAACACTAGTGGACACTGTCACATTATGACCTTTCTTGTGGTGACTGTGGTAGGAAGGGTAAGGCTGTAGAGAAGATGAATTTGACAGCACATTCACTGCAAGGGCGTAGTGGAATCATTTTGCCAAGAATAATGGTCATTTAGTTCCACTGAAAATGTTCTGCTCAGGTTTTAGCAGCGTTGGCACCAGGAAGAGACAACACCCTGTAGAGCTTCCAGAGACATTTAATACCAATATTAACAACGACGTTTTTTTTCTTTTACTTGCCACGGACGGTCGAAGTTCGTGTGGTGTTGTGTTGTGTCAACACAAATGCATCTTTTATTCTCATAAAACAACCGTATTTTGCTAAAAATGTAGTGAGTGCTAAAAGTAGTATTACCTCTATCCAGCAAAGTTTTTACGCATGACTACGTCCAGCCTCTCACCTTACTCATCCATAAACAAAGAATATAGCTGGTGAGATAAAAAAAATCACACACTCTTCCGGAGCGGATACTTTGAGCATTAAAAGTGTAGAGCTGAAGAAAATGCTAACCAACTCCAAATCTCAGGTTTTGGTCGTCAGCCTAGAGGGATGGCCTAAGGTGGTTAGTTTGACACGGTTCCTGTTTCCTTCGATTTGCAATACTGTATTTACTGTATTTACTATTTACCCTAATGAGCATTACGAACTCAATTGTCCCTTGAAGCCTGAATACATTTTTTTCCGTACAACTTATTTGAGAAATACACTTTGGAGTTATGAAACATGGCATGATTTTGTGACACATTTTACACCAGGGAACAATAACTATGAGAATAATAACGTGAAAGTAAAAAGTAAGAAATTGACAGCTAACTATAAGCATTAACTGTGATGCTAAACATAAATACGTTAATGGTTAGGGATGAGGATAGAGCTAGAGGCATAGAAAAAGAAAAGGTAACAGGTAAATAAAAGAGAAGACTTTAGACGGGTACCCCCCTAAGAAAAAGAGGAGGATGCCTTGTATAAAGATATCATGGTCATTAATGAGTCCACAGTAATCACACAGAACCAGATGACAGGGTGATTTAGCTTTTGCATGTTTTACAGCTGTGCCACGAAGCTTACCCACAGATAGCCCTGTTGGTACTTATTCACTAAAATGTCTTCCCAAATTCTGCAGATGTATCTTAGACAGGCTCTAAAGGCCGGGGCAGCAGTGCAAAAACGTTTTCTGTCTTTAGCTCCTTCAAAAACTACTGTCTCAACTAGGATTCTACGTAAAATGACAGTGAATCTTTATTAAATATTATAGATTTTCTAAAATTATAACAGTTCAATTTTTGATCCAAATAAAGTTCCACTCACATTAGTGGGAATGGCGTTGGTGAGGTGTGCTTTATAGTGTTTGGTGAGGGTAGTTTAGGTTGTTCTCTCTGCT
Source organism: Pleurodeles waltl (assembly GCF_031143425.1). Taxonomy (NCBI): domain Eukaryota; kingdom Metazoa; phylum Chordata; class Amphibia; order Caudata; family Salamandridae; genus Pleurodeles; species Pleurodeles waltl. Next base: position 537,566,921 of record NC_090449.1, on the reverse strand, counting down.
ATTAGGTTTGTGTTTTTGCTATGTCCTTAAAATTTTAAACCAAGAAAATATTGCCACTATTAATAACAATTTAGCAAAGCATCTAAAAATATTGCTCCACTGCTCACATTTGTCGTGTTGTCCTGTAATCTTCCAGGTTGCTTGCTGTATTCAGTACACCCTGAGTCTGGAGCCCAATTTCGGAATTTTTGCTGAAGGTACCTTCTAATGTAAACCCATTCTGAAAAGTAAGCTTCCCCTGAAAGGAAAGAACAGAGTTCAGTTATAAACAGGGTGTTCCTTATGCCTTGGAGTTCCTGTGATCCCAGTTCTGTCTTCAAATCTTTGGATGCTAATGAACGAACAAAGGTCAATATTTAATAATGGCATGCAGTACATCAATTGGTAAATGTGGGATTTTATTTATCCATATGCTTCCAGCTATGCTATTCCAGATCTTAATGAGCCGTTTCTTACCCTCTCTCTTTATGTCCAGTTGCTTACACCTTTGAGGTCTACCCTAAGCATATACTCTTTTAGCTCCCATTACACAGGACCAGCAGCTCCTTAAGAAGCTCCAAAGAGACAAGAATGATTAACATCATAATACTAAACGTTATTAGATGTGTTATCATATGCAACAGCTAAGACAGGAAATTGGCATTAGGTGAAATTAGCTAATGGGTCACAATGTAGGTCAATGGATACGTAAATATTCAAAACCTGACCTGAGCACATAATCAAAACACTTGACAACAAACCTCCTGATATTTACACATGCATGTTTAGGTAGTAGTTAAAGGGAATGTTTTGGTTGCATACTTGGGTGCCAGGAAGTGATCACATTCAGTCAAGTTCTGTTATTTACTATTTAATGTGAATTAGATTCAGCCAAATTTCTGTTTTGTTTAATTCAGTTTTAGCTCCAGGGAACTGTTGAAGTATGAAAGAACTCCCAAGAGACTTGCTAACTGATGTCAAACAAACCAAAGAGGATACTCCGCTAAAAAAAGTGGATGGATCTTTGAAAAATAGGAAACCACATACAAAGGATTTTATCTAAAGCATATCCTTTAAAGTACCCTATCACTGACCATGTGATAAAAAAATAAAAAAATTAGGAGTGCAATGCTTGATATAATTGCAGTCACTGGTAGTTAATCCGGCCACAGTCTAGACCATAATTGTTTTGCCCACTGTTTCACTTCAGATATTGACCAACTGTATACAAATCAGACTTGGTCACCAACAATGAGAACAGAATATGCCACACTGCCAGGCCAGGTCCCCTCAAGTATTCTACTTGTCACTTTTTTATTGTTCGAAATTAATAGATTTAGGCATCCTCTAGATGTAAAACATCCTAAATGCTCAAAGAATATAGGTCTGTTAACAATATTTTGATGGTATTCTTTTTATAACGTTGATTGCCTTAGAGGAAGCTGGAGGTATAAAGCACAAATAGAGATAAAATAGCATGTATATGGAATCTGTTAAGAAATATTCATCTGGCCATGATCATACCACAAAATTTATTTTTTCAGTCTGACAATCCATTCTGCTCAACAACTACATAGCTAATGAAATTGGTATTTCTTGATTGATATAATTCATAGTTCTAGAAAGCAGTGCGTATTGCCTGATGTCCGCTTTAAATTGAATCGGGAGACATTATTAGAGACAAGTTGGTTATATTGGTATATTAGGAAATGTTCACGGTTTACACTGAATATCCAAGGCTATAAAATATAGTAAGGAGGAGACATTAATCCCATAAGAGTTTTATACTTTTATTATGAAGGTATTCTGGCAAGGATGCATAGGGTCTGCTTCCTAGGCTGATGCATAGTGACTGCCTTCTAGACTTCCAAAAGTATAAAATGTGTTATTCATGGAAGTACCAGAGAGCTAGACTACGCATACAACATTAGTATGTGAAATGTATGATTTTCACCATGAAATAAACATAATTGTCACAACATTACATTTCACCAGAATTCTGAGTAGTCATTTGAAATGATATCAAGAGGACGATTTGAGGAGAATATATCTTGTATGAGCTGAACATTACTTTAGCTTGAACCAGCATATGCAAAAATCACACAAACTTGTACGTTATTTTGTAATATTTGTAATTACTTAAGATTACGCATGCAAAACAATAACATTGTACATCAGGACAACACTATGATAACGATATTTTGTTTACATGTTATCAGCTGTTTAGCGAAATGGAAAAATTGGACAGTGGTGCTCTACGTGCCCTTGAAAATAAAATATAAATATTTCATTCATAGGTGCGTTCTTCAGAGAACAATAGTGGTCTAGTGGTAGAATGAAGAGGTCAAGAATATGTTCATTATGCAAAGGACTTCCCTCCTGTTATTTGTATGTATACGTTTAGCTGTTGGTACACAGATGTCTAGAGATTTACTATCTTTTCAACCATAACAAATCATTGTAATGGCAATATGGAAAAAGCAGATCACAGCTTACCCTGCCAGTCAGAAGTAGCTCTTCTGTGAACTCGCCCTCATAGAGAGAGTCATCTTCAGAGATGAGAACCCCTGGACCCTACCAACAAAAGCTTACATTATTAGTATATAAGATAGTTTTTAAGTAATAAAGCACATTTTTAATGACTAACTGACATATTCCCTGTGTGGATTTAACACACCTAGTTATTACATTGTGGAACATACAACATTGGCACATCGTACAATCTTACTAACAAGTGTGGCTCTGTTCTGTTTTGTCCATACCTGTGAAAAATACACAGAAAGCCATAAAGTATTTCTGACCACCTATACATATGTAATTCCACCTTCGAATCCCTGTAATATGCCATGGATCAAGGAAGTGTATTCACATCTGTTTTGGGTCTAAGCATTGATTGAGTATCGTAAAATCATACCACAAGCGATATCAAGGAAAATAATATGGTCCCACTATTATTTGCCTTTTACTTATATCCGGCCTATTGGAATTACAAGGACTTTGGCTGACTAGTTGAAGCAATAACCTTCTGAATTGTGTCCGGTACATCTGATTCTGCCAGTTATTCCTTAATTGTGAGGGAACCCTCATGATTCTCCTTATGCTCCTGGAGGTATTGATACACGGGTAACGATAAGTGGGAGGCAGAGTTAGCAGGCAGGTTAACACTCAATATGTAACATCACGACTATGTCTCTAATGTTTTTATTTATTTAGACTTGAGATTTTGGCATGTGAGAAACCACACACATTGACTAGAATCTACAGTGTTTGCAGCTGGAAAATACAGTAAGATAGTAAGAAACATATACATAATATAAAATACCTCTAAGAATACTCTTAATTATATGAGATACAAAGCTCAGAGATCGGAAATACAGAGTGATGGTTTCCACTATGTTCTTCAAGCTGTCCTGTTTGCAGCTCATATACTAACTCGATGTGTTACTTGGCTACTATATGTATCTTTATCAGCTGAATTTCACTGAAAGAATGATGCATGGACACATTCCTGCCCCTATATTCAGCCACTAGAAGGATCATGATATAGACTGTGGTAACATATAAACTACCAGGGATACATCTCAAATAATTATTTATTTACTGTGTTTCAAGTCTTCAATAATACAAATTTGGCAGCAGTTACAACGTCCTGGGCAATTCCAGTGGGCTGGCAGCTCCCAATAGAAAGACAAAATCTGCAGTAAATGCTTATGTCCGGGGCATCAAACCTGGATATTTCAGCTGCTGAAAGCAGCCCAAATTACCAGGTGAAAAAACTGCGAATAATGAAAAATAACTGGATAGTTGGAAATAGAACCGGTCATTCACCCAGTAATCCTTAATTACAAAAGGAACCCTGAGAGTCCAACTTTAAATCCCTGTTAACTCCTCTATTCCTGGTTTGAGTAATTAAGGGTAGCAGATGTATCCCATGCCATAATATAGAGGCCCTATGTGCAATATAGGCCATAGTATTTTAAGCACACGTCTGTGGATGCAGATACGCTGATGAAATGAGACATGTGAATACAAATTCACTGAATAATACAACTGTTCACATAAAGATTAAGTGGTAAAATGACTTCCATGAATGTCGATTAATTACAAACTATGATGAGTAAATGAAGATTCTGGATTGATGAAGAGTGTAACAATTCAAAGACTATGTAATGCTACTCAGTGCAGGTCCACAGGGGCCTTAACGTGCGAAGATGTAAAGTAAAAATATCTAAATACTACGCCAAATTTACACTCACTTTATATAACATTTCATATCCACAGCAAGTAGAAGATCCCCTAAACTAAGCCTACACTTTAAATAAACCTAGATACTCTTCTCCGGGCTTTCCTCAAACAACAATATACTTTGTAACAGGCTGGAGTTGAGGATGATATTCCATAGTATTTTAAAAATCGTATGTTTCAGAAGCGCAGAAACCAGTTTTTTCAAACAAATTAATGGCAGACCTTTTTCTGTGGAAGGCTGAAATACCTAACCGGAAAGAGTCTCACTTTAATTGTCAATAAAGAAGAAGATGCAGAGAAGATGCTTGATTCCCTATAACGTATAAAGTGTGGTGAACATTTATAGGTGAGATACAATATAGTGCATATAAACTGACCAGATTCAGATTGTTAACATGCAAGTCAAATATTTGGTAGCACAATTGAGGTATGTTATTTGAAAAAAACTTATTTTTTAGTTGTCTTGTTCATTTAATTATAAATTTGCCATCCTTTCTTTTGAAATATTACTTACCAACATCTTGTTCATATGGAAATACCCTTGGTAGCAAGCACCAGACTGCATTACCATGATACCTGGGCCGTGTCTGTTGTCATCCTGCCACATTCCGATGTATCTCTCTCCTCTAAAATGATAAATATTCAAACTCTGTGTAAGAATCTTCGAGCAACGCGTTTTTCAGCGTCGGTGCTACTGCATTATATCCCCTTTTTAATACCCCATAAGCATATCGCCCACCTGACCTTACTACACTATATAATGTTTTTCCAAAACACATAAAAGACTCTACAATTGCTTCATGTCTTAAGGAAAACGATCTCAAATTTGACAAGGGTGTAAAAACCCTTTTTAACTCAGACCTAGCCAAGTGTACTGCTGGCATAATTAGAATGCTGTTTGCCTACATGTTTCCATGTTTAATTTCGTTTATTACCAGTGCTCTTGCTCCCGTTTACAACATTTCTTCAAAGGGCCCTTAATGGCATGTGGAGATCACCTTTGTGGTACCTCAAATGTTTGTACAGCCTGGCAGTTTACAAAAGCATACAGTGTCTTGGGAAGACCACGTTAAGAGGCAAGAGACAGGTCCTGTAAAACAGGCTTTAAAACCACCCTTTAATGTATAAAATAAGATAAAATAACGGCAATACTTATGGGTACCGCCAGCATTCTCAATCTTCACGGTGCAGCACAGATGGCAACAATAACGCTTGTAAGAAAATGATATTTCATATCTTAAATTTCACTCTATTTCTCACAATTTGAATTTTTTTTAAAATCAAGATACTGGTTTAGGAAGAAAAAGTCTCGCAGAGAACATTTTTCCTTGAACTAGACCTCTTGCTACTATCTCACATGAATTTGTAATGTAAGATATGTCCTTGTGTTAAAGTTTCACATGCAAGACCATGACATTTTTGGGTCATTTCATCTAATCTTATTAAATTTTCACACAATATTGTGAACTTTTCTGAACCAACATTTTGCCATGTCGCTCAGTCTAAGCCACCTTTAAAGGAAATACAGCATCTGCCCATTGGCATTTTCTTGACATGGCACAAAAGGGAATCCCAGAGGCTTTTCGAACACCATTTTCTAGTAACTTGGGAGCAAGAGCGTACAAACATGTGCTGTGTATTTTTAAGCCTACCATATCTGCTCCCGGGTAATGCATCTGGATAATTGCTTTTCTCTGTAACAAGCTTCACTCTGTATTACCTTTCACTGTTGTCCAGCACTCCATAGCCTTTTCTCTTGTCGCTCTCCCAGTGCCCAGTATACTTGAATGGGTGTTCATCTGTTACGGCTGTTTCCAGAACGCCAAACCCATGACGTAGATTATCCTTGAAGTACCCCTTGAAGACCCGTTCATTGCTGTACCTAGAAGAAGAGATTCAGTCACATTATTTTCGTTGCTACTTCAGGTGAACATTGTGCACATTCGCTTCACTCATGTGTAACACTTTCGAGCATGAAGAAAGTTCAAGAAAGTGATAATAAGCAGGCAGCAAGATTCCAGGGACATTCAGGTACAACATTAGCACAGGAAATGCTGAAGCTTCTGTAGAGAACAAGGCCATAATGGTTTAAGAAAATCATTCATACTCACCTACTGTATGGTGGAGAAGGATATTTGGGTATAAAGAGGGATCCAGGGTGTGCTATGCCCTGGTGATACTCAAACACATTTAGAAGCACACAAGAAAAACTCAACATCTTCAATTGAATTTAAGAAAGCTAAAGCCCTATTCATTAAAAGAGGGTTTGAGAGAAATGCTTTTCATTGGGCTAGCATAATGGGGAGATTCATACTGGCATCACCTGGACACAATTAATGTCCACTGGCTTTAATTACAGACCGGTGCGCTTCCTGTGTTCAAGCTGGCTCACCATGGGGTAGTACCAACGAGGCCATTCTTCATTTGCATAAGTTGTTTGTGGTTCCTATGCAAGGATCACAAGTAGAAGTGCCTATAAGGCATGGCTAATATCCACAAGACTGGAGGTGACTTCCTATAGCAATGTACAACTGCTGGCTTCAACCATTTACTTGCAAGTGCACCCAAGAGTTTACACTATAACCCTACAAGACATATACCTCAGCACTCACCTACAGAAGAAAGTCTGACTCAGGATGCAGTGTAGGTGACTGGGATTCGGTATGTTGCACCTTATCCAGAAAAACACTATGGAGGCATCTACGCTTTTACATAACTCTTCGCAGTATCATTCACCAACCACCTACACACAGTCCACACTTGTGTCAATTTCGTTTTTTAATGGGTGCAAAATTCTACATACTTTTTTAGGCACAGACGAATGGTTCGAGCAGAAAATGTCTTGGAGATTACATTTTCTGCTTGAGTAAGCCCTTTGCTGGTATTTCACATCAACTTTGAACATAAGGTATGGCCTACTGTCAGTTTTAATTCAAGATATTGTCAAGATAATTTTATGAAGTTTCATGTACTTTCAAGTCATTTTGGTAGCATTTTGAGAAAAAAACGTTTTAACACAGCTAAAATTCAGATATAGTGTATAACAAACCGAAGAACAATGTAAAACGCCTCTGCATAGCACCCAACAGAACAAAAATATATTGAATTGTCAATTCATTTTTGTAATACTTTTAAGGCGCATTTGGTAACCCAATAGATTCGGTACAGATCAATTATTAATCCCATATTAATTGGCATAGTTAACTGAGTGACTGAAAGTCGGCTTCACTAACCTATGACTCTGTAAATAATTTTAAAAGTGGAGGCACACATAAACGTAATCACAATCAACAAACAACAATGTTCCATTTTACTGACAGGGTGTGTTAGGGATTAAACCAATGGGGTGCCCATCATCGAGATGCTAAAGGAGGCATAGGAAGACATACCTATGTTGCCAAAGGTACTTAAAATTACTATATAGTAATAACCAGGTGTAAATGGAAGGTGAATGTGCTTGTGGGCTACTGTAACGAGGTCTTTATTATGATATTAAACATTTCTATTGTCTCCTGAATTGTTTCTCCAAATATTACCCTAAAGCAGAACAAAGAGCTGACTCATTGTCACTGTAAAAAGATAATGTCAACTCTTTATAGATTTTGATGTAGAAATGTATTAGAAATTGGGCTATTAATTCGGTAGGTGCATGCCCTACCAACCTCACAATGCTGTCTGGGTACTTTAAGTCAAGGAAACTCCAAATTCTTAAATTAACTTATAAAGATCAAGAACACTTTAATAAGCAAATACACCACAATGAGCTGAGGCAGATAAGAGGAACCAGTGGTATGAATCTTCACAGTTTTAAGGCAAAAAGAAACAAAAAGAAACAAGAAAGTACCAATGACAAGTCACAGTATGCAGTGACTTTGCCATGGTTTTAAACGAACCACAATGGAACAGAGGTTAAGTAGGTCAAGAGGGTCACATTTGTCACAGTTTGTAACTCTGACTTTATTTTTGTGGGCTTTAAGTCTGGAAGCTGGGCAAGGCAAGAAGCTGAAGCCACCGAGAATCCTTTGAAGTTGGATACTTCGGTGTTGAACTCCCACAGAAGATTTCAGTTTTGGTGCCAAAAGCTTCAAGCAAAACAAATTCTACTGAAGACGTCAAGTTCCTTTCAGCGCTGGGGTATAATTGCTGCCTCTTCCTGGTACAAGATTTTACCTTTCAAATGAGACACATTTGGTCCTCCAAAAACTCCAGGGGGGCAAGGCTGGAAGCTACAGCTGCAGAGGGCTCCACAAGGCAGGCTATCTTCCCAACGAAAGCCCGCTGAAGCTTTTTCCTTGGGGCAAAAACTGTGGTGTGACAAACCCAGATATCCTGCCACCAAGGATTTGCTTTCCCTGGAGAAGGCTGAGCACATTGTTCCATTTCTCTTAGCAGACTTCTAGGTCCCAGGTCTGTTGTGTGGAGGATTCTGTCCAAAAAGGCCAGCTAGGCCTTCTTTGAGTCACACATCCTTTTGCATTTTATGTGCCTAAGGCAGAAAAGAGGAGGCCTTTCTCTTCCCCTTGGACAGAAGGTCCAGTTTCTAGATACCAGCAGGAGTCAAGGGTCCCTGGACCTTCTTTATACTGGTGGTCAGGGACAGCCCTCTTCCTTTTCCAAGATGTTTTCTTTTCAAGACAAGGAATATTTTGAGCATGTAATGGTGAGGTGCCAGTGTTTACCTGTGCACTAGCCAGTGATTAGATGATTCCCTATGCCCAATCCTGGATATTTTCTTACAGAATTACAACTCTTTTTTTCACGACTTCCTTTCTATGTGTGCTGCATATCGTTCCAGAGTCCGTGAACCAGTATGGTACCAGCCATCTTCCAGCTTCACCAGTCTTGTCCCTCCTCTAAGCACTCCTGAAGATAAGCTGTCTTCCTGTCTAACAGTACTAGGAATGATTTTCTCTCCTACTGGGGACACAGACAGAAAATCTAGTGTGGCTCTGGAAATCATTGCTTGTAGTAGTTCCTGACTCCCTTATTTGGGATCACCCATCAAGGTAAGAGCTGTGAAAATCCCTTTGTGTTGCTAGCTGTTCCATTTCTCCTCTACAAGGTGGCCAGTCTCTAGTAAGTGGTCATGGTTAACCCCACTCCTGCCATCGTGCTGCCAGCAGCCAAACTATTCTTTCAGGAATATGGATGTTAAAATCCAGTCATGGAGTGTCTGGAGCAAGCTCGGAGGCTGACCTGTGCTAATAAAACTTTACTGTCGGGCAACACTAATCATAACATTCATTTTGTCTAACGTTATCAAAAATCTACTTGCAGAATTGAATTAGATTGATGAAGCTAAGTGAGCAATGACTTGTGTTGCCTCTGCTACACTGTTTTCCAAGGCAGGTTAAAGTGTTCTCTTCATAATTGTGTCAGTTCATGAAAATATAACCTAACCTAAACAATGGCAAACATTGTTTTGTGGCTGTTCACTGTAAGGGCATACTTCCCCAGTATCCCGCATGGCCCTTTAAGGTAACAAGGCACACATTAAGGGTAGCTTAGCTAACATAAAGGAGTAAGGTTTTCTACATGGCAAAGTCAATTTTCTTGCCGTGCATCACTGCAGTATTTTTAAACTCCAGCTCAGCCACAAGACAATGCTACTGTTTGGAGCCATACATTTTTTTCAAATGGTTTCAAATTTTAGGTAGTATTAAACTCTGTAACCCACATATGACAATTAACTTCCACACAAGTAGTTCATTTTGTTTGCCCTCCGACCTGCATTAATGGAATGGTAAATTAACCAATTAGATTAAACCAATGCCCAGTACATGTTGTAGAGTAGTGTGACACTGTTTAGTTGTGGCATTGCACAAATTCTTCTGAGGCTAGCTAAAACAGACAGGAAAGGTTTGGGGGACTATGACAGAAATAATTTGCTTTCTCAGAGGTTGGAAGGGAGAAAATAATGATTCATGTTACCACTCTAATATCTTGTGGTTAGAAGAGTCAATAAAAAAGCTAGTTTGAGTACATGCTGTTCAAGTTTGTGAATACCATATATGTTACTTATTTAAATTCCGACAGTGACGATTCAAGATTTCTTATTATTCAGGTGATAATGTTAGTCAGGGAAGAATAAAATTATTACTGCTGGTGTGTCAAGGGACAGTTAAATTGATGTTATGCTAGATCATTTACATTTTCTAGTAGGTAAACGCTTTGAAGATCAACCTTCTGACTAACTATGGTACCTGTTTTTCATTTCACTATATCTCGTCATACAACCTAGGTTTATAACTATATTGAAGTAGAATGTGTTTGATGTTTGTAGTGTGCCTGTGATATAGGCAGAGATACTGTGTTACGTTTTTATAAATGAGAAGAAAGTTGCAGATATAATGGATAACACTTCCAAAATTAAAATTGATTGTAACAAAAGGCCATTAACAATTAGGCAATTTCACAAGGGTATTTGTTTTTAAAATATTTATCAGTGTTACTTACTCACAGATTCCATATCCTTCCATTTGTCCTTCTCTCCAGTGGCATTTGTAGCAATCATATCCATCTTCAGAGGAGGAAGGAACAAGGCATATTCCAAACCTACAAATCAAATAGATTCATGCTGTGTAAAGTTGGTGTATATAACAATGCTTTGTATTTGCAAATCACATTCTGAATTGTGGTGCGGCCGACTCGAATGATCATATATTTAGACGTACTGAGATTATATGTCACTGTCGAATGGAAAATGTGAAAAGATGAAAGCCATCTTTATGATGTCCCTAGTTATTCGGATGGGGCTGGTAACAGTAGTTACTGGCTCCATCTGAATTACAAGATCTGCAGTAACTCTGTGTATGTGGTGTCTTTCTCCCTGAGCTCTCTGGGAAAAATACCAAAGGGAAATGAACAATTACTGGGGAATAGGAAACAGAATTTCTGATTCTTCTATATTTCCTCATCCCTCACTGTTCCACATGCAATACCTGGAAACTCTGCCCTTTGCTGCCCCTAGTGCTATAACTCTAGGGGGCAGAGTTACCGAGTATAGCTCGAGATGTGAAACAACAGATTGAAATCAGCTTACCAACCTTTGCTTAGAATAGCTCCTTTTGGCCAAAATCAACAGTAGAAAGTGGGTAGTACAATTTTTTTTTTTCCTGGAAGAATGTATTTTGTGCAAAAAAAAATAGAGAGAGGGGATTGGGGCTGATACTGAAGCCATCAAAGCTTAAAGGAAAACAATAGAATGGAGAGGGTCCATGTGCTGGATCCAGAATGAATTCTAGTGTGGGATGAAGGGGAATGTTTTTTTTAATTTAAAGTATTAAATATTAGTTGTTTAGTTAGGGTTGACAAAGGCACTACACTGTTACTATAATTCTCCAACGTTCATAAGTTTTTCTTAGAATCGTATGCAGTCCTTATGCCCTGCTCCCTCACAACCTCATGAGCATTACATATTTTTACGTGGTGGTCTGTGATGCTGGAAACTGATAGGGCTTCCCAAGGGACAAGGGAGCACAAGGTGCTTCTACTCATTGGTTGACTAAAAAGATACAGTTAAATGAATACTTATCGTTGTAAGTGTTGTACTCTCTTTACGTTTTCTAGGTTATCAACAACGAGGAGTGGTTGCATAGTTGCTAATTTGATGACTTTGGGGTTACGAGTTCTGATTTATAATAGTGACTTCATCACTTATTTTGAAATTCCGGGCAAATTGCTTCTTCACATGCTTTAAATTGTAAACGTGATATAAGCAAATTTGTGCTTATGACTGTGCAGTGTGCTGTTTAGCACTATTCCAATTAATTACGCCTCTCATTAATCACATTTGTATTTTCGTAATATTGTTTCCAGCGGATAGCACACATTGCTGTTTCTATGTAGCTGTAAATCAGTGACCTGGGTGTCCAAATCTAAAACAATGACGAGACATCCCCATCCTGACAACAAGAAATATATAAAACATTTAAAAATATGGAGAATACCAACACATGAAAACTGTGATTACATATAAAAATCTTGTTCATTATTCATTAGTGGACAGAAAGCTCAAGGGGTCAAATATCCGTGGCAAGTAGTTTTCATTCCAGGTTTATTTCTTCATGTTGTTATTTATAGTTGTGGTTTCCTCACTATAACCCACATACTACATGTAAGAAGTGGCATAAATGGTTTGAATTATCTGATTACATTTGCCCTCTTACCGGGTTAGACCTCTTTTGCTTTCAAAGCTATTTCTGAGCACACCCGTTTGTTAGCGAAAAAGGAAAACAGAGGTTGTAGATCTTCTTACCCATCCTCCTTTCCCATCTTGAAGTCACCAACATGATTGCGCCCATCAGGCCACTTCAGTGTACCCCTGGGGTAAACATATGCGAAAGACAGTAAATAAATTAAAGATTCTAAATACCTTGGTGTGTTTTCACTTTTTAGATTTACGAAGTCCATGGGAAGAACTCTTCAAAATGTTATGTTACAATGGAAATTAGTAAACATTTGTGAACATTCCATATAGCAGGGGAAAACTAGAAGGCATCGATAATCCTTAGATGAATGGTAAGTACATTTTAAATTAAGAAATTCCTAAATGAAAAAAGGGAAGATATCTCTAGAAGTGAGAAAAGTTAAATAAAAATAAGAAGCAAAGCAGGTCTCAATGTTTCAGTAAGGCGTGTTTTTCAGAATGAGCTTGCAAATTAAAACACTTCAGAACTGAAAAGGATACCCGGGAGCACCCATTCTCGTGCACTTTTATAAGGAAAAGAAAGCGGTACAGGAGGCACCGCAAAAACAATAATATATGTCAACAATATTTTGAAATATTTTTACTTTTATTCTTCCACTTTGTTCTCCAAAACCTCAATTATTTTACATTAGGAAAAATAGCTTTTTGTGGATTGTTCGTTAAAGTTCATTGATGTGCCATAAAATCGCAATTCACAGTTACACAAGTATATATTTATGTGTCACTGATGTCCTCAGTGTAAGGCAGTGTAGTTAGCTGTGTGTGTAAAAGTCTGGATCCTGTTCATACCTGCTTTATGAAAGACACTTCAGCCTGAATTCCTGGCAAATTACCATTCTTTGTTAGAACCTTTGTACCGGTACTGGTTTCAGGACTGGAAAGAGGGTCACTAATTGACCTTCAGGTCGATTGGTGCAGCTTCTCGAGTAGTGGCATGTGGCCTAAATATATTGCCTTACCATTGAGCTTGGGGGAGAGAGTGTCCAAGAAACTCAACTGGAACTTCAGCTACCTAATGCTGCCGGCTTCTTGCCAAAACCTTGCCTTCCAGGTCAGGAGTAGTTGCAGAACTAGAAGGTGGGTTACGTTCTGGTCTTAATGTTGATAGTTGCAACACCTTGGACATTTGCTCCACTGCCAACTTATTGATGATCCAGTGTGAATATGCTCACTGGTAACTTAGCTGGAACTATTTCTGCCTCCTCTCACTGATCTCCCTTCCTGCCTCAATTCTCGGGTCATGCTTGATAAGGAATTCAGTTCAAGATTGCCCTCAAAGGCCAATTATGATACATCAGTCTTGAGCTTGTTGGGTGCTTCCAAAAAGGTAAGAGTATGCTTTCAGATTACCTAGCTCCTCTTAATGTAAAATGTTTTTTTTTTTTTATTTCCAGATCTCGGTTGCCGTCTTTAACTAACTTGATCAATCTGACATTATTTGCCCGAAAGGGTGCATTCTGCCTAAACTAACTTTGAATAGGATTGTTAGAAATTGTGTCTCTATTTGACAGAGGTATGCACCCTGTCCAAGTAGGGACCGCAATCCTATTCAGGGTAAGTCAGATCACTCTAAATTAACATGTGCTCACCCTCTGCTATCTTGGCACAGTGCAGTCAGGCTTATTTTAAGAGGCAACGTGTAAATTATTTGTGCAACACTTAAATTACAGTAACATAGTGAAAACACCACAAAAAGATTCCACATCAGTTTACAAAAATATAGAATATTTTTCTGAGTGAAACAAGACCAAAACAACAAACATCCAAGCAGTAGAAGTTGCGATATTGATTTTTAAGGATTAAACGTAAAATAATCCTTAGAAGACACAAGCGGTCAAAAGGTTACTTGAGGTCGACAGGGACCAGTGCAAATCCAAAGTTTAGGCTGACTGCAATGGAAGTTAGACCGTCTACAGAACCCACTCTGGGTCCACTTAAAATTTACCTTGGATGGAGCATGTGCCGTGCAGGCTGTGAATTCAATGTCATCAAAAAGCCTCTGAGTCGGTGACAAAGGGGCGATGAGTTGGTTCTGACTGGCGCATTGGTGATGATGCGTTGGTTTTTAGCCGAAAGCAGCATCAAAATCCACTTCTGCGACCCGGGACTGGAAGGACACCTCAGGCAACGGTAGGACTCACAGATAGTAGAGTCCACCAGCAACATGAGAGTTGCAGGCAGTGGTTGATGTCCTGAGACTGCAGAAGAACAGGGGACAAGCCAGCGAGCCTTTGGAGTCCCTCTGGGTTCGAGTGAAATGGGTCCAGTCATAATCCTCAGCAGGGGGGAGATCAGCAGGCAGCAGACTGGCACAGTAGAGAAGTGGTTCATTGGAACAGTTAGTGCGGGCAAAGTGGGAATCCTTACAGCACAGCAGTCTTTACTCCAGCAGAGTTCTTCCCAGTTCCAGTAGTGTGGTGGTGTCTTATGTCCAGTATCTATACTTTGGTGCTTTGGTTCTGGAAGGTGGGAGAAGCTGTTAGAGGCATGCCTTTGAAGTGCACAGATGCACTGCCTCCCTGTCTTGGCTCCAAGCTAGCAGGAGTGACAGTGCAGGATCATTATGCCCTATTGTGTGTGGCCAGGACAAGGCTATTATAAGTGAGGCCCAGCTAAGCTCCTCCCCCATCAAGCCAGTTACTAGCCCATTAAGGACCATTGAGTCACACCTAGTCTCCTAATATGTGTGGATGTCTAGAGGGAATGCATAAGGACCAGCTGTCACCCACCCCAGGATGCGCATTTGAGACAGACAGCAGGCACACAGGGCTAAGAGCAGAAAGATGCAAACTTTCTAAAAGTATCAAAAAGACAAATGTTCGTAGAGGAATTATTCACACTTTACTTATACAATAAAATGAATCTTCATAAATAATATTTCACTTAACTAAAAATGCCCATTAATAAATTGAGAGTAAACCTGTTGTTTTTGTGCAGAAATTGAAGATTTTATACAATCACTTTATATGAATAAATTTGAATGGCAGTATAAAAAAATAAATCATACAAAAAAGGAGCACATGTGTCCCCTAAGATCCCTCCAAACACTATCACAGGTGACCTTATCACTAATGAAAATTCATTTTTTGTATAAGTAGAGGGTGAATAATTCCTCGTTGAACATTTGTCATTTTGATACTGTACTAGTCAGTTCTTTGGAGGTATATTGGGTTGCCCTGTAGTTGTTAAAACTTTCTAAAAGTGGCATTTTTAAAATTGAATTGATTAATTCAACTTTACCATTAAAGAGGAATTATCATTACAATTCAAAGGTACTAAACATGACAGCTCTACTTCCTTCCAATCAGGAATTACATTAAAAAAATATATTAAGGAATCCCTAATGTACTTAAAGCAAATTTAGGAGTTTTCCACTAGCAGGACATGTTAAACTAAAAAATATATGTCCTGACTTTTACTTACACAGTGCCCTGCAGGTTAACTAGGGCCTACCTTAGGGGTGTCTTATGTGTAGTGAAAGGGGAATTTAAAATTTGGCAGTGGTCTTTAAATGCCAAGTCAACATGGCAGTGAAACTGTACAAACAGGCTCTACAGTGGCAGACTTCAGACATGTTTAAAGGACTACATAAGTGTGTGGCACATTCAATGCTGCAGCCCCACTAGTAGTATTTCGTTTACAGGCGCATGTAGTGCACTTTACTAGGGAATTTTAAGTAAATTAAATATGCCAATTGTGGATGCGCCAATGTTACCATATTTTAGGGAGATAGGACATGCACTTTAGCACTGGGAGAAGTGATAAAGTACCCAGGGTCCCGAATCTAACAAAAACAAATTCAGCAAAAAGGGGAGGAGGAAGACAAAACGTTTGGGGGTAACCCTGCAGAAAGGGCTGCTTCCAACAAGGATACATTATAATTATTTTAGTTTTACTATCCAATCTTCAACATTTGTGTAATTTGCTTGTATGAATAAGTATACTATGAAAAATATGTCTGTGCTTTAGCACCTCTTAAGTTTTTCTTCTTTTGTGACAGCTGATAACTCTGTCACTCTTTGACCAAACTTCATACAAATTAACAGGTTTTTGGTTTATTCAGCTACACATATTCTGTTTCAACTTCCTGCCATTAAAAGTCCCTCTGGACGTTTTACTCTCCATTACAGCAAAAGTTGTTGAACAGAATTACAAAAAAAACTGTC
Organism: Pleurodeles waltl; assembly: GCF_031143425.1. Taxonomy (NCBI): domain Eukaryota; kingdom Metazoa; phylum Chordata; class Amphibia; order Caudata; family Salamandridae; genus Pleurodeles; species Pleurodeles waltl. The sequence continues at coordinate 537,550,322 of NC_090449.1, read as the reverse complement.
ATGAGTATAGAACTTACTTTCAATGGGCCCATTTAACTTGATGTAAATCTAGTGAGTATTTTTTAAGAAAGATGGCAGGCAGGCAGTCTTTCAAGGGTTAACTGTTTTGCTCAAAGCTCAGACATAGATTTTCCCAATACTGTAATAGTTTTGTTTTGCATAGATAAGACCAAGTGTGCAGTGCTACAGGTGCAATGTTTTACATGCTTATGATGTCATCAGGCATGCAACCACTTGAATGATATTTTTGCATGAAACTAGACAATTTGTATTGCTACGCCACAGGAAAAAGGTACACAAACTATGTTTTTTGCGAGTTCTATGCTTAATAAACACACTTAAGAACTAATCTCTTCATGCAGACAAACGGCCATGAATTTATTACATATTATTTGTGATCTTTATGTGGAAATTATACATATTAGGCTTATGAAAATCAAGTGATTACCATTTTGCCTTGTATTCTGCCTCTTCATTTGGTGCCAGAATTCTATGCACATAGTTTGTACGTCTTTGCTTGTTTTCTGTTGATTTTACTTTACATAGAATATGAAATTGAGCAATTTCCTCATGAAGGATCAGGAATGTTGGGCTTTGCAAATCAAGGCCGTAAACTTTAGTGGTGAAAATGTTTTTCTTTGCCTTGTGATTGCCATTTGCATTATCTGGCAGCACTATGGGCCAGATGTATCAAGCATTTTGCATGGTGCAAACTGCGAAAATCACAGTTTGAGCCATGCAAAATGCCGTTTGCGATGCTCATTCACAATTTGCGAGTCGATACCGACACGCAAATTGTGAATGCGACTCGAAAATAGGAAGGGGTGTTCCCTTCCTATTTGCGACTCGCATCGATATGCTAAATTGCTTTGTGACCGCGTATGCAGTCACAAAGCAATTCGCAGTTAACACCAGTGTCACACTGGTGGTAACCCATTCGCAAAAGGGAAGGGGTCCCATGGACCTCTTCCCCTTTGTGAATGTTGCCAGAAAGGGGTATTCAGAGCAGGCAGTGGTCCAATGGACCACTGCCTGCTCTGAAAAACGGAAACCAAATGGTTTCGTTATTTTTTTTTATTTTGCAACTCGTTTTCCTTTGAGAAAAATGGGCTGCAAAATAAAAAATAAAAACTGCTTTATTTAAAAAGCAGTCACAGACATGGAGGTCTGCTGCCTTCAGCAGGCCACCATCCCTGTGAGTGCAGGGACTTGCTATGGGGTCGCAAAATGCGACCCACCTCATTAATATTAATGAGGTGGGTCTTTGCGACCCCATAGCGACTCGCAGAAGGTGTCTGAGACACCATTCTGCATATGGTTTTGTGACTCGAAAATTGCGAGTCGCACTGAGTCGCAATTTCCGAGTCGCAAAATCTAATTTTGCTACATCTGGCCCTATATGTTGTGCAAATGCCCGTACTAATCATAAGCAAATCTGTCTTTTTTTGTTTTGCTGTAAAAGTACTGCACTGTATTTGCAAACTGAGTCGATAAAGGCTGTAGTTAAACCTGATACGTTACATATCTCCCTCAAGGTGACTATCATATACTTGTCATAAACTGAAAAAATACTACCGTCACAAACAGAAGAAGAAGAAGCCCTAACTGGAAAGTACATAAGCATGCACATAACTTACTGCCCATGGGGATTCCCCCACGACAAGTCTCCTTCATATGTGGCATTCTTGAATCTTCCTTCGCTTCTAAATGTGTAAGTTGAAAAACGACTGGTGGGTGGGTTTATGGCCTCTTCGTTCTTACTCCACAAAGGGAAATCTCTCTGCCCTTCAAGCCTCTGGCGAATGACTTGATTCAGTTTCCACAACCAAAGGACCTGATGGACAGATCAGGAGAGGGAGTGAAGAAAGAACACTGTTACTTTTTACAAATCCAAACTAGTTCAAGACACCCCAAATTAAATGCAATCACTACAATTATCCAACCCACAAAAATCAACTCAACATTACTTTGTTTGAGGTACTTGTCTTATTTCACATAAGAAACATTTTGCATGTGAACAAAAAATAAATATCGATTTACCTGATCATGATAATGTTAGATTAAAAAGGTTGGTGTGGTACAGAATATGCCCATGAGATTAGAGATAATATAAGATAAACAAATGGGTAACTCTGGAGGTGCCGATCAAAGATTTGTTACTCAGTTCAAGTTGAAACTCAGAGCAGTTTATTAAAATTTTACAAATTGAAATGACTTCCTCAAGAGTATAAAAAGTGTTCAAGGTTGAAGACACTTTTTGATAGTAAATTGTGTTTCAAGACTCAAATAACCTCGTAAATGGCATTGATAAGCATAGTTCATTTACAGTACAAAGCTTGTCTTTGGTGTGGTAAAATGCTGATAATAATTTGACTTATTCTAAGATGCGGAAGTATTTAATTCAACTGTAACATAGAAAATGTAAGATTGTTTGGTGGATCAAAGATTATTTCCTTCCCCCGTCTTTTGAGGCATGATTGCATCTTCAATGGTTCGTAAGACTAAGGGCCTGATTTAGACTTTCTATCCTGAGGGAATCGTTATACAGCAGACGTTATATCCGTCATGTTTGTGATGGAGTAACCTGTCTGCCAAACTCTAAATCAAGCCATACGTTTTCTTACAATGCCACATTCAGTGTTTTAGTGGCACTCCATAGACCTGAGCGGTCAAGTTCCTTTTTTCCATCTAATAATACAAATCTTTGGTCACTTACAGGATAAGTCCTTAAAAACACACACCAGGTGGCAGCAGCTGTCAAGCTTATCCCTAGGCAACAGGAGAATATTATGAAGAAGGTTAAAACTAGAATTGCACATTTCTCGCTTAGGCTGCCTAGTTATTAGAATCCTTTTGGACATTGCACATCAGTGAACTAGAGGCTAAGTGAAGATAACATGTTGCCTTTAGGCTGCAACTCTAGAATATCATATTGCTGTGGGCGGACAGACTAATGTTTTGAATAGCTCACCACTGTCATATCTCGGTGTGAAGGGCAGGGAAGCTGTGTCCTGTTTAATATCAGCCCTGGACCATTCCTACGTTCCAGCAGTTTCATTGACAAAACGTGTAGCAGCCTGGAGGTACAGTGCAGTGTCTACCGTGCCTGTACATAGTGGTTGGTTTGCAATGTTACATTACTGTCTTTGTGAGATTTGTGGTGTAAGACTCAGCTCTAGGATAAAAAAACATTTATTTCTCATTTAAGCACCATTTTTTCTAACGCAAACACTGGGCACCTTTAAAGGTGCAGTGTTTGCCCTGTGTTTTGCCCCAATTGTCAACACTCGGCAGGAAACTGCAGCAAACTGGATACCCTCAGGGAGAGATGAGATGCAAAGATGCAGAAATAAATTATAGAAAGGTATTGCTGGATTCGGGCATATACAAATTCAGAGAACATCACTTTTGTGTTTGCCAATTGACCTTACTGGATAAAGAATAGGAAAATGTGGGTAGAAGAACTTAACTCCATTCGTTGTTGCATTTATATGGGGATAGAACGTGAAGGGACAATGGTAGCAGCATAGAAGTCCACCACGCTTAACTGCAATGTGGTGGGCATTTAGCAAACATTGAGGAGTTTGACTTAGGTACTGGGACACTGTTGATGTGGTGAGTTTGATTAATATTAGAACCCCAAATAAAACAACTGATTACATTTGAACTCATTTATTTGGCTTCTTGCAGCAACACCAGACTCTATAATTTTATTACAATAATATCAACAAGGTACATTATAGAACCATCCTGTATTTCAACAACAGTAGGAACATTTGATAGAACTGCATTAGAAAAGAAGGTAAGACAGGTGTCTCTGTTATTACAACAACTAATATATCTATGGGTGCTACAACACTGCCATAATAGAGACAAATACACTTTTCTGCTTTAACCTGCTCTTGATTTTGCCAGAGTAGATAAGTATGAGGCCAAACTAAATTATGTTGGCTGCTGTTGTTAAACACTCTCATCGCCGACATGCCTATGTATGTATTGCATGTGTGCTGGCATTGTCTCAGGAAATTCACCATCGACTGTGAGTCTGTACTAATGAGAAATATATTTGCCAAAGCAAGTTCCAACTTGGAAGGGATTATGCAAGGCTGAGGTAATGCTATTTAACCTCCTACTAAAAGATCACCTAATTCAGACAAGACTTGCTATATTTTTGCCTGATCTAGAACTTTGTGTTACTAAAGCCTAGGAGACAATAAATATGGTGCACGTTTTTACTCTTTTATTAGCAACTCCTGCATCACTAGGAACCATGAATTGATATCTACAGCACGTGGAAGAGGAATGGAAATGGCTGACTTAACTTCATGGTTCCTGTCAATTAGGTTTAAGCAATTGTTTCATACATATGAGGTCGAATGTCACTTATACCGCTTTAGATAAAAGCCCTTTATTGCCTTACATTTGATAGCACTATAGTATTGGTGAGACATAACTAGAACAATGCATCACAAGGAGCTTGATCCGACAGAGGAGAGACCTTTGTTTCTTTGGTTTTACAGGTATATTGTTCGATTTTGCTTTGGTGAGAATCAATCTAAAGCACCCTGCCTATGAATAGGACAATGTGTGTTTTGTCTTTGTGGTTAGGGCTCCTATATGAGACCGAAAATGCTGCATCTGCAGTCTGTACTGCAATTTGCTATATATTGAAAGCATATTGTGCATTGATGTCTATCCATGAATGTTATTATTAAATGAGAATGTCATTATGAATGTGCTTGATTCGAATCTGTACCATGGTGAAAGCTGTCGATACTCCCTCTTTAATGGTGAAATATATAAGTGTATCACTTTAATCATGTGAGCAGTTCTAACTGTACAGACATTAAAGAAGGTTTATTTGTCGACCTACACACTATTTTATTCCCAATGTTTATTATTCCTAATCTGGAAAGTTGTTGTACTTGATGACTTTACTGATGAGTCAAAGCTCTAGCGTTTACTCTGTTGTAAGTGGCAAATGGATGGAAATATAATTCCAGTTCTACAATGCATTGTGTGAAGTAATGAGTTAGACATTCAAGTTAGGCATTGTACAGCCCGTCTACAGGTGGATCATTTCACTTTACTGCCATATGGCTTTCCTTACTTTCCTGGTGACCCACCATAATGTCAATAATTGCTTGGAGGAGAGTCAACTGAAAACTCTGCGATAACCATAAGGAGCTGAGATTAAAGTAGTAATGCCCAGTGGGTTCCTATTGTTGAGGGTACATCAAATCTTTTAAAGTAGTGAATTGGGGACATATTTGCCTGTTAAACTAGAATATGGCTTGTTGCAGTAGCAATTACTAACTAATCAAAAATACGTGTGCGGTAGATGCATGTGTTCTATTTATCAATTACCCGTAGCATGGTGTTAGACAGTATGCTTTCAACAAACACCTCTATAGTAAAGAGTGTGAGTTCAACAAATATTGGTGAGCTAAATGCAAGTGGAATATAATGACTCTCAAAAATGTTTTTATGCATATATGTAACAACAATTAGTTTGTGACCAATCTTTGTTTTCCTTACAGAGATTTCTATGAATTATATTGGTTTGAGTCAAGCATATCCCAGGAGGAACTATAGTTTGATCTCCCTACTCTCGTTTTGGTATGTTAGAGTGATAGTTATCGGACTCAAATGTTAGATTACAATGTTGTGTTATGTCACAGTTGTTTTTCTCATTCTGGAAGTAAAAACATTATTTTCTCTATCAATTATGTGAATTTTGTGACATAGAAATTGATTACGTTGTTATAAATCCATGCATGTTTTTCCAGCTTGAGGGTTGGTCTCCACAGTCAAATCATTCTATGAGAACTCACTCCGCAACATTGATCCTAATTTTCTATAGGCTTAGTCTTGTCAGGGGTGAAACATTAACAACGGCCCAAAACTATTCTCTATCAAGTATATACAATGTCCATTTATTACGATCTAGCATTTGCATAAATATGGTTTGTCAGTCAATTGTGTTTGGTTTAAGGTTTGTTTTTAACAGACCTGTGGCCATCCGTAGCCACACAGGCAGGGCCGGACTGGCCGTAGCGGGCATCGGGCATTTCGCCAGGAGGCTGGAAAGTGGGGGGAGGCGGTTTTGTACTGAGGGCAGATTTTGCAGCAGTGCTACAATAGAATCCCCAGTAACAAAAGCAGCAGTGCTTTGCACTTGCACCCCCTAACACCCTGAGTAGGCGGCTGGTCCGAAAGAATTGCCAGGGCTGCTTTGGGTTTCCAGTCCGGCCCTGCAAACAGGTGAAGTTAATGGGGCTGCATAGTCCTCAGGAAATAGTATTGTGCATTACACTGCAAGCCACACCTCTTCAAACTCATTGTGAGTTTGTAGTGTATTCTACGAAGGTGTTCATTGATCTTGATTGCTGCACGATAAAGCTGGATGAGATGATGCTAGTCATTAAAAGAAATTTAAAAACGTGACAAAATCCTGTTTTTTTTGTACTTCACTCCGCTGCTTGTTAAAGCTGAGCTTTAACCTGGTAAGTATTATGTTGTTAACCAACCTTCTGCTCTGGTTCTTTGGCAAAGAGAAAGACCTCCTCCTCTGGTGTGATAATGCGTAGACTGTGGCTGGAAAGCAATTTACAATAACATTTGTTAAAGTGTATATTCTTCATCAACAGAATATGCATACCACTCAGAATAATTATATCATGTTACAAGTAATCTACTGAACTCTAATTTCTGTCCATTATAATTGAAATATTTATTCCTTTAAATACGTTAGGAAATGCTACACAGTGTAATCACTTGCTATAGTGATTAATTTAGCAGTGGCAAAGCCACTTCTGACTTAGCCGACAAACTGCGATTTGTCAGTCAGTGTTGGAATCTGTAGGATGCTGAGACTGTCATGGTGCTGGATACTGCAGTAATAATAATTGTTTATTACTTCCAAATTACTAAGTTTAGTCAACCTTTCCAGACCTAGAATTTCTACAACTTTAACACCCCTCACCCGTGGTTGGGATGTGAAGATGTAATTTTGTCAGACACTTCTTACAGGTGCGCATTTGGGTTCAGGCACTCTGGGCCATGGAAGTGTTTGTGTTCTCCACTTGGTGCCAATATCCATGCAGGTTTGTGACAGATGCTATTGTAGCGGTCCCTTGAAATGACTGTGGAAACAATGACTTTCCTATGACTCAATTATATAAAATATACTATAAACTATAAATTAAGGCTAGAGAAGGAGTATGCAGTATCATCCAATCCACCTTGATTTCTGTCAGCTACAGTAGTATAGTGCTAGTCAGTCTTTCCTCTAAAGTGACATTTAGGGATAAGAAATAAACCAAAAAGTCATTTGTAAATTGGAATTAGTGAATTCTGGTCTTAAATCTAGTTGGTTGGAGTTATATGCTGCATGTAAGACAAGAAAATCCTTTGGGAATTAGTTATGTTGTCTCTTGAAATCACATTGCAGGGACCTCGTCTCTCTAAGTTGGCTTGAGATGTTCCATTATTTTCACAAAACCAGTCTCAAATGTATTGTGCCTCTATTCGTCCCATCATTCTAGGATCAAGGATCAAAGAATGAACGATATTTCTAGATGACAATTTACGTGAACCTTAGCAAACTTTTGACAAGCATACATATTCAAATGATGCATCCAGTCCCATATGCCTTTTTCATAACACATGACCACATACTTGAACCTTCAGAAAAAAGAGGACAAACACAATCATGCCTGAGCAGATAGATTTGCAATAAGCTTTATTTCCGTTTATCGAATGGTCAGCAAAGAAGTGACCATCTTCAGACACTTGAAATTTACATACAATATTCCACATGACACAAAATTCAAATGGTTGAAACTAATTTGCTGTCTAAGGTTTTACTCTTCTTCAGATACCATGCACATTAATTAACAACTTCTTAGACTTCCATACATATGTTCTCCACATTTTAGAATATCACTGACACATTTTAAATCAGCACCAGGGGTGACTGTACTCACGTGTCAGATGCAAGTTTTTCTGGTTGTGTGGAATCTACCCAAACGGTTTTCAGGTCAAAATTTTGAACTTCATATCCCTAAAAAATATACGACAGTAACACCAACCTTTACCAAGCAATCTTAAACCAAACACTTTAAATTCAGAAATAACTTTTATAGATATTTTCTATAAAGGGTAGAATCTTTTCAACATAGAAACTTTAATCCCAGGAGTAAATATATTCTCTCTCGTCTTTATTCTACCTCTGCCAAGAGAGACTTACCTGAAGAAGCACCAGGATATCATCAAATAGAAGAATCCTTTCAGACCGTCCTGTGCTCATTAAGACCGGGACATTGTTGCTGTCTTCGATTAGCCGGCGCTCTGGATTACACAAGGATAGCTATGAAATAAAAATATATCACCAGCTAGATCACAGTCATAAAGCCTCAGAAACATGTTCATACAAGCAGCATACTAGAAGTGTTTTTTTTTTTACCCTATGGTGTTGCCACTCTAGTGTTTATCCTAATTTTAGATCACATTAAACTGATAGTGTTCCAGTTTGTTGTTGACATTTACTCTATAGCTGCCAGAATACCAATTTGGCGAATAGCCTACGTTTGGTTGACCATGTGTTTTAGGGCCTGATTACAACTTTGGAGGAGGGTGTTAATCCGTCCCAAATGTGACGGATATACCACCCGCCGTATTACGAGTCCATTATATCCTATGGAACTTGTAATACGGTGGGCGGGATATCCGTCACATTAGGGACGGATTAACACCCTCCTCCAAAGTTGTAATCAGGTCCTTAATGTTTTAAAGGCTGAACAACAAACCAAAATACAAGCACACAGAGAGTATCTGCGACCTGAATGGCTGGATCTGCTGAGACACACTGACTGCACTTAGTAATTGATCACTGAAGATATCTATGTTCTTCTTCATTCTTATTTGTGTAAGAGCCTTCCCAGTAGTAAGCCATTGGACCAGCACTCCTCACTATTCTACCTTTCCTTTTGTCACACAGTCTGTACACTGAGACTGCAAAGAACTTTTATTGACTGCCTAGATCTACATCATGAAAGAAAATAAAAACACATATTACTGGGGCAAGACCTTGACACCTAGTGCCTGATTATGTTTCAGCTTTTGCACCCCAACAGCACTGCCTGCAAACCAACACCATGTACCATATCACAAAAAAGAGCAACAGCCTGCTCTTCAGAGTGCTCTATAGATTGCAAAGGATCAGAAGAATGGCCGGACTGTTTCTTTTGTATTGTTGAAGTTTAGCTGATCCTCATAGGGTCCCTAAATGGTACTCACCTGAAAGGAATGGTTGGGATGAGCATTTGGAAATCCCAAAATGAAAACTTTTGCAGCCCTGTTCTGACATTGGAATGGGCCAGGTTCCCAACCTTATGCATGGGGTGGAGGTGGGTGAGTGGTGGAAGAGTGAAGAACTTCTCTGTTGGGGTGGTGTCTTGCTAGAGCCCTGGGATTTTCCAGACCTTAACATACCTTCAACAAAGTTAGCTCCCAGAAGAAGAGCTTAGCAGAAATCATGTGTGTCTATAAAAAAAAATACATGCCAAATGCAAAAAACACGCTAACAGTAATTATGCCAGAGGGTATGTAGTACTATCTGATACTGTGTGTTCAACTGAATAACTCAATCTCATGCTGAGAAGAATACTGTCTGGGCATAATGCCCATCACTCTATACCAGTCTTCTTCTAGCAATGCTAGCTAGTATGGGGTGATCGCTAATTCTTAACAAGATCCGTGATGTTCATTGTGTTGTGGGCTGCTCCAGGAGCCAGAGCTATTGTTTAGTGCAAAGGGTCTGGTGCATAATACTTGTGCACATATGCAGATCCCCAGCATTAGAATTAACCTTTAGGTTACAGGCACCTTGTCCTCACAGTCAGAGGTTTCACAGTCACAGAGCTACATCATGGAAGAAAATAAAAACGCAGTCACCCTAGTTCTGACTGCATTTTACCACTCAACAATGTGCCAAGGAGGCCCATTTTTCTGGCTGGCATCAAGATCAAGGAAACTAACAGTAAACCCAATGATGTTACGTGCTGTTGATGTGCCACAAACCAAATTCGAGATGGGTGTATAAAAAGACTTCTGCCATGCTGGAATTCACATTGCACTGAAATGTAAAGCATCAGTTTGCCCTGATATTTAGTACGCCATTGCAATAAACACATCCACACTTCACTGGTTTGTACTACACCACTGGATTTATGGCGGAGATCACATTGCCCAGGTATATTTCCAGCACCATTGCCATGCCACTCTACACAGTCCACTGGGATTTATTACTGGCGATATGCTCCTCCTCTAGCTCGTTCTTTCTGAATCAGCTACCAGGGGCTCCTGGCCCAGGACGTCACAAATGTGGAACTAGAAACACAGTCCACCCAAGACTGACCCAAAATTATAGCTCCTTACAATGTTGTTGTAGCAATAAATGGAGGCCAAAGATTCCATGTTCCTGCTAACGCGTCCCGTCTTAGATAATTTAATTAATCTGGGCCTCGTTTTAGGTCAATGAATCTTTTGAACCTGATTGAAGACACCTTAGAAGGAGGCAATTAATCAACATACCAATCAATAGATCAATAACATCAACAATATTTTCAATAACAAATCGATTCAATTTATCAATGAGAGTCAGAACACACCATGACCTTTCAGTCATGAATAACCACACGAAATTGTAAGGGTTATGATGTTTATTCCCTATTGGTTACAATCTACTAGCAAGTTTATTAGTCTCAAAACCATCAAACACATCAGCAATGTCACAATATGGCAATTAGAATAAGATTTAATCAAAGCAAAAACCACAAACATTAGAACAAAGCACAATGTCAACATGGATTAATCTTATCAGAGTATCATTAGCGCGTTATTCAACAAAGCATTGATTCAGTCATTTGTCTATTTGCGTCCGTTCAGTGAACCCCTCAACTAACCTCGAATTGGCATTAGCATGTTGGGCGTCATGCAAAACAATTTAGCAACACAAATTTAGAAAACATCTAACTATGGTCTCTATCAAAAGAAGCAGTTGGTACCTAGAAAGGAAAGGCAAACAGACAATCACTATTTCATTATTATATAGTTACCCTCCGTAATGGGTCAGCATACAGAGTCAGTCTTCGTCCTCAGGACATCAGTTGATTCGCCATCAGCCAGGAAACACAGCAAAGTTCAGCAAGACGGGGCAATAAGGAATACCTCCCTCATAAGGAGGAAAAGTATGAATCGGGCAAGGCAGGATAAGGACTGTTCGAAGAACCAAACAGCAAAGTCAGAGTGACAAAGTGGCTGGGTAATAACAAAATGGCAGTGGCAAAGGGTGTCTCGGAATGGCATTTAATGGCAGATTTCTCCTTTGTCCAATAATTATATTGATCTTGTTGTACAGTCTCCTAATTTCCAATTGGGCAAGTTTTGGTGCACCACTATCTCCATCCAATGGTTTACTTGTCGCCTCATTAAGATTGTCACCTCAGAACAGTTCTCACGTAGTTTATTGGCTCCTGTAATTGACGTCTCCAACAGGTAGAATGTCAGGTACGGATCTTACTCTCCCAGGCTCAGTCAGTAGTTCCATTGTCTTTACCAGTTCAGGCGACCTTGTACCTGTTGCAAGTTTACACTGTTACATTCAGCAAGAATGTCTCCTTGAGCATGTCGAGTATCATGAGAAAGGATTTACTATGGTTACACACATCTTCTAGCTTCTGAAAAAGTACAGCTACATGTCCTTCAGCAAGTCAGCACATTGCCCGTTAGAAAAACACACTTAATAAGAAACCGGGCAGCAAGGCCCGACTCATGCTAACTATGGCCTAGTGATTTATTCAGCAAAACCTCAACATATAACCCTAAATGCTAATACAGAATCATACATTAGTACATTAAAAATTAATTATTAGTCAATTTCATTATTCATTGCATACATTGATGGCCACTCCCAGTGGGCACATTTCATACACACGTTTAGTAAAAGACAGCAATACAGTTTTCTATGCGGTATCCTTAAGCATTATTTTACAAACATTTAATGTTAATTTTGATTATAAAAGCTACACTCCAACAATCCCTCCTCTGATGACACTTGTCATCACACAATCTTTACTTTTTCAATTCCCTCATTTCGATTTCTTCTTTCTTTTTCGCCTTTTCATATCTTGCTCTGAACATTTTCTCTCTTTTCTTGTCTTCCCTCCTCGCTTTATATTTGGCACATTTTACTTTACTTCTTTTGCAAATTTTGTTTAATAACCATATTCCGAATAAACAAGCTAAAACAATTACTATTCCCTGTTTTCATTTCCCCAAGAACCCATGCCAAAGACCACTAAACCAACTTCCCACATGTGCAAATCCTTCTCCAACCTTTTCCCAGACTCCTGGTTCTTTCAGTTCCTTCAAATCTACACTATCTTATGTTAGGTTAGTAAGCATACTTCTAATCTCATTACTATTATCCGGAATATAAGCACAACAGTGGCGCTCATAAAGCATCTTAGAGACTCTGCCACTTTTCGCTAAAAGAATGTCTAAAGCAAGCCTATTTTGAAGAGTCATAGCCCTCTCCGCAGCAAGTTCAGTATCCATCAGGAGTATAGCCCCTGTGAAGTTTGTCAGCATGTTATCCACAATAGTAGACAACTTTCGAATCTTTATGGAGTTTAAAATAACTCCCACTGAAGGAATTATTGCTCCAAATATATCACCCACGACAGCAGCAGCTGTCTCTCTTTTCTGTCTAGTATGATGTAATTCAGACACTTTAGGAAACTTCCTTAAGTCATCAAATTGGTAAATCTTTGGAAAAACTATTCCCAAATAACATGTCCCATACCATCCCTTTGGAAGACGGTAATAAGCATTAAGTCCACATATGTAATAGATCCCGGGGATCGCTGGATCCTGTCCATTTAACATGAACGTCCACTTACTCTGAAACAAAAACACATGTCTGCACTCACTCGTTTCCACAAATAAAGTGTAATGCTCACATTTTTGGCCTATATATACAAAGCTTTCCTATGTGTAATGCATCTAAAGCTAATTTGCCTTGTGTCTTTATTGCACTATAAGCATAATCATTTGCAAACGTTTGTTTCTCTAATCCCTTTTCTACCTTTTCCTTTAACGCTTTTCTTCTATCATCAGTGTGATCTAAAAAGCTCTTCTCTACAGGCGTTAGTAAGCAGGTTAGATTATTGCGATGCGCATAAGCTGTACCAAATGTCAGTGTGGGCTCAAAGAAACCCCTAACTATTTTTATACTATGATCTCTAGCTACCTTACTCAAATATTCATTTATAGGCACAAAAGAAAACACTACATCTAGATTAGAATAGAAGTACTGAATATATTCTTGATCATAAAACCTTGTTAATAGCAAACTACAACTTATCCCGTAAGTTAACGGCAAACTATGATAGGTAACCCCTTCTTGTACTGATTAAGGAATTTTTGTGCACACATAACAATTCTTTGCATCCATTGTTTCAACATACTCATTCAACAAGCGATAGAAAACATTAGTAGATAGTTCCCCTTTTGTGTTAGTTCCCTCATGCAAATATTTCGGATCCTGCTCAAATCTCTCCCATGGTGTTAGTGTAGCAGTCCCAGGAATTGTAGCACTCTTATCCACCAATGGGATTCCCACAATCACAGCAATGATTACTATCGCAAACACAACACCCAAAATAATACCCAACCATCTACAAATCCTGCTCCCTTTATTATTATCTCTAGTGTTAATCATGATCTGTAAAGAATCAGAAAGCAGAACAATATAAAGGCAAACAATCAACTGAGGAAGGTCTAAAGCTCTTTTTTTTTTTCTTTTTTTTTTCCAAGCAAAGTCTTTCTTTAGCAAGTATTTACAGCATTTCACTAACTCCCAGGATCCTTGTCAAATCAGGTTAGCAGCTTGTCAAAATCAGTTTTCCAAAAGTCAATTCAGATTAACAGTGTCACATTCGGTAATTTATCAGTCTCTGTTTCTCAGGTTTCCCTTGATTCAATTTCAGCTTAACACAGTCTCTTTTACTTGTGACCAACTTCAGGTTCCATGATATTGACCTGGAACTTCACGATCAAAACTGAATGCCAAGAACTCTTGTTGCCACGCGGCTGTTGTTGCATATGCCCATTCAGGACCTGCGTACCTTCTGTTTGCAATTCTCTTTCTTTTCAGTTTGCGATCACCTTGCAACTCTCCCTCACTCAGGTCTTATTTCCTTGTGGTATCAACCTCTTCCTCTATTGTCTCATGTATGACCACTTTCTCCTTTGCAGCTTGTGACTCTGGCCACTTATCTCCCTTGAGTGTCCTTTTACTGTTCAGCTTTTCAGGTTGCTGGTCAATACTCTCCTCTTTTGCTATGGTGTTTTCTCTTGATGGATCTGCAAGCGGCTCAGAAGGAATCAGAACACTTTGACTTCCCTCTGTTTCACCTCCTTCGCCTTCCGGGTCTGTCAGGGGTTCAACTTCAAAACCTTATCCGTCTGCTTCTGGGAAAACTTCTCTTTGTGTTGGTCCTCCTGGTGCCTCAGTTGAGATAGGCTCACCGTCACCCTTCTGGATCTTGTTTGCTGCTTAAGTGACCAAGCCATCCTCAAAGGGCTCTCCTTCAGTCTCAGTTCCCCTTTGAATACTCTCCGGCCCTGAGACTTCCATTTCTGTAGCTGTTATTTTCGACAACTCAAGTTCCTTATCAGTTGGGCATGTCACCTTCTTTGTGTGACTGGCATGTATCCAGTTTGGAATTCCCGCACACTCCACAGCAGTAGTAGTTGTCAGTATCACTTGAAATGGCCCCTTCCAATGTGGCTCCAAACATGACTTCCTCACATGTTTCTCGACAACAACCCAGTCACCGGCTTTCAGATTGTGACCTGGATCATTTATCGGAGGCAGTGTGGTTGCTTCCACCTGGTGAGAGAAAGAGCGGACCACGTCAGCCAGACCCCTGCAGTAGTCCAACACCATATCATCCGTGATATTCACAAGAGCATTTGCAGGCACTGCGGGCAATCTCATGGCTCAGCCCATGAGAATTTCATGAGGAGACAGTCCTGTTATCTTGTTGGGTGTATTTCTCATTGACATTAGCACTAAGGGCAATGCATCTGGCCATTTCAGATTTGTAGCTGCGCACATTTTTGCCATTCTCGACTTCAAGGTACCATTCATCTGCTCCACTAGTCCTGAGGCTTCAGGACGGTAGCTACAATGCAACTTCTGTTCAATGTTCAGTGCGGCACACAAGAGTTTAACCACCTCGTTGTTGAAGTGACTTCCTCTATCTGATTCTAAAGAGATTGGAAACCTAAAACGTGGTATCAACTCCCTAAGCAGCAACTTCGCTACTGTGAGACTGTCATTCCTGCGTGTAGGGTAAGCTTCAATCCAATGGCTAAAAATGCACACAATCACCAACACGTACCTCAGATCTCCACACACATGCATCTTAATGAAATCCATCTGCATCATGCAGAATGGACCTCCTGCTCTCCCAATGTGGCTCAAATTCACCAAGGTCCCTTCCCCGCATTCATCTGTTGACAGATGATGCACCTGTGACAGATTACTTCAGCAGCTTGCCTGAATTTTGGATTGAACCAATCGATTTTTAACAACCTGACCATGGCATGTCTCCCAATATCTTCTTGACCATGGTAAAACCTTGCAAACTGTGACAAAAGACTGTTTGGCAAAACCATTTTCCCCTCATCTGAAACCCACAAATCATCAGGTCTTTGTACACATTGCATTTTAAGCCAAGAACATTTCTCCTCTTTGCTGGCACGTCCCTGCAACTATTTTAACTCTTCCATTGTGTCAACCATCCCCAATGCATAACCTGTGTTTCAGTTTCTGGTAACAATTCCCACTGATCCTTGAACGATATACAGTTCAATGCACAAAACCTTGCGACTTGATCTGCATATCCGTTTCCCATTGACACAAAGTCTTGCGATTTAACATGAGCGCTGCATTTCACCACAGCAATTTCAAGAGGTAACTGAATCGCGTGCAACAACTCCTTAATTGTTTCACCATTTTTCACTGGAGAACCAGAAGAGGTCATGAAACCCCTCTGTGACCATAGTTGACCAAAATCATGGACAATCCCAAATCTGTATTTGCTGTCAGTATAGATAGTGACTTTCAATTTGTCAGCGGCATGGCATGCCCTAGTAAGAGGAACCAATTCAGCCACTTTAGCGGAATACACTCTCTCGAGCCAAGAGGCTTCCAGGATACCAGTGATTGTACACGCAGAGTATCCGGCTCTTAGTACTCCTACTGAGTCTCTCAGACATGAACCGTCAACAAAGATAATGTAGTCCAATTGAGTATCTTTAATGTCAGATCTTGGTTTGGTGCACAGTTCAGTTACCTCAAGGCAATCATGTTCTACTGCCTCAGCATCATCAACATCTGTATTCTCATTAGGAAGCAAAGTTGCCAGGTTTAACACAGTACATCTTTTCAAAGACACATTAGGTGACCCCAATATAATCGTCTCATATTTGATCAGGCGGGCATTTGTCATATGCTGGGTCTTTGTTTGGGTAAGTAGTATCTCGACTGAATGTGGGACCATTACTGTTAAGGGATGTCCCATCACTATACCTTCACATTGAGAAAGGCTTTGACCAACTGCTGCAACTGCTCGCAAACAACCCGGTAAGGCTGCTGCGACTGGGTCCAAAGTAGCTGAAAAATATGCTACTGGGCGGTTTGCACCTCCATGGACCTGTGTCAGGACAGACAAAGAACAAGCATCACGTTCATGACAAAACAGTACAAAAGGCTTTGTGTAGTCAGGCATACCTAAAGCTGGAGCCCTGCACATACACTCTCTCAGTTCAATGAATGCCCTCATTTCTTTCTCAGACATAGGGGGTCATTACGACCCTGGCGGAAGGCAGAGAACCGGCGGTAAGACCACCAACAGGCTGGCGGTCTTACCATGTGGAATTATGACCATGGCGGTTACCGCCATGGTCATCCGCTGGTTCTCCGTTCCGCCCGCCAGGGCGGAGACGACTGCCGGGCTGGAGACCCGAGTCACCAGCCCAGCGTCCGTCACTATACCGCTGCCGGTATTTGGACCCGGCTTACCGCCGTGGATTTCCCGTGGTTTGAACCGCCATGAAATCCACGGCGGTAAGCACTATCAGTGCCAGGGAATTACTTCCCTGGCACTGATAGGGGTCACCCCCACCCCTCACCCCCACCCCGACTCCCTCCCCTACACCCCCCACCACCCCTGACACCCCCCAAAGGTGGCAGGGCCCCCCTCCCCACCCGACCCCCAACATCACATAACTCACACACACCTGACACGCATGCAGTCACCACCAACACACACACGCACACACACCGACATACATGTCAGCATCCACACACACAGTCAGACACGCACACCAACATTCAAACATACACGCACACAGACATACCCACAGACATACACGCACTCATTCCCAAACAGGCATCACCCCCACAAGCATATACGCACTCACACACCCCCTCTACATACACAGACGCACACCCCCATGCACGCACACAACACACAGCATCCCCTCACCCCCATCCCTAACGGATGATCGACTTACCTGGCCCGTCGATCCTCCGGGAGCGAGGGGACGGGAGCCATGGGGGCAGCCCCGCCAACACCACACCGCCAACAGAACACCGCCACGGCGAATCACAGGACGTGATTCGCTGGGCGGTGTTCTGTTGGCGCGGCGGTGGAGGTGGAGCAACCTCCACTTCCCCTCCTCCCGCCAGTATGGCTGTTGGCGGCCCTCCATCCCTAAAGGGACGGAGAGCTGCCAACGGCCATAATAGGCCGAGCTGCAAACTGCCTGCACTGGCGGTCTTCCGCACGGCGGTCCCTCGGCGGTCTTTAAAAAAGACCGCCGAGGTCAAAATGACCCCCATAGTTAGGGTACCTGGGCCGTCCTTAACCTTCTTAACGGTCAACCTCACCAAAGGCTTAGAGATAATCGAGAAGTTGGGAATCCACTGACGACAGTAGCCTACCATTCCCAAAAACATCCTAACGTCTCTCTTGGATGCTGGGGGATTCATCTGTAGTACGGCTGTCACTCTTTCCTTGGATATTTTCCTTGATCCCTTCTCAATTAGGTGGCCTAAGTACTTCACCTCTTTCTGACAGTACTGCAGCTTCTTTGGGGACACTTTGGGGGTGATTCTGACCGCGGCGGACGGCGGTCGCCGCCCGCCAAGCGGTTCCCGCCGAAAGACCGCGGCGGTCATTCTGGCTTTCCCACTGGGCTGGCGGGCGACCGCCGAAAGTCCGCCCGCCAGCCCAGCGGGAAACACCCTTCCCACGAGGAAGCCGGCTCAGAATGGAGCCGGCGGAGTGGGAAGGTGCGACGGGTGCAGTTGCACCCGTCGCGAATTTCAGTGTCTGCAAAGCAGACACTGAAATTCTTTGTGGGGCCCTCTTACGGGGGCCCCACGACACCCCATACCGCCATCCTGTTCCTGGCGGGTGAACCGCCAGGAACAGGATGGCGGTATGGGCTGTCAGAATCCCCATGGCGGCGCAGCAAGCTGCGCCGCCATGGCAGATTCACATGGGCAGCGGAAAGTCGGCGGTACACCGCCGGCTTTCCGCTTCTGGCCGCGGCTGTACCGCCGCGGTCAGAATGCCTGGCGGAGCACCGCCAGCCTGTTGGCGGTGCTACCGCCGACCTCCGCCATGGCAGTAATTACCGCCAGGGTCAGAATGACCCCCTTTATGTCTGATCTTTCCCAAAAGATTCCGTCAGGCAATAGTGTCATACCTGCAGTCATCTCCCCAGTAGGGACACAGGACTTGAATTGCAGACTACAAACCTGTGCAATCCCTGAAAGGTACCAATCTCAACTTGCACCGGATCTGTAATTGGATTTGTCAAGAGATGATTTGCTACTCCTACCACCTTTATGGTATGGCCCAAAAGCGGCAATTTTGGAACCTCTGCACTTCTGACTGTAGAGCGTGTAGCTCCTGTATCAACCAGGAACAAAACCTTGTGACCCATCACCTTTCCCTGAACATAGGGTCCCCTCTGATCTACTTCTAGGGACGCTGCAAGCCTGCACTCTTCACTATCTGAACAATCATCCAACCATTCATCATTTATTCCATTCTCCCCACGCAATGGGAACTGTTGTACTGTATTATTTTGACTCATTGTTTGACCTGTGACCTGTTGAGGAAGCATCACCTGTTTCTGTCCCATCGGAGCTAAAGGCAACTGCATTTGCTGTCTAGGTACCATGGGAATCTGCTGTTGCACTTGCTGCATCTGCGCTGGCTGAACACGTGGCATTTGTATTTGCTGCATGGGCTGAAAACCCTTCATCTGAACCATATTATTCTGGAAGTTCAGATTTGGACCCCTTATTCTCGGACCCCTTACATTTTGGAATAAACCGACATCACTGCTTTGTTGAACAACACCATCCTGCACCATCATCGGGCATTCCCGCTTCCAGTGTCCCACGCCCCGCACGCATGGCATGGTGACATCTTTTTCATCCCTTGCACATCATTTTGAACCACAACAGTATTCAAGTCTGGACCACGGTTCACAAAACCTCCCCGACCTCTGCCTCTCTTTTGTGGATGAAACAGTCCGTTTCCTTGAGGTTGCTGTACCATCTGCTGCACTCCGTTTCCCTGCATCCCTGCTTGAACTGCCTTAATTTGCATCACCATCACCTTCTCTTTCAGCTTTCTCTGCTTCAATTCAATCTCATCACTACAGTATTTCGCATACTGCAACACCTCATCAGTCTGCTTCGCTTGCCAACAGATCAAATGATTCTTAATCATCTGGCTAATCTCTGGTCTCAGTCCTTCAACAAACCTGAACACAAGGTGATTCATGTCTTTCTGTTCTATGACCTCTGTGCCACTGTAGTGTTTGAATGCCTTTAACAATCTCTCGTAGTTCGCATGTATCAACTCTTTACCTTCTTGTGTCGTTCGATCAGTTTTTTGCCAATCAATGTTCTGCAGCGACACCTTCTGTTTCAAGAACTCAATCACTTTAAAGTAGTACCTCATCACCTCAGGGGACGGGGCTCCAGTAACCTTGTCCCTTGCCGGCTCTTCTGTCGGCCAATCCACACTCCTCTTACACTCAAGCCACAAATCGGCTGGGACTATAATCTCAAACAATGTACTCAAGTTCCCCAGAGACACTTTGCAAGCTTCACGTCTGCTGATACCATTCTATCGGCTTTTCCCTCAATCTGGGATAGTCAATTGTGAATGACAGAATGTCACCTCTAGACCACGGTACATGAACTAGAACCTCTCCAGCTGTCTCCCTCATTGGTAACATCTTTATTGTTCCCGTGTCTGGTGCAGCTTTCGCCTGCTGCGGTTCCAGGCAGTCACTTTTCCTCTTATCTCGTTTCTTTGCCCATCTGCCTTCCCACTTCTCTAATGCTCCCCAAACCTGAGCACTCTGTAGTATCTCTTTAAGGTGTGCCGTCATCCCAGTAGATCTCATATGGTCAAAATCTTTAGGCTCGAAGTCTAACCTGTAACTCCTCTTCAGATGCTTAGTATTGTCTAAGTCTACACGGTATTTGTCTGCCACATTTGCTAACCTCTGATGCACCTTGCTCACTTCTTTGGTTATTTTGGGGCACAGAAACCTCAATTCCGCTTCAGTGTATGATTCTAATCTGTTCACCTCCATAGTTCCTTCCACTAGCTCCGCTGCTTCCACACCCAACCTCACAATATTCAGGTTATTTCTCTCTCTCTGACCGCTCTGCTGTCGCAGGAGTAGTCTGTGGAGTGTTAAGCTTGTCTAACCACTAAGTCAACTGTTGCGCGGTTAAGCCTTGCAACAAGTTATTTCCAGCCTGTACCATCAGGGTTTGTGACATATTTGCACTCATCACCTGTGGAGTCAGCATACCGAAACCTGCTTGTCTCATTGTCTCTAAAGGAACCTCAATTGGACTAAAGTCCAACAAGGATCTAGATCCCTCGACTGTCTGTTCTCCCGGTGTCATCCCTTGGGGATTTCCTGTGTACCCTCCTCTTATCACCTCTTGAGTCATTACTCCTTGGTCACGCACACTGGACTTCGCCTGCGCACACAGCGGTACTGGCGGACCAACGGTAATTGGCAAAAACATAGCAGCTGGTGCTTGTCCATTTCCCAATCCCGGTGGAGCATTAACTCCCATACCTTGATTCTTTGCAGGTTCTGTAACTGACTGCGGTCCTGCGACCGAAGTGTAATTCGGGACCACCTGTTGCTGCGGCTGGGGCAGCAATTGTGGCGTTGACTCAATCTGCACTAACTTTGATCCCGTATATACTGGATCAGGCGACACCATCAAACTCGTAGTCGTCTCTAATACTGGAACATCAGGGTAGAGCCTCTGAACTGGCGGTGGCTGCAACTGTATCTGCGTCTCGGGTGCAGTGGATACACTAGCACCATTCTGTATCGGAGCTGATATGATAACATTATTTGCCTGTGCTGCGCTTGTGGTTCCCTGATTTTGTGTCGGATTTCCGGGACCTGCACTAGTACTCGGTCTATTGTCATTCATGGCATATGGTGGCGGTCGATCATGTAACAACTGATTAAGAAATTGATAATCATCTGAATCATCTGCATCTACCCAAGACTTCTGAGTCTCCTTTTGCTTACTAGACCCCTTGTCTGTTTTACAAGTTGCCTTTCTTCCCTGTGTTTCGGCTTCTTGAGTTATTGCCGGAAACATCCGAACTCCGTCTACTATTTCCCTTCTCCACATCCTGGTCTCAATATCCCATCTAGCTACCGCTAGAGTCTTTTCTGCTTTTCTTATTCTCCTCTCGAATTTTTGTTGGTTCTGACATATGGCCATTAATTCCCAAATTGCTAACACCTCAAACTGAGCTAGTCTCGGAGGCGGCTTTTGCTCATTTAACACTCTAGTATCCTTATGTTATAGGTTCTATTCTCTGGAAATGCCAAACATCCATCTTTCTCCGTTAATTTGCACCAATGCTTTAGCCAAAGACATGGCGTGACTCCCTTCTCCTCCATTACGGCATAAGCCGGAGTATCCTCTGGCGGCTCCCCAACACTTGCTGTAATGTACGCATGTCCCCTCAAAGCACTCTTTAAAGCCTTGAAAAACTTCATTTTTGCGTCTTTTAATTTGTTTAGAATCTAATCAGGAAGTGACTTTAGTTCCCAGAACACTCTTCGCCTACCTTCTCAACCAATTCCCTCTCACAGACGGCTGCCAATCCGTGCGCGACTCTTCTCGTCAACTGACCTATCCCAGCATGCCTCCAATGACGTCACACTCACACACACTGCAGATGACAAAGTCTTGCGGCTTGTCTTCCTCACTACAAATCCACACAGAACTAATGCAATATATCGCGAGCACCTTAACAACAAAACCCAAATTTGCCAGTTTACTACAGGAAGGGCAACACAGTTGCTTCAGAACTTTACAGAGATTTCACTTGAAGCCTCGGCCGCTACTCTCTCCTTTTCAGATCCCGCACTCGCAAGCAAAATTTGACCCTCAAATTTCACTCTCGACTTGTCAATGGTTCGTTCTAGTGCACTTTAGAACTTGCCAAATCTCCATCGAAGGTTCCACTCACACACTTTGACTCAAACTGGACTCGTCAACCACGCCCGATTAACCTATTAAACCTATTAACCTATTAAACCGCACAAATTACAACATAAACCAAGTGTCTCATACACTTATCAATATACTCCGGAGTCTTAGACCACGCCGGGTCCGTACATCACCAACAACCACATGGATAATTTTGAGCACAAAGCGCCACACTCACATGAAGTTCGCCGACTTCGCTACTCCCAAACTGCGGAGTACGCCCACTCCTACTAAAACATTACCTGGCCTAAATTCTCACAACCCTCACAATTCACAGGCAAGAGCAAATTCTACTTCACTCATATCATCATTAGAACGCCAAGAACATACCCAACTCACTTAGGCAAGCTCTGAGATTCCGGGAAAGTCACTTGGGACTTAGGGGCATATCATACCTCCAATTTGCATTATCTCAAAAAAACTATTCCAAACAATGGTCCCTCGTCCTAGGGCCCCAAAGGGCTCAAACCGTCCTCTGCTACCAGAACTGCTAACGCGTCCTGTCTTAGATAATTTAATTAACCTGGGACTCGTTTTAGGCCAATGAATCGTTTGAACCTGATTGAAGACACCTTAGAACGAGGCAATTAATCAACATACCAATCAATAGATCAATAACATCAACAATATTTTCAATAACAAATCGATTCAATTTATCAATGAGAGTCAGAACACACCATGACCTTTCAGTCATGAATAACCACACGAAATTGTAAGGGTTATAATGTTTATTCCCTATTGGTTACAATCTAGTAGCAAGTTTATTAGTCTCAAAACCATCAAACACATCAGCAATGTCAAAATATGGCAACTAGAATAAGATTTCATCAAAGCAAAAACCACAAACATTAGAACAAAGCACAATGTCAACATGGATTAATCTTAGCAGAGTATCATTAGCGCGTTATTCAACAAAGCATGGATTCAGTCATTTGTCTTTTTGCGTCCGTTCAGTAAACCCTTCAAGTAACCTCGAATTGGCATTAGCATGTTGGGCTTCATGCAAAACAATTTAGCAACACAAATTTAGAAAACATCTAACTATGGTCTCTATCAAAAGAAGCAGTTGGTACCTAGAAAGGAAAGACAAACAGACAATCACAATTTCATTATTATATAGTTACCCTCCGTAATGGGTCAGCATGCAGAGTCAGTCTTCATCCTCAGGACATCAGTTGATTCGCCATCAGCCAGGAAACACAGCAAAGTTCAGCAAGACGGGACAATAAGGAATACCTCCCTCATAAGGAGGAAAAGTATGAATCGGGCAAGGCAGGGTAAGGACGGTTCGAAGAACCAAACAGCAAAGTCAGAGTGACAAAGTGGCTGGGTAATAACAAAATGGCAGTGGCAAAGGGTGTCTCGGAATGGCATATAATGGCAGATTTTTCCTCGTGTCCAAGAATTATATCAATCTTGTTGTACAGCCCCCTAATTTCCAATTGGGCAAGTTTTGGTGCACCACTATCTCCATCCAATGGTTTTCTTGTCGCCTCATTAAAATTGTCACCTCAGAACAGTTCTCACATAGTTTATTGGCTCTAACGGGTAGAATGTCAGGTACGAATCTTACTCTCCCAGGCTCAGTCAGTAGTTCCATTGTCTTTACCAGTTCACGCGACCTTGTACCTGTTGCAAGTTTACACTGTTGCATTCAGCAAGAATGTTTCCTTGAGCAAGTCGAGTCTCATGAGAAAGGATTTACTACGGTTACACACATCTTCTAGCTTCTGGAAAAGTACAGCTACACGTCCTTCAGCAAGTCAGCACATTGCACGTTAGAAAAACACACTTAATATAAAACCGGGCAACTGGGCCCCGACTCATGCTAACTAAGGCCTAGTGATTTATTCAGCAAAACCTCAACATATAACCCTAAATGCTAATGCAGAATCATACATTAGTACATTAATAATTAATTATTAGTTAATTTCATTATTCATCGCATACATTGGTGGCCACTCCCCGTGGGCACATTTCAAACACACGTTTAGTAAAAGACAGCAATACAGTTTTCTATGCGGTATCCTTAAGCATTATTTTACAAACATTTCATGTTAATTTTGATTATAAAAGCTACACTCCAACATTCCTTTACTATAAATCAGTGCTCACTTCTGTGACAGTGTTAACTCGCTAATGAATATCTTATATGGCCATCTGTATGCAAGGGTTTTTTAGCACCACTATACTGGTTACTTGCCTCTTCAGCCTGAAAGAACAAATTACCTGCTAGAAAGTGCTGCTTTAAGTTAGTGGGAAGCGTGAGCCATTCACTCAGGTGCTGTCACTTGCAGGGGGTTCTATCTAGAATGGGACAGAAGAGGGCGTGTTGGCTGAATCATGGTAGCCCGTACATTCTGAAAACAGCACCCAAATCTGCAGCCTACTGGGGGAATGCCAGAGAGCTTGGGCAGCCTATCCAACCTTGAGTATTAGATAGTCTGTGTTAAACAGTGAGACTGTTCTTAGAATAGGTACATGGTTTAAACGTCATATGATAAGTCCTACCGGATGTCATGAAACATCCTTGTGACCTGCTCAAAACAGCCACAGACCCATTTACTTGGTCAAAGAGGGATAGTTTCCTGTATATAATTAAAACCTCTGAAAGGCAGTCCCTGGGATAACTTTTCTGCTGTATGGTTGTTCACAAATGACATAGCATTGCTGCTTGTCAGTGGAAGGCCAGGCAAGCTTGTAGCACATAACAGCTCTTTCGTGAATGTAATGGAGAGGTCACTCCAGAAGGGACTTGTAGGTACTATTTTCTGATGAAGGCAATGATTCCATTTGTGCAGATTTCATTTGAAGTACGTCAGTGTAACTGCATGCTATTTTCTTCCACTGATGACCCACAATGTTCCTAAGCACCCCAAAGACAAGGTGACTGGATTGTGGTTTGGGACTCTAGGGCTTAGAGAGTGTAGGGTCCAGCTGGGCATGGCTTCTCAATACCAGCAAATGCTTTTTATGCATTCTTCAATCCTCATCACTGCGCAAAGATATCCTCACCCCCTAGCAGCTTAAATCATAAGTACTCTTTGACTATCATTTATTTCCAAAGGGGGGTACTACTCTAGGTGTCAGCCGCTATTATCAGACCTGAACCTGATATTGTTCACAGTTACATCGCATTTGCTTTTAAGGACAAAGTGGCAACACAATTTGGGGGATAAGATGATGCTAAGAATGTTTTGCACAGCCGATCCGCTGAAAGACATACTATATCAAAGGTACTCATCACCCACTCAGACAGTTGAACAAATATGTGTGTTTTTTATTTTAGTTCTAAGTTAACTAATAATTTGATTTGAACTACACATTCTGACCAGGACTGACCACCATCTTAGGCTGTAGCACACACTTCACAGTCTCCCTGTCTGCAGAGTGAAACCCTGGTGTATCTCCAGCCTAGGCATGGATTTTCACTACACATTGGAATACAAATTTGCCATCTGAACAGTAGCCTGTGGATGAGTTCTGTGTTTAATTATGAGACACTTATCTCTGTCTGTTCTACCTCTCTGGAACCCAGATGCTTTTATACCTCACTACATTGGAAACGAGTCATAATTCCCAACACCTGGATCGATTTAAGTATTGAACTTAAACTAGAACACTAACAAGAACATATACATGCTTACCAGGAACAGCTGCATCATTGCCCTAGGAAGGTTTCAAGCACGCCATTTAAAATTGAATGCACGGAAGTCATTGATAGATGGGTTAGAAACAGACAATATGCCAACATAGGGGGTTTGAATGAGAACTTCTATCAATAAGGAGAAGTTCATCATGACAATGTGTGAAATCACCAAGAAAGAAATGAATGATGGCTCAACGGTGCACCACCAGATATACACCTGGCACAAGGCAACAAGGAATATAAGTGCATGTGGGCCTGCTCATATTCAGTGTAAAATTCAAAAAGGGCATACTCTACAGGTCCTAACTTGTCAATGGCAACAGTTGGGAGAGAACAAAGAGAAGTTAGAGAATTTGTTTCCTTGTTACATTTGTCTCATTGCCAACATGGTATTGGAATGAATTCTGTCCAGGATTTCATCCCTGCTGGCATGATTACCCAGCAGTGCCTTGTATGTGGTATAAGCGCCATTCTGCAGTACTATAATGATGGACATTTGACAAAATATTACTCTTTATCACTGGCTCACTACTGAGTTGTTCTGCAGTGTGTGTGTTATTCGGTTTCAAAATGCAATCATGGAGACAGTGTCCCCTACTCTTGAAACCACATGCTTATTATCTTTCGAACTCTTCTCCTGTTCAACTTCCATTGCAATGTATCTTCCTCCACTATATAGTGATTGGCGGCTTTGCAGCCAGTATCACAAATCCATCCATAGATACATACATAGGTACATACATTCATAAACGTTTTGGAAACATTGACTATTCTTTAGATATAGGTATGCAGCATCAGGCTTTGGCACTCTAGTGCATCTTTCCTATTAGCTTTAGAACAAAGCTAATAGTCATTATTGCTAAGAGTTCCGAAATTAAAGACCAGTCTGCAAACGTCACTCCCTCAGAAAATCATTGAAAAAGCTGTCTCTCCCTTCTTGAACACACCTTAGACAATAACTTAACTACATTTTCTAATCTGGTTTCCATTCAAAATTTAGCACTGAAAGAGCAATACTCCAAGTACTCAAAAATATTGTTTACATATTCGATTATTGACATCTGCATCCTGCTGCTTTTGTGCCTACCAGCAGTGTTTGACCACATAGACATTGAAACCCCCGTATGCTTTTATTTA
This sequence comes from Pleurodeles waltl, assembly GCF_031143425.1. Classification (NCBI taxonomy): domain Eukaryota; kingdom Metazoa; phylum Chordata; class Amphibia; order Caudata; family Salamandridae; genus Pleurodeles; species Pleurodeles waltl. The sequence continues at coordinate 537,522,822 of NC_090449.1, read as the reverse complement.
TTTATTTATTATATTTTCTCAGGATCTAAGTTCTAAAATGGCTACTGCAACATCATTGTTGCTGTTGTGCCAGCCAGTCAGATCATTACCTTTGATCATTATCCTTCACCATTATCTTTGATCTCTCCGGTCCACGGATCCTCCCCAGCATGAAATACACATAAATTTCTCCAAAACTACTGAATGGAATTACATCAAATCAAGAAAAGTATGCTTTCTGTGCGAAGATCTAACTTTCTACCGAATTTGATGTAATTCCAATCATCTTTTTTGCTGTCGATGTGTCTGATTTTCCAACAGAAAATTGCATTGTGAAAACTCGTTGTTGGGGCACCTCTTTTTTGCAGGCTTAATGGATCATAATAAAACTGCCATGGAGGAGCTGAGGTGGATAAGACTTTTGTTTATTTAATGTTGTGAAGATTCGTCAAACAAGTTATAAGCAAACCAAAAAGTCAATTTCCTATGAAATGTCGTCCTAACTATGACTACTATGGGGACATGTATGTTGGACCTGGCCCGTTTTGGAAGGTCATCCCCAAAGTTTTGCCTTCCTCCTCCTATTTTTCTGACCTCTTTTTGTTGGCTTTAGGACTTTGGGCACATTATCACTGCTGATCAGTGCAAAAGCGCATGTGCTCTCTCTTTTAAACTTGGTATGATTGGCTTACACATGATTGGGTTATTTAATTTACCTGTAAGTCTTGTAGAGTGGTATCCCTTATACCACGACCTGTATATAAAAGGATACTATTGGGCCTGCAGCGCAGGTTGTGCCACCCACAGAAGTAGCCTTTCAAACCTATCTCAGGCCTGCCACCACAGGACCTACCTGTGCAGTTTACTGCTGACAGGACCTGGCATCTAAATGTACTTGCCAGGCCTGGAACTCCCTTTTTACTACTTATGAGTCATCACTAAAGTAAGCACTAGGTAGCTGTATGGGCCAGCTGCTGTGTGGGTAAGAGGTAGGACATATGCCTGGTTGTGTGGCCTGTCCTAGTAGTAACAAACAGCCTATTTAGTTTCTCACTGCTGTGAGTACTGCCTCTCTCATAGGATTGCATTGAAAATCCCCTTTCATATGGCTAAGTGGTATCGTCTGATCTAATAGGGGTGGCGTCGGCATGTTTGGTATGGTTGGAAAGGTAGTGAGAAATGCTACTTCCTAGTGTGGGGTGAGTTCTATTACCATTGTAGAAATGCCACTTTTAAAAAGTGGGCATTACTTTGTGCTCATCACTCTGGTGCTTTTGCAGCTTGACTCCGATCCATGTCTGGGGTGGAGTGACAGCTGGGCTTACTTTCCAGACACAGGCACAGGGAAGGTGGAGGTGTAACAGGAGTAGATCTGTATGCTGAATGGTCTTCCTGGGCTGCGAGAGGCAGCAGCAGGGCACACATGCATCTGTAATGACTGTGCCCTGGTCTCACAGAAAGTGCTTGTTTACCTCATACTGATGTCTGGAGTCAGTGTTGGAGGAGGAGGGGACATTCCAGGAACTGGTTGGAACACCCTATCCACCTTTGTGGAAGGTGTGCAAAATGAGTATAAGTACAGGGTGTTGCCCCCCCCCCCCCCCCCGTTTTAGACACTGCATGGACCAGTTAAAAGTACCTGTTATGCTGCTATGAGGAACCACTATCAGAACTGACCTGCTGGGGCACTGACCTGTGTCCTGCTGGGTCACAAGGAGGACTGTTGCTTTGCTCCAAGGACCCTGATGCTCTTGCTTTACTTTCCTTTGGACCTTACCCTGTAACCTCCACAGGGTGGGTGGTGTGCCCCTCTTTCCCCCTGTTTCATTACTTCATTGCGTAAGGAGTGCTTCAGAGATCCTTGCTTCAGCGTGTGAAGAGTGCTTTGGGTTTCCCTGCTTCAGCAAGTAGAGAGTGCTTTTTGTTTTCCTACTTCAGCACGTGGACAGCGTTTTGTGTTTTCCTACTTCAGAGCGAGGAGAGTGCTTTGTATTTTGCTACTTTAGCATAGATGAGGCGCGTGCTCGGTGGTTCCCGGGGGCACAAGCAGGCCCCTACTCTGAAGGCCATTCACTGCAGGGCTTTGGAGCTGAGAGGACATGTGGCTTGCTTTGGGTGAGCAGTGCTGCGTCGATCCAGCCTCAGGAGAGGGGGAGAGAGACTACTCTGCCTGCAGGCCTCACGAGGCTCAGGGGAGGAGTCCCGAAGCCGGCAGTGTCCCTCCACGGATGTGGGCGCTGTCTCATACTTTCCCCATCAGGAGAGGAAGACCCGCAGAGGTTCCTGGACAGACCCGGCACCCGCCAGAGCATCAGGGCAGCGTCAAAGGGTGAGAGGCTGCCCTAGTCACCGGCTGCTCCGTGGACTCACGGGTATCTGCCTTTGGTTTATTTCATGCAGGAGACCCAGTGAGTTTGTCCTGCAAATCCCTGTAGTTGATGCCCTTCCCCCTCCCAGGATAAACTGGACCTTGGGGCCTCTTGGATGTTGGCTTGGTGGCATCACAGGATGAGTCCTCGATGGAGGTCCCCGTCTCATTGTAAACTTTCCACAGTCCAAGGACTGCCTGGATTACCATAACCTATGTTGTAGGTGTGCAGGGGTTCCTGTAACCTATGGTTGTTGGTAGATTACAGTGTCACCTGTAATAGGAGCCCAGGTGAGCTGGGCCTAAGTTTCCACAGTGACAGGTATTTGTTTCTTTATTACATGTTGCATTTTCGTGCTCTGGGATGAATGTATGTTGTGTTTCTTCTGATAGGGTCACCCATACTGTTTCAGGGGGCTGTGAAATATGTACAGTAATGTTTTGGTTTAGGACATGTGCAATATGGAAATGCTCCCTTTCTTTGCATTCATGTTGATGTGTTGATTATGTCATGCATTATTGGTGATAATGACAACCTAACTACTGCTTGTGTTGCAGAATAGTAGTAACCTATGTGTTTACTTGACTACTGCTTGTCTTAGCAAAGTACTAGTAGCCTTTGTGATGTTCTGACAACTGCTTGTGTAGCAGGGCATTGCTGATACATGTCATATTTGGTCTAAGGATGTTCTATGCCAGTGGTTCCCAACCTGTGGGCCGGGGACCCCTGGGGGTCCACGAAGCCTCCTCAGTGGGTCCGCAGCTGCTTAAAACATTTATTAATATTAGGTCCCAGCTATCAGTAATGACTCCTCGGGGGTCCCCGTGTTCCAATTATGATTCAGTGGGGGTCCCCGGGCTCCAGTATTGATAGAATGGGGGTCCACAGAAGTCAAAAGGTTAGGAACCACTGTTCTATGCAATACTTTTTTTTTGTATAACTTGTTGTGGAGCTTTCTTTGTGGTGTATTTATTGTGTCACGTGTGTGTGTGTAGTACAAATGCTTTACACATTGCCTCTTGGATAAGTCTGACTGCTCCTGTCAAGCTACCATGGGGTTGAGCAGAGATTGTCTTGGACGTGTATCTCCCTTGCCCTGGCTAGAATGGTGGTTACTGCCTGGCTAAGGTGCCTACCCTAGCCAACCAGGAACCCCATTTCTAACAATTTGTGCAACTTTACACTTGTAAATGGTGAATTGCCAAAAAGTAGCAAAATTACTCAAAAATGTAAGTATAAAAGCACTAAGTATAGATGTATCTCTATGACTAGGACCATATTGTGTAACTTGCAGTTTTTTCCCATTATGGAGTGTGAAGAGGGGCCATGCCTCACGAGATGCGATGCCTCGAGTGAGTCATGATTCTTCTCCACTCCTTCAACAATGGTAATTAATAGAATATTATTCTCTACATATCTACATATATGTGATTTATGCCATTTTTTCATGTGTCCTTGTTTTAACAAAAACATATTTAACCAAAACTAGGATACAAGGGTTTAAATTTGTGGAGTATGGTTAAATTGAAGACTTTTACAATTGTTTCCCTTTGTAGAGTAACTGCTACATGCAATCTCTAAGGCAGTAAAAAGTGTTTTTCCCATGGACATTTTGCAGTGCAGTGGTAATAAACTCAAATGTGACCTTTCTATTGTACTAATAAATACACGAATGCGTGTATTAGTGTAGTTGCTCTAAATAACGTGTCATTTAGTCACATTTATTTACACTGTCATGTCATAAATTAGTCCATGAGTTACGAAAGTTAAATCATCCACTGTTAAGGGCCCACCTACCACTAATTGTTACATATACCGTTGTTCCAAGTACTGTGGTAAGCTATTTATGTGATTCTGTACACTGTTCCTGCCACACAGGTGGCTTAATTGAAAGGATATGTGACCATCTCATTTTGACATGTATGTATAACTATTGATCCAACAAAGCACAATAAAGTTTGTTTTGAAAAGAAAGTAAACAAGCCTTAATTAACAAATTATTTGCATTATGTTTAGACTCACCACAAATTTGTTTCCCAAGGAAGTCCATAGAATTTTGGTTTGGGAGGCCTCATCCAAGGCCTGACTTATATAACTCTGCAGTTTCACAAACTGGTTGAGAGCTTCCGTCATTTGCATTTTCTCCATGCTCTGAAAATGAATGAGTCAATGTTAAAAAATATTCCACATGCCGTGCTACCTATTTAGAGAAGCACAGACCCCCACTTCAAACTATTTCATCCTTGCTAGTTATTGTTGACCTAATTTACATAAAATAGAAAATATATAGTTTAGAAACCTGTTTGCATATATTCATTAGTTTTTGAGGATTTACAAAATGAGCCTGCTCTGGAAATCTATGCATGTCATATTTTTTAAAGCATATTCTTACTCCCCTCCATATATTTAAAACAATATCACATGCACATTAAGACGACTGAAAAGTTTTATTTCACTACCTTAATTGAGGAAGTGCATCATGATCAAAGGCTTATCTTCCAGATCTCAAACTCCTATCTGAAACCCAAGGTATAGAAACACAAATTCCTCCTTCCCAAGGACTATGTAACCAGATTGCATCCTACTTCATTGAAAAGATACAGGCCATACAAAGGGGCTTCCTAATACCAGACTCCCTAAGAATTGAGGTAGAGAAGGATATTCCACTGCAATTAGGTTCCAGTACTCTGGCAACTTTTCATACAATCTCTCTGACTCAGTCCTGTCAGGCCATTTTATCTTGTAAACCTGGCTCACCTAATGACCCATGCCCTCCCCACACCTTTCACAAAATCGTGGACATAGAAAATCCAGTGGTCAATCAGATGTTGAATGATTCTCTGGTTAAAGCAGAGGTGCCTGCGGAATGGAAACTGGCAGAGGACCCTTGTGAATCCTACAACATTGTCCAATCTATGCCCTGTCTATTTGCTTCTGGCCCTGAGTAAAATGATAGAAAACTGGGTGACCACTCAACTCACAGAATATATAGATAAAGCCAATGTTCTCCATACGTGGCAATCTGCTTTCCATCCTAAGCGCTCCGTTAGTGGAACTTTCACACATTAAAATTGATATTGGATGCAGGAAGTAATGCTGTGCTGATTTTATTGGATTTATCAGCAGCATTTGATACCATCTTTCACAATATCCTATTCCAACATGTCAGAACCTGTGGAATTGTTGGACCCTCTATTGCCTGGGTTCAATCATTCATCTTCAATCGGAGACAGATGGTCAAGTTGGGCCTGCACTCTTTGGGAGAATCCACAGTTAACTCTGGTGTCCCACAGGGCATCTCTCTGAGCCAAGTGTTAGTTAACATTTATATGGCACCGCTACTTGCCCTGATAACATATTTTGGAATAGACACCGTTTTGTATGCAGATGGCACCCAGCTGATCTTATCATTGGATAAACCTTCACTGCACTCTAAGCAGACTTTAGAAAATTGCCTACTTACTACCATTCAGTGGATGCACACTTATCACTTAAAATGCAATACAGACAATGTAGAAAAGTACCATCTTCCTTGGCATGTTACCCCCATTTTTACCTGTATGTCAGTATGTTTTTGCCTGTCTCAATGGGATCCAGCTGGTCAGGACCCCAGTGCTCATAGTTTATGGCCTAATATGTGTGTCTGTGTAGTGCTTAGTTGTGTCACTGAGGCTCTGATAATCAGAACCTCAGTGCTTATGCTCTCTCTGCTTTTAAATTTGTCACTGTAGGCTAGTGACTTCATTTACCAATTTCAATTGGCATACTGGACCCCCCCCCCTTATAAGTCCCTAGTATATGGTACCTAGGTACCCAGGGCATTGGGGTTCAAGGAGATCCATATGGGCTGCAGCATTTCTTTTGCCACCCATAGGGAGCTCAGACAAACCCTTACACATGACTGCCACTGCAGCCAGCGTGAAATAGTGCACACACTATTTCACAGCCATTTGCACTGCACTTAAGTAATTCATAAGCCACCTATATATCTAACCTTCACTTGCTGAAGGTTACATGCAAAGTTACTAAGTGTGAGGGGACCCTTGCACTAGCAAAGGTGCCCCCACATAGTTCAGGGCCATTTCCCGGACTTTGTGAGTGCGGGAGCGCCATTACACATGTGCACTACATATATGTCAATACCTATATTTGCACTTTTTATTTATTTTGTCACGTGGAAAGAAATTTCTATAAAGCAAAAAGCCATTCTCAGCATATCCTGAAAATGTGGAGTTGTTTCGATGAACAGTTTGCACATTTTAGCCTACAGTGCCTGATCACAAAGGTAACTTACACTTTTGAGTAAGTTTTCTACATTTCAGTTTCAAAAACTCCACTTTTGTAGTAACTTACACTTTTGAAGTAAACTTACATTTATGACGAAAGTCCATCACTAATTATGGCCAACCACTGGCACTACAACACCCTCCCACAGAAAATAATGGATGTAGCTTCTTACTACAAAGGTGAGGGTTCCTATAAAAGTGTACATTACTACAAAAGTACAGATTGTGAACTCTGAAATCCACATGTTATAGTTTTACTGAAATAACTATTACTTGAGCCCTCACCATGCAGTGCGTATGACCTCACATATTACATCACTCATGATATCTATGATATCTTTGATGGCATCACTGTGCATGGGGGGTGTACAAGTTAAAGTTACTTCAATTTAGTAAAACTGGTGAATGTCAATGTTTCTTTTAGTTTACATTGATTTCAGCTGACATTTTACCTAACTATGCTGTAACTCTGTGAAATGTCGATATTTTGGTCCACAATATTTTTGTAGTTAATCTTCTTGTACTTTACATTCCATGCATACATTTTTTTAATTTTGAATAATAACATATTTTGGACTATGTTTATGTATCACAATGTTGTTGAGGTTGATCTTCTGTCCTACAACACTTTCCAGTATATAACTATGGCTATACAGCTCCCAATATTATTGTTACTTGGAGGGACAGCAAATCTGCGCTAGACAGTCACTGAGGAATTGCAAGGTATCTACTGAAGGTGTCATATAGAATGGGGAATAATATGCAGAAATATGTGTTACTACATAGGGTTTGACCTAGTGGAACGGTCTCTGGATCCAACCCTGGCAATACTAAATGCAGAAATAGTGCATTCAATATTTCCAGTGGAGTTCACAATACCAATTTGGGGAGAAATTCATGTTTTGGACCTTATTGGTATTATGACAGAACCTGTAATGTGGCCTGTTAGAAATGGGGTCTTTTGTTGGCAGAGGTATGCGCCCTATTCAAGTAGGGACCACAATCCCAGTCAGGGTAAGTACGTTACACTCCCTAAATTAACCTGTGCTCACCCTCTGGTAGCTTGGCACACAGCAGTAAGGCTTAACGTAAGAGGCAATGTGTAAAGTATTTGTGCAACACACATAAAATACAGTAACTCAATGAAAACACCACAAAATAATCCACACTAGTTTAGAGGAATAGAGAATATTTATCTGAGTAAAACAAGACCAATACAACAAAAATCCAATCAGTAGAAAGTCGAGATATACATTTTTAAAGATTACATTTGAAATAGTTCTTAGAAGTAACTAGCACTCAAAAGGTTACTTGAAGTTGTGAGGGATTAGGGCAAATCCAAGGTTCAGGCTGACCGCGATGAAGGGTAGGCCGGCTATAGAACCCACGTAGGGTCTGATGAAACAATACCTTTGATGGAGCAAAGCATTGACATCGAGGGCACGATGCGTCGGTTTTGATCCTTGCAGTCGGTTCCTGTGTCGACGTTGAACTCCGTTGAAGTGAATGGGATGCATCATCATCGAGCCGCTCAGAGCAGCAATGATGAGCTGCGCTGGCAGTGAATCCACTGTCTGTGGTCGAACAGCCTCTGCGTCGGAGTTGAGGGAGCGATGTGGCAGACTTTATCCTGCACTCAAGGCACTGCATCAATTTTTGCAGAATTTAGCTACAGAACTCACTTCTGAGGCCCAGGACTGGAGAGGGGCATCTCAGGCAAGGCTAGACCTCACAGATGGCAGAGTCTAGCAGCACCAGGAGAGTTGCAAGCAGTCTTTGGTGTCCTTGAGATTGCAGAAAAACAGGGGACAAGCCAGCAAGGCCTTGAATATACTCTGGTCAGCAAGATGGTTCCAGTCCTTGTCCTCAGCAGGGCAGAGATCAGCAGGCAGCAGGGCAGCTCAGCAGTGCAGAGAAGCAGTTCGTTGGAACAGTCAGTCCAGGCAGAGTGACAGTCCTTACAGCACATCTGTCTTTATTCCAGCAGAGTTCTTCCCAAACCCAGTAGTGATCTGATTTCAGGGGGTCCCAGCCCCAGTACTTATACCCAAAAGTTGATGTGGGGAATGACATCAAAGGTTCTCTCTGGAGAGCACAGGTCCCCTTTTCTTTCCAGCTCTGGCTCCTGACTATGGTTTGGGGGGTACTCAGCCCTTTGTGTGGGGCTCAGGCCACTACCCTTTGAAGTGTAAGTGTAGGTCCCTCCCATTGTCCCTCCCCAGGACGACCCATCAGTATGTAGATTAATGGAAACGCAGTTGAGTGTCCTGTGTTGTGGGTGTCTGGAGGGAATGCACAGAAGTAGCTGTCATCCAGCCCAGACCAGACATGTATTGGAGACAGGCTGTCAGGCACACAAAGCAGGAAGAGCAGAGAAATGACCACTTTTTAAAAGTGGCATATGTAAACTAGTAATTAATCTACCTTTACTAGCAGAGAGGATTTATCATTACCATTCCAGTGATATGAAACATGAATCAGCTACTCCTTTCTGATCAGGAATTATAGCTTAATAGCATATTAAGGGATTCCCAATGCTAGCTAATGAGAGGAGCAGGCCTCACACTAATGAAAAAAACTCTGCAAGTTTTTCATTACCAGGACATGTAAAACCTAAGAGTACATGTCTTGGCTTCTACTTACATGGAGCCTTGTGCTATGGGCTACCTTTGTGGTGACTTATATGTAAGGAAAGGGGAGCTTAAGGCATTTCAAGAGGTTTTAAGTGCCAAATCGAAGTTGCAGAGAAACTACACACACACGCTCTGCAGTGGTAGACCTGAGGCATGTCCACAGGGCTACTTGAGTGGGAGCACAATCAGTGCTACAGACCCACTAGTAGAATTTAATTTACAGGCCCTGGGTATATGGTATATCACTTTACAAGGGAATTACAAGTAAATAAAATATGCCAATTGTAGATACATCAATATTACTATTTTTAGGGGAGAAGCACATGCACTTTAGCACTGGTTAGTGGTGGTAAAGTGCTGAGAGTCCTAAGGCCAATCACAAGATACAGCAACAAAACAAGAGGTAAAAGGCAAGAGTCTGGGGTAAGACCACCCTAGGGATGCCAGGTCTAACAAGCCCCTTACTAATTATGTTGAAAATCTGACACACATCAGGCGCTCCTAGACAACCCTAGTCTAATACATGCTTACAGGCCACCAGGAAAATAGGGAGACACATATGTACAAGCATGCATGCACACACACCACTAGATAAGCTATCATGAATGCACACAAATCTGAACGTAATGATCTTCTGTACAATAAAGACCTCATTACATAAATATGAGAGACCAGCTACCTGACATCCTGTCCTTGCAGGTCAAGGGAGTCTATTTCAATGGAAGTTACAAAAAATCTTCACAAAACTCCACAATTGAGCCTCTTATCCCATGGTGCAGCACAAAAGGAAAAATATCTCCCCTCTCCTTAAATATAGCAAAGTTCAGTGCCCTACTGAAAACAAGTGTTCAGCAGTCCATTTTCAAAATGCAGTGAGTATTTTTAGTGCTTCTTTTTTATTAATAAGGTGTATCTAAGAATTATTTATGAATGGTGGGAGCAGAGTCAAGCCCCTTCTACTCTTGCTGTTTTTACTGGTGGTGTAATAATTAGGACTGATCAATGGACACTATCACAAGAATCTGAATGCTACACTCTAAGGTCTTGGGCCTGATTTGCAGTTTAGTGGCAAGGTTACTCTGTTACAAATGTGGTGGATATCCTGAACACCTTATTGCAAGTGCCACAACATAGCATACACATTTAATGTACTTGATAGAGGAAGCTATCAGCTAGTTGTCTCAACACCACCATCCTGGAATAATGGCTACACGCAGGAGGGCAGTGTTATGACACAGATGAAATGATGAAAATGTATTTTATAAGTTAATTAAAACCATAAAAATAAGTTCCTTCCACATAAACTTTAACAATATTAGTGCAATAAGGGATTTTTAGTACAGTAAAAGTCTTGAAATAGAAATGATATGATACATTCTACAGTTTTGGTTTACCCCTACTCGAATCCGAATGTTAGTCCAAGACTTTGTATCAGCGCTGGCTGAGTACTCTGTGATACAATATTGGTGCAGTAAAACATTTGTAGTACAGTAAAAGCCGTAAGAAGAAAATGGCAAGATACATTCTACAGGTTTGGTTTGCCCCTACTTAGATCCGATTGTTTGGTACCAGCCTTTGTTACAGCGCTGGCTGAGCACTCTGCAATGCTGCCTAGGAATCTTCCATTCTTTAAGGTGTTCATACTGAGTTAAAGGATTTTGTTGCCATTTTCACCTTCCATGTAACTGGGTTGTTTCAGGAGACAGAGGTTTTGAATGAAAACATTGCCAAAAATTGGACCAGCTTAATATTCAATTTAGTATTTTGTGGGTTAAAAGCTTCAATTAATGCTTCTCTACAGGATCTGATCCTTAGACCATTTCATTCTTTTTTCAGTAAAAGTCTTCTTTCAGCAGCCAAAGCTGGGCAGATGCAGACCACGTGCACCAAGTTTTCTTCTGCCAGGTGACATAGACGGCACTCCTGGGAGCCTATTCGCTGCTCTTTCTTCCATTTTGGCATGAGGTCTAGCGTAATTTCACCCAGCCTGAGTCTTGGAAATCGTTGCTTGATTTTCCGTGAGTAGGGGCCAGCCATAAGTGGTGATTCTTTGAACATTTTAAAAGAGTTAAGGATCAACTAACTATGCACCCTTTTAGCCTATCTTCTAGCCAGCTCTGTAATTTACTTGATTTATTCACATCTTTGTTAAAAGCTGGGATGGGGAGCGACTGGTCCCATACCTCGCTTAAATTCAAAAGACTTTTACTATTTTCTAGATACCTTTAGTAATTGCAATTCCCTCCTTCTGAGATAATTTCCTGCCAGACTAGATTAGCTAAAGACCCTTTTGGGGCACGACTCAGTTTGTAACAGCATTTGGTGTATGCCGCCGGATGGGCTAGCGACTGCTTGACCAGCATAAATTCCAATCAGACCTGAGCTGGAGAGGCACATCCAGGTAGCCGAAAAACACACTTGTATGTCTTTATCAGTAGCTTATCCATGAAATCTACTTCCATCCCCCCTCATTATTTCATTCCCATAGGTGAGGACTGGAAGCAATTTTGCTCTCATTATGGCTGTTAATGGGTTCAGAGCATGACCACAGATTGAGTTTGATAGCTTGCAAAAAGCGTGGGTAAGTGCCTGCGTCTTATTTTTTATTGCTTCCTTTTGTAGCACATAGTTACATCTGGCATCGACCATGACTCCTAGGTATCTGTATGAATTTATTTCCTCTAGGGTCTTCCCATTCAAGTACCATATACGTTGGCTAGTGGGTCTGCGTTTTAAAGTAATCATTTTAGATTTATTATGGTTGATTTCTAATTTGTTTGCTACTGTATATTCTTCTAATTTGTTTAGCAGTTTTGCATGCCTATGCTGGTGTTACTAATTAGTAATAGATCATCTACATATAACATATTAGATAGTTGTTGACCACCCAGGGAGGGAGAATGAAATGACTGATCCGTTAACTTGGCCTGGAGATCTGCTATGTACCGGTTAAAGAGTGTTGAGGCCAATACACAACCTTGTTTAACCTCGACTGTTGTTTTAACTGCCCTAGACAGGTGAGAGCCTCCCCCAGTTTAACCTTCACCCAGATATCGGAGTTGATCAGTGTGATGGCATTTAAAATAGTGTGCGGTAACCCCCAGAGTTGTAGTTTGGCCCACAATTTGCCACGGGGAACACAATCAAAAGTAGCTTTAAAATCAACAAAGCACAAATAGGTAGGAGTCCCAGTTGCCTTTGCTCTGTTGGTGATCAGTCCCAGTGCCATAAGGTTTGTCAATGTTCCTTGGTGTTTGGTGAAGCCAGTTTGATTTAGGGGTAAAATGTTTTTATCTGTGATCCAGGCTTATAGGTGTTTTAGCACACAGGATGAGAAATACTTGAGGTCAACGTCTAAGAGAACGATTAGTCTGTAATTGCTTGGGGAGGCCGTGTTCCCACCCTTAATATGGGGTGGATTATAGAGCCTCTCCAGTTTGCCGGGACAGTGCCTCTTGTAAGCACATAATTGAACATTGCAGCCAGGAACTTGGCCCATCTTTCCGTTTCCTGTTTAAATAATGCTTGAGGTAAACCGTTAGGGCCGGGGACTCGGTCAGTTCATGACTTCCCAATGATTTTTGATAGTTCTGATGCTGTAAATTTCAAAACTTCAAGAACATTGGGATCCCGATTATTAATGTGCCCCTAAATTTGTGGGCCTTCTTCGATGGTCAATTCTTTTAGGTGGGACTTTAAGTGGGATACCCATGCTTCCCCTGTTATGTTTGCATTATTAGCTGCTTTTGAACCCTTGTCCATTCTAATAATGATTTTCCAAAACCTTTTGGAATCATATGTTTTGGACGCAAAATGTAGTTTAGCCCAAAGGGTCTCCTGCTGGTGTTTTGTGAGGGTCCATAGCTCCCTTTTAAACAGTTTCCTTTGCTCTTGCAATGCGGCCAGTATTGATCCATTGTCTGGGGATTTACGCAGTTGCCTTATTAGTTTATGTTATAAGCACATTAATCTGGGCATATCTTTTCAGATATAATGTTGTGTGGAAAATTGTATACACAAGAGTAATGTGTTACATCTATTTTGTGTGTAAATATGTATATATATATTAGTGTAAGAATAGTATTGTGATATTATTCAAATGTACATATTCAAGTTCACTAGTAGAATAGTATGTTCCACTCACCTTAGAATGTTGGGCTTTGGAACATCCGGGAGCTCACAGTAGAATGTTGAACTGAAGAGCCTCAGTGAGTGTGAGGAGTTAATGAGAATAAACAGCTCAAGTTCATTTCTCCTGTGTGATTACTACATCTACACAAATTGGCGACGAGGATGGGATACTATTGAAATCCAGCGTGGAAGAACTGCGCAGGGGCAGTGCAACTCCTCACCCCTCTACCAGATAATTGTTGAGAGAATACAAGATTTTCACAAGGTATGCTGAGAATATTGCAGCGGATGTTACAGGATTTATTATAGACTGCCATAGTGTTGGCTAATTATAGTGGATGAGACGTGTTGTTGTTGCGAGGCTGGCAAGAGCTGGCGTGAAAGGGATTAATTTCGCCGTTAACAGTTCACAATACAAGCTTTGGCTGAGGCAGAACGTCGGGGGCATCGCGTTGAAGTGGTGTGAAGCGCTTAAGCACTTGTGACTAAATTTCAGAGGTCGGCATTCAGCGAAGCCGAGTCTGACAGAGAGAACTGAAAGAGGAAGTCAGCGCGAAGCCGAGTCTGACAGAAACAGCTGAGCAAGGAACTTCCGTTTTGACACGTTCCCAGCAGCTGTTCAACATTTGCAGTTAAACGGCAGGTTATCGGTGTTCAGGTGGAGTGAGTTTGACAGGAGGAGTTGGGCGTGAAAGCAGCGCAGAAGCAGCGTGGCGGCAACGCCGGAGAGCCAAATTGGATTCTTTGATCCTGTGACCGAGCCGTGACCTGGAAAATAGCCGGTAGTGTTTTGTTGACAAAATCCGAGTTAGATTTTATATCGAGTATCAGTGGAAGAGAACTAAATCTGCTCTGTCATCACATATTTTTTTTTTTTTTTTACCACGAACTGGAGACGTTTCCAAAAGTTGCAGAAGAACTCTTTCTTGTCCTGAACAGTAATTAACAAGGTTAACCCATGTCTACTCATTGGTACTCGTGAAGGGATTAAGGGCCAGATGTACGAAAGGATTTTACCCATTCTGTGTCTATGGGAAAAAGCTTTCGTACATATGGCCCTAAGTGAACTGTTTGGTTGCAAATTTGTAAAACTATGTATAAAAATTAATATTTGTGGGGCAAAAAAAAACTGTAGGAATTTAATCTAGTAAGTATTATATAATAATAAGCATAACAAGGGCACCAGTTAAGAATAGGGTGATTGACAGCAACAAACCATGGCAGCAGCTAGTATGTCCCAACCACCTCCTTTCTTAAATGATACAGGTGAACCCAGTTTATTATGGAAGGACTGGAGACGATTATTTGAATCTTACCTCATAGCAATTGGTGGAGAGCGGTTTTCCTCATTAAGGAAACAACATATTTTACTGCACAATTTAGGAGTACAGGGACGGAAAGTATATGATAATTTAACAGAGGAGGAGGAGGATGAAGTTGAGGATTTGGATGTGTATGAAGAGACTATCAAGAAACTGGAAGCACATTTTGGCGTAACAAAAAAATATTGTGTTAGAAAGACATAAGCTTTTCAGTAGGGTCCAGGGAAGGGACGAGAAAGTTTCAAGTTATATAGCTAGCCTGAGGGGTCTGGCCGCGACTTGCGATTTTGGTAATCTTGAAGACTCACTTATCAGAGATCAATTAGTAAGATGTACTTACAATAGAAAAGTCCAGGAAAAACTGTTAGTCCTATGTCCCTCCTTAAAAGAGGCAATAGAAGTGGCTAAAAGCATAGAACAAACTGCAGCATGTATAAGAGCTTTCAAGAATTTCACCATAATGGAAGAAGTAAAAGAAGTTAAAACAGTAATGGATCAAGAAGGAATGGATGGAAGGAGCAGTGATGAATTCACAATTCATGAAATTACTAACAAAAAGAGCATAAATGTGAACGTCAGAAACAGGTGTTATAGGTGTGGTAATGCTAAACATTTGGCTAACAGCTTAGATTGTCCAGCCAGGAATTGTATTTGCAGGAAATGTGGAAGCAAAGGGCATTATGCGAGAGCGTGTAGGAGAGAGAGAGATGAAAATAGCAGTAGGAAAATTGTACATAGGGTGGAAAATACTCAAGATGATCACAACAAATTTGTTTTGCAAGTGAAGGGAAGCGATAATAGCTCTAATTCAAAAATGACCTATCCGTCATGTGAAATAGACCTAAATGGGGAGCGCATAAGGGTTTTTGCTGATTCGTGTTCTCCATTTACGATTATAAACTTTGATATTTTTGAAAGTAAATTCAAAAACAAAGGGTATGAGCTACAACCTGCAGATATATATCCAGGTGGCTACAATAGTGATCCTATACCCCTAAAAGGGATGATGTCTATGCATATTACTTTCAAGGGCAGATCAACTACAGGAAAGGTGTACTTCTCCAGTAATGGCTCTAATCTTTTGGGATGGGAGCATCAGCGTGATTTGGGAATACGTCTGGATCCAAACAGAGAAGAACCTGTCCTGTTGACGGGGATCACAGCAAACGATTATACAATGTGTAGGGAGTTTCCAAGCGTATTTGATAATAAACTGGGTCTTCTAGTAGACTATCAGCACAAAATCAAGGTTAAGGAGGGGGCAATTCCAGTAGCACACAGGGTCAGACCAGTACCACTCATGTTACAAGAACCACTTAAACATGAACTAGGCCGTCTAGAAAAATTAGGAGTTATTGAACCTATTGATAGTGCATTATGGGTCGCTCCGGTCGTGATTACTAAGAAAGCTGGAAGCCAAGGAATTCGAGTGTGTGTCCATTTGAGAGACTTAAATGCTAATATTTGGGTTGAGAGGTTCCCCTTACCTAAAATTAATGAAATGTTAAGCACCATGGGACCAGCTAAAATTTTTAGTGTTTTAGACCTCTCGTCAGCATACCACCAAGTAGAACTTCATCCATCATCACGCTCTCTCACCTCATTTATCACACCATTTGGAGCCTATAGGTATTGTAGAATGCCCTTTGGATTAGCATCTGCCGCGGCAGTATTTCAACGCATAATGCAGAATATACTGAAGGATATGGAACAAGTGTTGTGTTTCCAAGATGATGTGTTAATATATGGTAACAGTAAAGAGGAACATGATAACGCTCTAAGGAGCGTTCTTCAAGCTCTACAAAAAGCAGGAATGACAATAAAAAAGGAAAAATGTAAATTTGGTGTAACCTCAGTGGAGTATCTAGGCCATAAAATCTCAGAAGAAGGGGTCAAACCTAAAAATGATTTGGTGAAAGCTGTAAAAGAAGCCTTGGCACCCACAAACAAACAAGAACTTAGATCCTTCCTAGGTCTAGCTGAGTATATGGCAAAATTTGTACAAAAGTTTGCCATAATTACAGCTCCTTTAAGAACACTATTGAAGAAAGATAGTTCATTCCAATGGAGCACTGAATGCCAACAAGCGTTCTGTAATATCAAAGAAGCTATAACTCAGTCACCATACTTAGGGAAATTTGATCCAAAACTAAAAACATACTTAACAACCGATGCCAGCCGCCAAGGTTTAGGTGCGATGTTATATCAGAAAATGGGGGGACAAGAAAGAATTGTGGCTTTTGCCTCAAGAGCATTAAATGATGCAGAAAGACGATACTCAGCAATTGAGAGGGAAACGTTAGCTTGCTTTTTGGCCGTAACCCATTTCAAATTCTTCTTGTGGGGTTTACCATTTACAGTCAAAACTGACCACAAACCCTTGATCAATATATTCACTACTCAAGGCAGGGAACGTGCAACACCTAGGATAGCCAAATGGTCATTAGGGTTGGAAGGGTATAATTTTAAAATGGAATATGTGCCTGGTGACAAAAACAACATAGCTGATTTTCTGTCGAGATCTACAGGAATAGACAAAGTAAATGGCAATGATGCAGAACAAGATAAGGAATGGGAAGAAAAAGAGTTCATACTATGGATAGATCTTGCTAGTCTCACACAAAAAGAGTGGAAAGAGGAGACAGAAAAGGACCAAACATTACAACTAATAAAGAATAGAATAATTAATGGGTGGCCCAATAAAGCAAATGAAGTGGAAGAACCTTTGAAAGGGTATTGGAACGTCAGGTTAGAACTCCATATTTTGGATGACTTAGTAATGAGAGGTGAAAGAATTATTCCCCCATGTAGCCTCAGGCCCAAACTGATAGAACTTGCACATGAAGGACATTTAGGTCGGAGCCTCACGAAAAACAAGCTTCGAGCCACGTACTGGTTCCCCCAAATGGACAGAGAAGTGGAGAGGAATGTGCAGGATTGCTGGGCTTGTGTTGTAAGTGATAAATCCCATTCAACACGCAAGGCCCCACTTTCACCCGTGAATATCCCAGAGAAACCATGGGATAAACTAGGTCTAGACATTTTAGGTCCTATGTCCCATCTAGGAAACAAGGGTCAATACATGTTTGTCTTGGTGG
This sequence comes from Pleurodeles waltl, assembly GCF_031143425.1. NCBI lineage: Eukaryota > Metazoa > Chordata > Amphibia > Caudata > Salamandridae > Pleurodeles > Pleurodeles waltl. The sequence goes on along the minus strand of NC_090449.1, from coordinate 537,505,004 downwards.
ATTATCATTCTCATTGGACCATGTTCTAAATAGTGAGCCAAATAACCACTACTGAAGCTATTAAATTTCTGAGGGAGGCGTTCAGGAGAGAAGGTATCCCTAGCACACTAGTTACAGATAATGGGGTACAATTGACTTCAGACAACATGAAGGAATTTCTAAATAAATGGGGTGTGTATCACTTTAGGACAGCATTGTATAATCCAAAAGCTAATGGTCTAGTTGAAAGGATGAATAGAGTAATAAAAGAATGTATCCAAAGAGCCAGAGTATCAGGCGCTCAAGGGGAAGAAGCATTAAATGAAATGTTGTGGTCGTATCACAATACACCGAATTTGGTCACTGGATTGTCTCCTTTTTCAATCCTTGAAGGGGAGACAGCCTGGTACCAAATTAAATCCAAATTGGTTAAAAGGTGGTCAACATATCTGCGAACAAGGTAATGCATCAACAAGGCGTTTCAATTTGAATCAAAAGAAGTATACAGAATGGTACAATAAGAAATATGGAGCCAAAAATAGATCATGTTATGTAGGTCAATGGGTGAAAATTCGTCTACCTAGATATAAGCAAGATCGTGAAAGTAAGTTCTCTGATCCAGTTAGGATTGTAGAAGTACATCGGAATGTAGTAAAATTACAGGATGGACGAGTATGGAGCATGGATCGTATTGTACCTTGTCAAAGGAGTGAAGACAAGCCAAGAGAAGAGCCGATGATGATGGGCAAAAATGCACAAGCTCAGGATACACCTCAGAGAAGCACGAGTTCTCGTGTTCGAAGATCTCCCTGGTGGCAGAGAGACTATGTTCTTTCTCCGTGAGGAAGGAAGATATGTTATAAGCACATTAATCTGGTCATATCTTTTCAGATATAATGTTGTGTGGGAAATTGTATACACAAGAGTAATGTGTTACATCTATTTTGTGTGAAAATATGTATATATATATATTAGTGTAAGAATAGTATTGTGATATTATTCAAATGTACATGTTCAAGTTCACTTGTAGAATAGTACGTTCCACTCACCTTAGAATGTTGGGCTTTGGAACATCCGGGAGCTCACAGTAGAATGTTGAACTGAAGAGCCTCAGTGAGTGTGAGGAGTTAATGAGAATAAACAGCTCAAGTTCATTTCTCCTGTGTGATTACTACAGTTTACCTATGGCTGCTTTCCTTCTGCGCACTGGCTGCGGTAAATGTAAACATTGGCGATGTTTCAATTGTGCTCCCTTTCTGGTGTTGCCTAAAGAGACTTTGTTTATAAGATCGGAGGCAAAGACCATTGTCAATTTTGCCCCGCTTGCGGCATTGATTCTAGCTTTCGTAGAGCCTTTTCTGCTTGGCTTTCAATAGTGTCAGAGGACCATTTGAGTCATTTTACGTTTTTGGTGCCCATTGCCTAGTTTAAAGCTACTGCTTCCTCTGGTATATGTGGTGATGAGCAAATCCCAAATACCTGCGGCTTGTGATCGCTTTCTGCACGGTCCATAATGCTGAAGGCGTTTACTAACGTATACAGAGCAGGGGACACCAATGTGTAGTCTAGGTGGGAGACCATTTTCCCGGAGGATCTTGTCCATGCCGGGGGGGGATGTTGGGTGACTTCTGTGTTATGACACAGGATAAAAAACTGAAGTACTGACTGGCTAGGCACCCTAAAAAGCTCACAATGGAAAACAAGGAGTAAGTAGAACTGTAGAGAATCTCATGGTTTTTCCTACCAGTTGTATGTCAACATCCAAACCTATGATAAACTATGGGAACCACAGGTACCTCACTATGCTCATCCACTGCAGCAACCACATAGCTGAGATGAATAGGCATTTTAACCTAAGGGCTGACTTACAGGAACAAGTACAGTGGCATGTGTTGATGAGTGATGATTGAAGCTGATATGCACTACACACAAAAAGCAGAAACATAATCAACAGCATGCACATGACAAAAATAAAATCCCCAGAAATGGCCACTAGCACAGATTCAGGGGGTGGCATGGCACTCTGCAGCTGAGTAAAGACATCTATTGCCCAAACTGTCATAATCAAAGTTTGCCACCTGAAGATGATAAGACTTTGCACGCTAATCTCCCTAAGCTGCTTCTATTCACATCTCTGCATTCTTTTCACTGCCTTATTTTGTTGATCACTCAGTCTCATTGTCGTTTTAGGAATGCACTTAACACATTGCCTCTCTGCAAAATAAGGCTCTTTGGCTAGCCCGGCGAGAATAATGAAACATGGAACAGTTCTTGGTCTGTGCTGACTGGCATGTTCCTTGATGTTGCAGTATGTTCTGGGTCCTTCTGAAGTTTTAAAGGACACTTCCATTGGTGTGGCCTGGCAGGTCAGATGTTGGTGTGATTATTAGTAGGTATGAGATTGCAGTAATCTGTAAATTTTGTGGTTGTATCCTTGTGATGGCTTGAAGGATTATATGTAGAATGTCTTCATTGGGGTACGATTGGCATGCAGTTAATTATGTTGTCCTGCCCATTTTTTTCTTAACTTGTAAATGTATCTGCATGGGTAACGTGGTGGGACTCTGTCAGGTGTGTGCTGTAGCATCATGGTGATTCAAGACAGGGTGCCTTGAAAGGTTATGGTAGTGTCCCATTATTGCACTCTAATTAGTAATGCAATAAGTGTGTTATACTGCTTGAATAGTAACATGTCCTTCAGAGCTGTGCCATGTGTTAGTGGCATCTCTCAGCTAGCATGCAATTCGAATGACAATTTTGGCAGGTGTGCAGGCCACGCGAGAGAGAGTATTTGTAAGTTAGCTGCTTGTTTTGTTTGGTGAAGAAACGGAGGTGTGGTTGTGTTTGTACACTTTTTTTCAATTGTATTCCGATCTTTTTCTGTGTTTGTTCGTCTGCATCATGTTTTTTCTATTTTTAGTTCTTTGTCTGCTGCCTGGCTTCGATTCATACTAGTTCTTTTCATGTTTGTGGACCGCTGTCCATATTCGGTGAAAGCTGTGTGTGTATGGTCATGGGTAGTGTATTTTGGAGGGTGTGTTTCTGAGTCTTTCTTTGTGCTTCTCCTGCACAGGGCTTCCCCTCATTTCTAGATTGTCTATTTGTGTATTTGTATCTAAGGCCATAAGATCTGGCATATGTCTTTACGCAGCACACTTATTTTGCGAGGGCCTTTGATTAAATAATCAGTACACTCCAGAACCCATGCATGCTGCGGCACTACATACCTTTCCAATCGTTTCACTGGTCTTAGTGAGGAGAAGGGAATATTCATCAATGTGGTTTCTGAAGGGTTCATGGAGGACTCGATGCAGGATAATAGGTATGGTGGGCTCTCCCCTGCAGTCAGCAAGGAACGGCTTCAGTGTCTTCTTATGAGTTTTCCAATGAGCACTACGAATGTGAAATCCCAAAAAATTAGTTGATATTTATCATGAGATCGGTGGGTTTGAGAACATATATTAAACGTGCATCAACATAATTCCCACCTTCATATTATTACCGTTTCCAGGCTGCTCTTAACTTTTCAGATATGCATATCTCCAATTTACTCACTGAAGGTCTGCAATCCCCCTGCTCTGTGAATTTAGTCCTTTTTTAAAAAAAAGCAATACTGTAAATTATGTGATGCAGTTCCTCTCTGCTAAACAGAGCAGTTCCTCAGTATGCAAACATATATGTAAATATATTTGTTTCCGTGGGCAGTACTCAAGAATACTTTAATAAAAGGAATGTTGGTAGCCCTATAATTTTCACTAAAACGATAAAGGTACTGGAAATGGTATTACCTGTCCGTTGCTACCTAATGGTCCTTTTTCATTGCAGAATTCTACATAGTGAACAAATGTGCACTGGAGAAAAGTACTCCAATATGCAAACGCAACTTTTTTTTCTCCGAGGTAGAAAGCATTTTTCCCCTGGTGAAACTCTGTCCTACTCCCCAACAAGAATTCCACATTAGTAAAACCATTTATATCCATCAGGAATCCATATGTGAATTCCTGACGGGTGTGTGGAGCCATGTTCAGCTGTAAATGTCAGTTTACAGTCGAAAACAGGTATGCGAAATGAGTCCAATACACCCTTAAATCATATGAAAAGATGACAGGCTCCATATTTCCTTTCACAATGAATGTTTGTCCATCTAGGTCCTCTTCTCGCCTTGACAATGTTTTTTTTACTGTGTCGTTTGCATTTGATAGCTCCAGCTACGGTATGAATTATGGTATTTTTTGATTAGACATTTTTTTGCCCTTTTTTAAATCTTCATTCCTGTGCCATTTACTTGTGGAACTCTCCATTACACTATAACTTCTGAACACCTTCAGAATTTTCTAGGAGATGCTTTCCGAACACAGCCAAAGGGCAACTGCTCTACTGGGCTGAGCTACGTAATGAAAAATAAACCGAGATATAACCATTCATACAGACTGGTATATATAGCTTTAGGCCAAATAATTCAGAAAACCTATGTCAAAGAGACATTGAGCACAGGAATGTACTGTGCATGCTTATAGCTCATATTACTTTAGCTGTTGGTGTTAAAAGCATGACCTCTAACGGGAAACAAATTATGATTACTTCATATACATTTAGTGAGCCTGGGTGACATATAAAAGTATAAGGGGCTTATTTAGCCCTTGATGGGTGTCCTCCTTTCCAAAAGGTCAGTTAAGGGAGGTCCTCTGCTCCCCTGGCAGAACAATGCCCTCCATGTACAGAGATATGCTTGGAGGAGATCTCTCTACTATAAAGGGAGCTGCTACTGCTGTGGCGGCTCCCCTGACTGCAGTGGAGTTTGCCTGGTGGTGAAATATAGAAAGAGCTGGCTTAGCAGACTTGTTTGTTCCCACAAAGCAAACTTAGTACAAAAAGTAAAAGATTTTGACATATAGGGAGCTTTTTTCCTGCACGTGGGGCCCATTTGACATTTTCCCCACCTGTGCCCACTATGACTCGCATGGCTGACATGGGCAGAGAAATTGAGTGACAACAGTCCAGGGAAGAATGTGACCGTGATCCAGCAGTTTTTTTGGGGTATGGACTACCGGGTAAGGAATTACCGATGGCAGAGCCAAGGGAGGCTCACCTGATGGTATCCAGATGTTTATCTGACTCTAATTAGAGCAGGGGACAGAAGGATTAGTGGGGCCGGAGGATCAATGGTTTATGACATTCTTACATTTCTGTGAATCCATAGGTGAGGCCCTATGTCTCTTATTGTCAATGTCCTTTGTGAATACCCCTCAGCATTCAAGTTAAGATCTGGTCACCATTGATGTGCCTGTAGATGAAGAGAATATTCCCCAGACCCATACTAAACCTTGGCTTCTTTTGCACTTAACTCACTTCTCACTACTAAAGAAGCTTGAACAGAGAGTGAGGCTGTATGTCAAGGAGGAGAGAGTGATGCTCTCCATCTATATGCTAGCCGTGGCCCACCAGAACTCCCTCCTTTGTTCTTACGACGTTTCACAGGGTTTGGTATCCCAGGCACACCACAAATCCCAAAAATTGGGATTCAGGTCCCAAAACCTCTAACCATAAGGCGCCTTGGTAATTCCTAATATTTCCCTCCCAAGAGTATGTCAGCTCTGAATGACAAAATAGAAATCCCAGTAATTCACATGTCAATACTGTTCAGTGGCATGCTGGGAATCCTCTTCTGCTGTGGTCAAGGAGTGTGTAACAAGATAAACCTAGTGATCGCCAAGGTCCCTGCCCTTGAAAATCCCTGGACTCCTCCTCTTTAAGATGTTGTGCATGCATAACAGAGCTTAAAGGAGAATTCTGGGGACACAGGGGTACAGGTGATAGAGGCAGACATGAGGTAGTGCACCGTGGCTCCGTGTTTCACAAGGTCACCCAGCAGGACTACTACGTAAAACAGAAGCATCAGCATGGGAGTGCATGCAATACCAGGCAGATGCCTACTACTCTTCAGTCATTTCCTTGCAATGGCCTTACCACCACCATATTACAAGGGTACTATCGCTGATAGCTATAGTGATGGAGTCTAGAAATTTGGTTGGGTTTAGTGCTGGATGAATGCTATAACTACACCAATATTCTACTGAGGGGCCTAAGTATGTGGAAGTATATCAATCTGTCTTATTATTTCAGAGAGTGCTGGGAAAGAAACACATTTTTATAGATACAAAATAAAAAATATTGTAAGGAATATCTACTTTATCATTTCTGTGCATTTGTTTAAGTTTTTGGGAAAGAGTACATATTATCAGTCATAATTTTCTTCACAACAAATAGGTAATGTAAAATGAAATCCAGACACAACAAATAACTACAAATAAGGGGTTTTGAGGCATGATACCAAACAGATAAACTGAATCTGAAAGCTGTAGATGTTCTTGCTAAACGTCAGTACCCACACACGTTATGCAGATATATGGCTTTCATCTGTATACCTCATTTTTTATAAAACATTTTATTAACATTTTCAAAACCATCAGCCATAAGAACAAGTGGTTTATAATTCAGTGATACATTGCATGGAAATATATTACAATTTCTTCTTGATTCATCTCTCATATTGGCTTTCATAACAGTAAATCATGGTTTACAAACTTTGGGCCTCATGTACAAATCTTTTTTGGAGGTCCCAAATAGCCTGCTCCACAGAATCGAGCCATTTGCGACTGCAAGAAACACTGTGAAATGTACAAAAGGCAAATTTTAATACAGTAACAAGTTACAATTTGGTTTTGTGTTTCGGTATTTGGATGGAGAGTGTTTAGGTCATCCCTTCCAAATGCATAATCACAGTGGTATGCATCAATGTTCTGTGACTGAATTATGGTTGCAAAACATTCATTTTTTACCGACTAATAAAAGGTAATGGTAACATTTGTGAAAGGGAAGCGATCCAATGGGTCCCCTTACCCTTTGAGAAAGTTTAACAAACTATTTTTTAAAACCCTGCAATTGTTCCCTGGGCAACTGCCTAATCTTAGAAAATGAAGCTTAAACATATCATTTTTTTGTGTTTTGAAACACCATTTTCCTTTGAGGAAAAAAGGCTGCATTTAAAAAAAAATATTTTTAAAAAGCAATCACAGACATGGTGTTCTGCTGACCACAGCAGGCCACCATCCCTGATGGCTCTCCTTCCTAATGGATTGTAAACTGTACCCTACCTTATTAATATTAATGAAGTACCGTAAGTTGATTAGGTGACCCACTGGGAATTGTTAATTAAAGGTTCTAAGGTTTTACATTAGAAAGTGTGATTTCCTAATTGCGATTTAGTAATTCCCTTTTGGGAAAGAAGCAAAGCAGTGAAGAAATTGCTCACATTTTCTGAAATTTAGTCTGTGTTCAACATGCCCTGTTTAGGCACTTTAATTGTTCAGAGCGATACTGTGGCACTATAGCGGCCTCGCGTGGGTTCACCAGGGCCTCGCACCAAGCGTCCTCAGAAGAGGACCCAGGTCTTGCACCCAGATATCCGATAAGTGGTTGAAGGAGTCTGGTGTATTTGTGAGACAGAGAAAAAGGATAACATCTCTTCCATGAGTGGAGAAGTCGCCACACATCTGTGAACCCCATGGCATCCAAGAACATACACAGGGATGTTGCCCATATGTCCCTTCAGTGTAATGCTGGATCTATCCACTGATAGATCGCTCACACTGTTTATATCCTCCCCAACACCCAAGTTCCAGCAGGTAGTTGTGTTAATAGGTTACCTAGCATTTAGAGACGTTCTACTGACCGAAAGGGCGGGGCATACACACTAAATATAGATATTGGTTCCCCCCACAGTAGTCTAAGAGCAAAAATGTATTTATTCAATTTTTCCTTCCAGATGTGTTTTGCATTGGTGGGAATGTAACTATAGATTAGGATAGCTACTCCCCTTGATCACCGGTGAAACCTGCAAGGAAGACAGAGGTATTGATTGCCTGCTAAGTGGGACTCCTGGAGGAAAAGTAGATATGGTGACCTGTGCTGGGTGGTCTTCAGAACAACACCTTTTTCACACTATCCATCAGGTCATTAACATTCCATGTCAAAATCTTCAATTGGTCATGGATAGCTGTCTCGCCCTGTTCAGCTTCTGGGGAGGGTGAGGGGTCAGTGGACAAATAATGGAGGCACAAATAATATGCAGGTATATTGAGTCTGCTGAGTATAAGCTTGAGAATATGCTTAAAGGAAACTTTGCTTTAAAGATTGTATGTACCCTGCTCTCCACTCACCATATAATTCTCAAGCAGGAAGTAGGAAGTATCTGTTGCAGAATGAACTGGGGACAACTTCCAACTGGGCACCTGAACTTGAACACAGTTCCCTTGTACCAAAAACCCCGTACCTAATCCTATAACTAACTCCACTAAGTAAAGATTGGCTAGGATGGAGCCCCACCGGGTGGGACAACACCAACCACAGACGTAGAAATAGCAAAGTAAAAAAAAACTAAACATTTGGTAAACATTGTTCTGAGGTAGACATCTAAGGAAAGCTGGGTCAGATATCTCATGAGCTATCTCCATAAGAAGTCTTGTTTATGACTGCATCCTTTCTTCCAAGGCACAAGAGTACCCCACTATTTTGAATGCACTCCTTTGAGGTGTAAATACCAATGCCCAAAGTTAGGCCATTCTTCTGCCTAGTCCCAGGCACTTTCTGGTATGTCAAAAATGAGTGTTGTATTACAGAGGAAGACTATAGGTTGTGCCAAGAAAAAAAATAAGTACTTCCTTTGCATGACCCTCATTTTTTGCTTCACTTCCAGTAAGGAGCAGCATTGTTGCTGCATCTTCAGGATCTAGTCAAGGGAAATTATGACTCATGAGGAGACATAGCAGTGTATCCCTTTTTAGGGAGGACCTCAAGATAGTATCTGTTGGACTAAACCCTTTTTGCAGGGTTATCCCCAAACGTTTTGCCTTCTTCCTTCTATTTTTTCTGACCTGTTTTGTTAGATTTAGGACTCTTGGCACTTCACCACTGCTAACCAGTGATAGAGTGCAAGTGATCCTTGTTTAAATTGTATTGGTGATTGGATTATCCATGATTATTATATTTGATTTACTTATAAGTCCCTAGTATAGAGCACCAGTTGTGCCCAGGCACTGTACATCAAATGCTACTAGGGGCCTGCAGCACTGATTGTGCCACCCACATGAGTAGCCCTGCAAACAGGTTTCAGGCCTGCTATTGCAGTGCCTGTGGGTGTAGCTTTAAACTGCCATTTCGACCTGGCAAGTACACCCGCTTGCCAGGCCTAAACCTTCCCTTTCACTCCATGCATGTTGCCCCTAAATTAGGCCCAAGGCAGCCCCATGGGCATGGTGTAGTGTATTTGAAAGGTAGTACATGTACTGGTGTGTGTCATATGCCCTAATAGTGAAATGCTGCTAAATTTGTTTTTACTATTACAAAGACTAGCTATCTCGTAGGGTAAAATAGGAATTACCATGAAATATCTTTTAAGTGCTGCTTCCTATTGGGAGCAGATAGAGATCTGTAGTTTGGGTTTTCTGGAATCAAAATTTAAAAATACATCTTTTGGTGAAGTTAGTTTTTGAACTGGGAGTTTGAAAATACCACTTTTAGAAATACATGGGTGAGTCAGTATGACAGTTGGACTGTTTGTGCATTCACTCTTGACAGTCACACAAAGGAGCTGAGGTGTGCCCTGCATAGCCCGATGGCCCATCACCAGGCTGATGGCTCTTCCTGAGCTAGTGATGGGAGGAGTTGATGCTTGCACATGAATAGGGTTTTGCCTGCCCTCACACAAAGCAGTTCCCAATCAACTGGAGTGTTTCTGGGGCCAGGGCAGAGAAAGGCAGGGTCTTGTGCACTACAAAGACTTCTCTTTGAAGTGTTCCAACTTTAAAGACAGAAATGGGTATAAGTAATGAACATCTGACACCACATAGTTAGAATCCTTCTGGACTGAGGAAATTCTGCCAGGAATAAGAGCTGGATGCTGTAGGAGGGACTGCCTCTCTACCTGTTGCTTTGTTGTGCTTGCCTGCTGCTTGTTGCTTCTGTCCTGGAAGGGAAAGGACTGGACATGGCTTTCTATATCCTGCTGGGATTGCCTCCTGTTAAGATGTCTCAGGGACATCAAAGACTTAATCTGCCAGTAACAGGGCTCTTCTGCTGAGAGTCCTAACTTGCCAAGTGGTGACAACCCCAGCCCCAGGGCCTGTGGAAGTGCAAGCTGGTGATCTGAAGGAGAAAATCTATGCATCAATGCGTCACACCGGAAGAATTGATGCAGCACCTGTTTCGCTGCTGAAGAATTGATGCAGCACCTGCCCTGCAGCTGCAGAATCAACACAGCGCCTGTCTTACTGCAGTCCCATCAACACAGCACATCTGGATTTTCCACGCATCACCCCTGAGTGCCAGTTTGTCATCGATCCCGCACTGCAGTAAGGTACCGAGGCTGTGTGTCCGGAAACCGAGTCATTGCCTTTCCGACGAGGGAAGAATCAGCACATCACCATCCCTGCCAATAAGGAACTGATGTGTCATCCCACCTGTAAGGAAAGACTCAACGCATAACCGCCCCTGCGCAGTAGGGAATCATTGCGTTGCTTGCTTTTACAGAGCCTCACCTCCCTTGTGGCCCACATCATCTTAGTTTTTGACACATCGCAGGTACTTTGTGCTAAAGAAATACATCCATTGATTCCTATGGATTAAGACTTGCTTAAACTTTTAAAAAGAGATATTTTGTTGTTTTGGTCTTGTTTTACTCAGAGGTATATTGGCTAATTTTTCTAAACTGATGTGGAGTCCTTTTGTAGTGTTTTCACTGTGTTACTGTGTGTGTGTATAAATTCTTTACACATTGCCTCTGAGATAAGCCAGACTGCTAGTGCCAACCAACCAAGGGGGTGAGCAGAGGTTATCATAGCTGTATGACTCCCCTACCCTGACTAGAGTGAGGGTCGCTTCTTGGACACGGTGCAAATCACTGCCAAGTAGAGACCCCATTTCTAACAGTATCCTTATCCACACAGTTGAAAATGCCCTCAAAAAAGGGTTACAGCACTGCTCCCGGTGGGGTGCCAAGAATCTTTGAGTACATTCCAGGTAAAAAACGCAAGATCTCCTCACCGTGGCCCATAATTTCAGCCAATGCATGATTAATTGCGTAGGAGATACCCTTCCAACCCTTCCTCTATGCAAACTATCTGGATGTTGTCGCATCTGGAGGGAAACTCAGCATCCTCTGCTCTGGCCCGCAGATGTTGTACCACTTTTTAGCAGCCGGTGATGTTAGTCTACAATTTTCGGATCCTCTGCCTCTTAGATTAGGCCCTCTCTGTCTGTGACTCTATTCACAGTATTTTGTGAATCCTGATGGGGCAGGTACAAGCCCTGGCTGATTTTCCAATTTTGCCCTCCAAGGATGACCGGGAATCCTGGATGGCCTGTATAATTGATTGAAGCTGCGTGTTCTGAGAACAGGTCTTTGGGTTTTGATGTGTTCCCATATTGGTCTTTGTCAGGACCTGGGTCGGTCTGTCAAATGTATCAATCAAGCCCTGGGTGGGCTGTGATGACTGTTTGTCTTTCCCCACTGAGTCTTCTGAAGTAGAACCCAGTGCCACCAATAATTAGTGGGTACAGGTCTCCAGAAAGTCTGCTGGGTCAAAAGTGTATATCACATTCTTCTCAGCTCTTTAGCATCCATTGCCCCAATCCAAGGAACACAATGCTCCTTGAGACCGAGAAAGACACAAGCAAACCCCATATTAACCTCTGCTGAGCACACTGGTAGCTTGGGACTGACCAGTCAGAGTGGTCTGTGATGACTGTTTGTCTTTCCGCTCTGAATTCCCTGAAGTGCAACCCAGAGCCACCAAGAATTAGTGGGTCCAAGTCTCCAGAGAGTCTTCTGGGTCAAAAGTGGATATCCCATCCATCCCAACCCATGAGCATACAATGCCCCAATCCAAGGGACACAGTGCTCCTCGAGACAGAGAAAGACACAAACAAACCCCATATTAACCTGTGGTCAACGTGCTGATAAGCTTGGCACAGAGCAGTCAGGCTTAACTTAGAGGCAGTGTGTAAAGTATTTGCAACACTTCTAACAATAAAACAGTGAAAACACCACACAAAATCATCCCACGCCAGGTTAGTCTATTGAGCTTAAGTTCATAAATAAAACAAGACCCAAACAACAAAAAACCCAATTAGTAGAACCTGAGTTATGAATTTTTAAAGAATAAACTGTAAAATAGTGCCTTAAAGCAGAAAGCGCCAACCGTAGCTATCTGGTTGCACTGGACCAGGACGACGTAAAAGATTTAGGCCCACTCTGATGGAGTGTGGGTCAAATACAGTCTCAGATTAGTTCAGCTGAAGTTTGCCTGCTCAAGTTTTGTGCCAGGAGTTCCATTCATGCTGGAGAGGGTCAGAGGTAGCAAGGAGAGCGGTGCAGATGATGGTCGGTGTGGTGTGAAGAGCAGGCCAGGTGTTGCAGATGTGTGAGCTGGTGCTTCACACTACATCCTCCATGGATGATGAATGCTTGCTTTGCGGAGAAAAGGGCTGGTCGAGGCTTGTGTTAAATTTCTGTGCAATCGACGTGGTTCCTGTGCAATCAGGCCTGATAGAAGTTGCAAAGTGCCCGAAAGCTTGATTTCATTCTTGAAATCAAGCTTTTGGGCTCTTCATGACTGCTAATGGGCCTGTTTGTACTGGAACTGCGCTGCTGGCACAGGAATTCAATGCAAGCCGCCGAGGGTCCAGAACCTGCGAGGCACCACTTGGGGGGGGTCAATAACTCACTGCTGCTGGGCCTAGGAGTTGGGTAGGTAGACTTTTATGTCCCAGCGGGCAAGATGAATGTACTTAAAGGCAGAACATGTACTCTTATGTTATACATTTTGTGGTAGTGAAAAACTCCCAAAGTCGTTTTTCACTGCAGCAAGGCCTATCTTTCCCTTAGGATAACAGTGGGATTACTTTCCTACATCGTATAAGTGTAATTCTCAATCTGGGAGAGACAAACTTTTTGCATTTGGTGTCTCTGGAATCACAATTTAAAATCACCACTTATGGTGAAGTTGAATTTTAAATTGTAATTCTGAAATTGTCACTTTTAGAAAGTGACCTAAGTGTTCAATCTTTTTACCAAAACCACATTTACTGATGCATGCTGGGAGCTGTAGTTGCTGTATGCTTCACAGGTTATGTCTGAATACACTTTAGAGCGGTATTTCTGAGTAGTTGTGAAGGTGATGGGTTTTACAGTAAGGTGGTTTTCTGCTTACTTTCTATGTGTTTTGAGACACAAAGTAATGAGTCTGACAGGACACGCTGTTTGTCATTTATGGTTGCATGGAAAGTACAAACTATTAGGTGCCATCACATGGGGCCTTTGGGTCATTCAGTGGATGATTTTCACTCTGTATTTTTGCATCCCAGACACATTAATTTTCAAAAAATTTCACTGCTTTTGCTGCATATTGCCCATTCTTGGCCCCAATTGTTTCTGATTTAATCTACAGTTTCCCCCGATGAAGGGTGTTCCACCCGAAATGCATTTGGTTATTTCATCAAATTGTGTAACAAGAAGTTATTATGAATTAAATATTGTTTTCCTTTACAAATGTGGAGTAACATTTGTATCTAGACTACGGAAACTAAGGAATAGCTATCTTTAATACAAACTGTTAATAACAGAGAAGTGTGTGCGTTAACTTGAATAAGGATTCATGGGTTAAAACACAATATCAGAGACTGTTTACATTTTCTTTTTAAGCCTTAGGGCCAATTTTGTAGTGCACTCAGGGTCTGACTCATTTGTGTGATCCAGCTATTTGTCAATTTTATGACCATAGCCATTTAGTGCCTGCTTCCTGTCTCCGATCGTTTTTCTAGGGTAATTGACAGCTGAGCTTTGTGTATTCCCTCGACAGCCACACGCAATGGGAGCTTAGGTGTGAACTGATAGGCCATCATGAGAGGATGGGATGGAGGACCAGTCCCCACACAAAGAGCTCAATACAGCCCTGTAGTGCATCTGGAGCAAGGACATGAAGGGCAGGCTCTTTTTGCACTTCAAAGGCCTGTCTTTGAAGCCTCCACCACTTCAAAAGCCCAACTGGATATACGTAGAGGACATCTGACACCACCAGCTCAGTTCACTTCCGGGCCTGTGAACACTCTGCCAGGAATAACTGCTTGCAGCTGAAGGACTGTCACGCTGATGGACTGCTGCTTTGCTAGACTCCTGCCTTGCTGCCCTACTTCCTGCTGTTCCCTGCCTGGATGAGAAGGAATGCACCTGCATCACTTGAACCCAGAGTGACCTCAAGGGATAGCTGGCTGGCCTTTTGATCTGAAGTCTCAGGGACATAATAGACTTCCAACCACCCTGCTCATGCATCTGGACTCTGCCATCTGTGGGTCTCCCTACAAGGTGGTGCCACCCCATTCCTGGATCCTTGGAAGTGGGCCTCAGGTGTTTGCTGCAGCAGAACCACCGCATTCTCTGCTTCAGTAGCAGAACCAATATATCACTAATGCTGTGTGGATCAGAACTGGCACATGGCCATTACAAACCTGCATCACCGCATCTTGGGACTGGTGTACTGATGTTTGAACCTCTACTGCACAACATTTCCCTGGTGCCAGCTCCTTGCATCCCATAATCAATGGCAGCCTCAACAATGATGATACAGCTCCGTGTCACAACATCTACGCTCATCGGAACTGACGTATCACCTAAGCTGTGCAACACATTCCTGACACTAGTCTTTGCATCACAAGCACTGTCAACTGGATACTCGATGATCACACAACAGGACCTGAAACTGCAGCCTTGATGCATCTCGAATCCGACGCATCTGCCTGGCTGTGAGATGCATCTGTGTTTTGGATCCACACAGTGCTCTGCAATTAGGATTTAAGGTACTTTGGTTCAGTGGGCCTCAATGGGTCCCTGTAGCTGGCCTGGGCTCCATTGTGGTCAGTCTGAACTTTTGAATTTTTCCCAGTTTGGCGCAGCCAGATATCTGTGAATTAGTACTTATTGCTTTTAAGTGCTATTCTACAGTTTATTCTTTGAAAAGATCATAATTCAAGTTCCACTTATTGCATTTCTGTTGCTTTGGTCTTGTTTTATTTATTAAAATCATCATTTTTCTAACCTGGTACGGAATCCTTTTGTGTGGTATTTTCACTGTTTTACAGTTTGAAGTGTTGCACAAATACTTTACACATTGCCTCTAAGTTAAGCCTGACTGCTCTGTGCCAAGCTACCAGAGGATGACCACAGGTTAATTTAGGGTTTACTTGTGCCTTACCCTGATTAGGATTGTGGTTGCTTCTTGAACAGGGCTTACGCCCCAGTCAACCTCAACCCAATTTCTAAAAACACACTACATATGTTGGTTGCGATTAATAAAAGTCATGTTGATGTAGAAGGAAGTGCACATAGTTATTATTATACCTTGTATAAATCATTGTTTTTTTGCTACTTGAGGTGCATTGTATGTAAGGGAGTGGATCCATGAATACCATATCCTGTGAAGAGATAACTGAGATTAAAAATTCTCTCCTTCTTAAACCATTTTGGGCATTATTACGACCTTGGCGGATGGGATACTCCGTCACAAATGAGATGGATATTCCGCCTGCCATTTTACAAGTTCCATAGGCTATACTAGAACTTGTAATACAGTAAATGGGATATCCGTCACGTTTGTGACGGACTATTCCATCCGCCAAGGTCATAATCAGGCCCTTTGTGTTGTTAATGTTTATAACTCGTCTCCTGTGGGAATACTGGATCACTCTATTGTGTTATCCATACTTTCATGATGGAGCAACACCTAGGGGAGACCTGAAGACGATCAGCACCCTAATCTTTGAGAACTCATGAGGGAACTCCTCTGCAGATCTCGGGGTCTGGCAGACCAGGACAAGTCTTGGCCACCCCAACGTTGTCTAGATCAGTCCATACTTGTATCTGTTGGTCCCCAGGCTGCAGCCACAACAGGGGGCCCATGGGCAAGCCCTGGCAAACATATGGCACTGCCAGGGGGCTAACTTAGCCATTCATGCTGGATCTCTGATGGATGTTGGTAGAGGTGTTGGTGTAGCTCAGCAAAAAGTGCCCATCATCCTTCGTGGCTTGGCCAGGCCCCCAGTGTGCCTCATTGTTAATCAATAACATTTGCTTGATTCATTGAAACAGACCCCATCTCTCCCCCTCCTTGTACATACATATATTTGAATAGATAGCAAAAGAAATCTGTTTGGTAGGACATATCACTTTTATAACTAAATAGAGCACACAGAAGAAAAGTAGAACGGTCTACTTGTAACTGTTTTTGAGTTTTGATCCTTAACAAGTGCATTTATAGTCTCTTGTTTGACGCTATTTGTACTCATCATTTAAATGGCTATAGATAGTTTTCTCTTTGTGCCTTATTTCCATTGGACTGATGAGAAATATATTAATACTTTTTAAAGGGAAAGATATTTAACCGATCCTTTACATAATTTCTGATGTAACAAGAGAATTCCAACATAACCTACTGTATAATATTATGTGTGAGGTCATAAGCAGTGCCTTAAAACTAAATGAAAAATGGAAATGTGCAAGTTGTGGTCAAGAGCACAATCAATAAGTCACACCTCATCCATACTGTTGGACCTGGCTTTTTGACAGGGTCATCCCCAAACTTTTTGCCTCCTTCCTCCTATTTTTTCTGACCTGTTGTTGTTGGCTTTTGACCTCTGGGCACTTTACCACTGCTAACCAGTGCTAAAGTGCATATGCTCTCTGTGTAAATTGTACTATTGATTGGTTTATCCATGATTGGCTATTTAATGTACTTGTAGGTCCCTAGTAGAGTGCACTATATGTGCCTAGGGCCTGTAGATTAAATGCTACTAGTCGGCCTGCAGCACTGGTTGTGCCACCCACTTCAGTAGCCCCTTAACCTTGTCTCAGGCCTGCCATTGCAAGGCCTGTGTGTGCAGTTTCACTGCTACTTCGACTTGGCATTTAAAAGTACTTGCCAAGCCTAGAACTCCCCTTTTTCTACATGTAAGTCACCCCTAATGTGTGCCCTAGGTAACCCCTAGAGCAGGGTGCTGTGTGGGTAAAAGGCAGGACATCTACCTGTGTAGTTATATGTCCTGGTAGTGTAAAACTCCTAAATTCTTTTTTATACTACTGTGAGGCCTGCTCCCTTCATAGGCTAACATTGGGGCTGCCCTCATACATTGTTGAAGTGGCAGCTGCTGATCTGAAAGGAGCAGGAAGGTCATATTTAGTATGGCCAGAATGGTAATACAAAATCCTGCTGACTGGTGAAGTCGGATTTAATATTACTATTCTAGAAATGCCACTTTTAGAAAGTGAGCATTTCTTTGCACTTAAATCTTTCTGTGCCCTTCAATCCATGTCAGGCTAGGTTTAGTTGACAGCCCCTTGTGCATTCACTCAGACACACCCCAAACACAGGGTACTCAAACTCACTTGCATACATCTGCATTTTGAATGGGTCTTCCTGGGCTGGGAGGGTGGAGGGCCTGCCCTCACACAAAGGACTGCCACACCCCCTACTGGGACCCTGGCAGACATGATTGAACTGAAAGGGGACCTTGTGCATTTCTTAGACACTCTTTGAAGTCACCCCCACTTCAAAGGCACAACTTAGTATAAAACAGGGCCTCTGCCCTACCTCATCAGACACTTGCTGGAGAAGAAACCTGAACCAGAACCTGCATCCTGCCAACAAGAACTGCCTGGCTGCCTAAAGGACTCACCTGACTGCTTTCTACAAAGGACTGCTGCCTTGCTGTTGCCCTGCTGCCTTTCTGAACTCTTGTCTGGCTGTAAAAGTGCTCTCCAAGGGCTTGGATAGAGCTTGCCTCCTGTTCCCTGAAGTCTCAGGACCAAAAAGACTTCTCTTTTTCATTTGGACTCTTCGTGCGCTGAAAATTTCGACGCACAGCTTGCTCCGCGGCGAGAAAATCGGTGCACACCGACACTGATCGACGCAACACCTTAGGGGAGACCGGAACTTCGACGCACGGCCTCGCAAGGACAACGCCGCCCGACTTCCAGAGGGAAAATCGACGCGACGCCTGCTGTGAGAGCGAAACTTCGATGCTCAGCCCGCGGAACGACGCGCAGCCGGAAAACAAGCAGGAGAATCCACGCACAGACCCCGGGACATTTGGCAATCCTGTGACCCACAGAAAGAGACTGTCCGCACGCCAGAAAATGACACACGACTTCCCCGCGTGAAAAATAACAACCCAAGTCCGTGTGTGCTGGGGAGAAATCGACGCACACACCATTTTTCCAAGTATCTCTTCTTCTGCGGCCCTTTGCAGAGATTTTCCACTCCAAACCAGGTACTTTGTGCTTGAAAGAGACTTTGCTTGCTTTTTAAAGACTTAAGACACTTTGGTGGTCATTCTGACCTCGGCGGTAAAAGGCGCCTACCGCCGGTCAGAAATCCTCCATAATTCCGCCGCGGTCGCGGTAACCCGCCACGGTCATTCTGACCCGCAGCAGCCAAACCTCCGAAAATCCGACAGCCACAACAGACCGCCAGACCAGCGGTCGGCGGAAAAGTGGAGGTGACCAAACCTCCACCGTCACGCCAACAGAAATACGCCCATGCCATTACGACCCACGAATCCACGCGGCGGTCTTTCAAACGCGGTTTTCCATTGGCGGTACACACCGCCGCGGTCAGAATACACACAAACGAACAAAACTCAGCCACATTGGCCGATTTGAATTCCACACACCTGATACACATACACACACCACTCCCACACACACAATACAATATAAAACACACACCCACATCACCCACAAACCCCTACGACCAAAAATTCAGAAAGAAGCACTGAGAGACACATCAGAGATCACAGAATACCATCACACAGAGGCACACTACACCATCACCCACACCATATCCACACACAAAACAACACACACCACCACACTCAACACACTTAACTACACATACTCCACCCCACACATCATACACACCACCCCATGGCACCCCAAAGACACCCCCGCTTCTCAGACGAAGAACTCAGGGTCATGGTGGAGGAAATCGTTCGGGTAGAGCCCCAGCTCTTCGGCACACAGGTCCAATACACCAGCATTGCCCGGAGGACGGAGCTATGGCAGAGGATTGTCGACAGGGTCAACGCTGTGGGACAGCACCCCAGAAATCGGGAAGACATCAGGAAGCGATGGAACAACCTACGGGGGAAGGTGCGTTCCATGGTATCCAGGCACAACATCGCCGTGCAGAAGACTGGCGGAGGACCCCCACCTCAACCCCCACAATTTACAACATGGGAGGAGGAAGTCTTGAACATCCTGCATCCTGACGGCCTCGCAGGAGTCGGCGGAGGAATGGATACTGGTAAGTTGAAGCTTCACTACTGCTTCCCCCCCACCTGCATGCCAAATCATACCCCAACCCTCACCCCCATCCTCGAACCCCACCCTCACCCCCACCCTCACCCCCACCACCATCCTCACCCCCACCACCATCCTCACCCCCACCACCATCCTCACCCCCACCCCCAGCACACCTATTCCTTGCCAATGTCTCACCATCACAACCCACACATCCCAAAACCTAGGCCTGCATGCGTCCACTAAGCATGGACACCCATCACCAAAGCATGCCCAATGCATATACACATCCCCCCCACAAGCCACCCTCACCAAAGCCCCCACACACGAATGCCAGCACTTGGGGACACGGGAACCCACAGATACACCCATATGCCACACATTGAAACTATAACCATACCTCTATACCCCTGCAGGACCCGACCGTCAACACACCGCCACGGAGGGCCCAGAATTCTCCACACCCCCCACCCAAGAGGCCGTCAGCGATGACAGCAGCTCTGTCGACCTGGACACTGATGACCAGCCCGGACCATCGGGGACCTCTGGACAGTCGGTTCCCCTCACACAGGCACAGGCCACTACAGACCCAAACCCCTCTGGGAACACCAGCACAGCTCCCACCCAGCGGGCCCATGCCTCTGTCTCCAGGGCGCGTCAATCTGCGGTGTGTCTACCACTACAGGGCACCCAGGATAACCCACCACCCCAACAACAACAGGGACCTGGGGGCAGTGGTAGTGGGCACACCGGCCAGGGGGCAGAGGCCCAGAGAAACAGGGCAACTCGGAGGGCAGCTGTGCGACAGGGGGGGGACGGGCCCAGGGAACCCACTCTCCACGAGGCCCTCACCACCATCATGGGAGCATACAACCGCTCCCAGGAGACGATGGCGACGGTACTGGCCCGGTTCCAGGAGATCCAGGTACTGCAGGAGGAACACTATCGGGGGTACAGGGAGGACATCAGAGCCCTCACCTCCACCCTGGTTACCATGGTAGGGCTGCTGCAGGACCTCATCAACACCAGGACGGACACTCAACAACAACAAAGGGCCCCTGCCACTAGCCTGGACCAAGAACAGCCAACCACCTCCGCCGGCGCTAGTGGACAGGAGGCCCCCGCACAACAGCAGCCCACCAGACCCCCACCTCCTGCAGGAGAAGAACCACCCCGCAAGAGGGCCCTGAGATCTCGCAAGAAGACAGAGTAGGATGTCAAGACCCCCGCCAGCAAAGGATACCACCTGATGTCAGCCCACTGTCCCACATTGTCACCCTGTCCATCCTTGAACTGCCCATGCTCCATCTCTCCACAGGCCTCTGGACAATGCACCTGTGTGACTGTTACTCTGGACTCTGCCATGGACATTCCTTCACCATAGCCCCCACCCACTTGAAACCACCCATCCCATTTTGAGCACTGAAATAAACACCTATTTTGCACAAAACTATCTGGAGTCTGGCTGTGATTTCAAAATATTGTAATTGACATGACATTGCAAATATGTCCTTGTACATAGTGAAGTCAACAAACAGCTGCCACAAAGCTGCAGTCCATGGGGAAACGAAGCACAGGACTCGTAGTGGGGACCCCAGATCTGAAATAGGGAGGGAAAAGCCACAACTCAGTCATCATACACTGGGGCAAATAGACAGGCAGCAGAGATGCAGGAGAGTAGTTCACATTTACTAAATTATGTTTGAATTGTTACCTGTGTCCTATTGGAAGTACTGTTCAATGATTCTGTCCCTGTTGTCTGTTTCAGCCCCGTCGTCTTCCTCCTCGTCACTCTCCACAGGTTCCACAGCTGCCACAACACCACCGTCTCGACCATCCTCCTGCAGGAAAGGCACCTGGCGGCGCAAAGCCAGGTTGTGAAGCATGCAGCAGGCCACGATGATGTGACACACCTTCTTAGGTGAGTACATTAGGGATCCCCCTGTCATATGCAGGCACCGAAACCTGGCCTTTAGGAGGCCAAAGGTGCGTTCGATCACCCTCCTAGTACGCCCATGGGCCTCATTGTACCGTTCCTCTGCCCTGGTCCGGGGATTCCTTACTGGGGTCAGTAGCCACGACAGGTTGGGGTACCCAGAGTCCCCCAATAGCCATACACGGTGTCTCTCTAGCTGTTCCATCACGTAAGGGATGCTGCTATTCCTCAGGATGTAGGCGTCATGCACTGACCCTGGGAATTTGGCATTTACATGCGAGATGTACTGGTCAGCCAAACACACCACCTGGATGTTCATGGAATGGTAACTTTTTCTGTTCCTGTACACCTGCTCCCTGTCTCTTGGGGGAACCAAAGCCACATGGGTCCCATCAATGGCACCAATGACGTTGGGAATATGTCCAAGGGCGTAGAAATCACCCTTCACTGTAGCCAATTCGCCCACCTCAGGGAAAATGATGTAGCTCCTCACGTATTTCATCAGGGCAGACAACACTCTGGATAACACCTTCGAAAACATGGGCTGAGACATCCCAGAAGCAATTCCCACTGTTGTCTGAAATGACCCACTTGCCAAGAAATGGAGTACTGAAAGGACCTGCACCAGAGGGGGAATCCCTGTGGGTTGGCGGATGGGGGACATCAGGTCGGGCTCCAGCTGGGCACACAGTTCATGTATAGTGGCACGGTCAAGCCGGTAGGTCAGGATAATGTGGCGTTCTTCCATTGTCGACAGGTCCACCAGCGGTCGGTACACGCGAGGATTCATCCGTCTCCTCGCCAAACCCAGCGGACGGTGCCTAGGAAGGACAACATGGAGCACAGAGTCAAGCAACCCACAGGTACGTACTCACAGCTTGCACAGTAAACGATTCTCTATGCAGTGAATGGCGTGTCTGAGTGGCTATGCAAGGCCTAGGCCTGTGTGACGCAGTTGAAATTGAGCCATGTGGACCCTCGAAATGGCGGCTGCCTGACCTGTGAAGTGTGACAATGGGATGTGAGGTCAATGCGCTGGCGTGGCACACCGCGGCGGTCGGCGGTCGAAGACCGCGGCGCGAAGCCGCATTGGTTAACATTGAAGCCTATGGGTTTCAGGAGCCAATGGCGAAGGGCGCCGGCGGTGGCGGTACGCACCGCCGCGGTACGCACCGCCGCGGACGTGACCGCCATTTCCTATCTACTTATCCACTTGCGACTTGAACTTTCACAGGAGAGGACCTATACTGCAAGTGTTGCTGTGACCTCGGTCTGGAAGGGACAATGGCTGCTGCGACTGTGGAAAGGGCCCCTGCCTTCACTGGAGAGGAGTTGGAGAAACTTGTGGATGGGGTCCTCCCCCAGTATGCGCTACTCTACGGTCCTCCAGACCAACAAGTGAGTTTAATTCTATATGGATTTGGGGCCACTGGCTGGCTTGGGGGCCTGGCGGGGGGCCTGGCGGGGATGGGGGGCATGTTGGGGCTGGCGGGGGGCCTGGCGGGGATGGGGGGCATGTTGGGCCTGGTGGGGGGCCTGGCAGGGGGCCTGGCGGGGATGGGGGGCATGTTGGGCCTGGCAGGGGGCCTGGCGGGGATGGGGGGCATGTTGGGGCTGGCGGGGGGCCTGGCGGGGATGGGGGGCATGTTGGGGCTGGCGGGGGCCTGGCGGGGATGGGGGGCATGTTGGGCCTGGCGGGGGGCCTGGCGGGGGGCCTGGCGGGGATGGGGGGCATGTTGGGCCTGGCGGGGGCCTGGCGGGGGGCCTGGCGGGGATGTGGGGCATGTTGGGCCTGGCGGGGGGCCTGGCGGGGTGGGGGGCATGTTGGGCCTGGCGGAGGGCCTGGCGGGGTTCCTGGCGGGGATGGGGGGCATGTTGGGCCTGGTGGGGGGCCTGGCGGGGATGGGGGGCATGTTGGGCCTAGCGGGGGGCCTGGCGGGGATGGGGGGCATGTTGGCGGGGGGCCTGGCGGGGGGCCTGGCGGGGATGGGGGGCATGTTGGGCCTGGCGGGGGCCTGGCGGGGATGGGGGGCATGTTGGGCCTGGCGGGGGGCCTGGCGGGGGCCTGGCGGGGATGGGGGGCATGTTGGGCCTGGCGGGGGGCCTGGCGGGGGGCCTGGCGGGGATGGGGGGCATGTTGGGGCTGGCGGGGGGCCTGGCGGGGATGGGGGGCATGTTGGGCCTGGCGGGGGGCCTGGCGGGGGGCCTGGCGGGGATGGGGGGCATGTTGGGCCTGGCGGGGGGCCTGGCGGGGGGCCTGGCGGGGATGGGGAGCATGTTGGGGCTGGCGGGGGGCCTGGCGGGGATGGGGGGCATGTTGGGCCTGGCGGGGATGGGGGGCATGTTGGGGCTGGCGGGGGGCCTGGCGGGGATGGGGGGCATGTTGGGCCTGGCGGGGGGCCTGGCGGGGGGCCTGGCGGGGATGGGGGGCATGTTGGGCCTGGCGGGGGGCCTGGCGGGGATGGGGGGCATGTTGGGCCTGGCGGGGGGCCTGGCGGGGGGCCTGGCGGGGATGGGGGGCATGTTGGGCCTGGCGGGGGCCTGGCGGGGGGCCTGGCGGGGATGGGGGGCATGTTGGGCCTGGCGGGGGGCCTGGCGGGGGGCCTGGTGGGGATGGGGGGCATGTTGGGGCTGGCGGGGGGCCTGGCGGGGATGGGGGGCATGTTGGGCCTGGCGGGGGGCCTGGCGGGTGGCCTGGCGGGGATGGGGGGCATGTTGGGCCTGGCGGGGGGCCTGGCGGGGATGGGGGGCATGTTGGGCCTGGCGGGGGGCCTGGCGGGGGGCCTGGCGGGGGGCCTGGCGGGGATGGGGGGCATGTTGGGCCTGGCGGGGGGCCTGGCGGGGGGCCTGGCGGGGATGGGGGGCATGTTGGGGCTGGCGGGGGGCCTGGTGGGGATGGGGGGCATGTTGGGCCTGGCGGGGGGCCTGGCGGGGATGGGGGGCATGTTGGGCCTGGCGGGGGGCCTGGCGGGGGCCTGGCGGGGATGGGGGGCATGTTGGGCCTGGCGGGGGGCCTGGCGGGGATGGGGGGCATGTTGGGCCTGGCGGGGGGCCTGGCGGGGGGCCTGGCGGGGATGGGGGGCATGTTGGGCCTGGCGGGGGGCCTGGCGGGGGGCCTGGCGGGATGGGGGGCATGTTGGGCCTGGCGGGGGGCCTGGCGGGGGCCTGGCGGGGATGGGGGGCATGTTGGGCCTGGCGGGGGGCCTGGCGGGGATGGGGGGCATGTTGGGCCTGGCGGGGGGCCTGGCGGGGATGGGGGGCGTTGGGCCACTGGCAACGAAAATGCAGACAAACTTGAACGTGGTATTTCTCCCTCTCTGTACGTGTCACATAGGTCCGCGCCCATGAGAAGATCGGGATTTGGCGTGCCATCGCCAAGGAAGTCCGGACCCTGGGGGTCCACCATCGACAGGGCACCCACTGCCGCAAGAGGTGGGAGGACATCCGCCGCGGGACCAAGAAGACCGCCGAGTCTCTGCTGGGGATGGCCTCCCAATGTAGGCGGGGTGCCTGCCGTCAACTGACCCCCCTGATGTTCCGGATCCTGGCGGTGGCCTACCCTGATTTGGATGGGTGCGTGAGGGCAGCACAGCAGACACAAGGGGGTGAGTACAAGCATTATCTACTCTGTTGTCGCGCAGTGGAGGTGTCTGGGTGGGGGAGGAGGGCTGTGGGTCCCCCTAGGCCAGGGCGATATCTGTAGGCTGGGCACCCCCGTAAGCCCCTGTGTCCCCAGCCACCACCCTCAGTAGTGTGTCAGTACAGCCATCCCTGGGCCGTGTCATCCATGGGTGCAGTTGTCAACTCTAGGCGTGTAGGGCATGTTCCACGGAATGCGTAGCGGACCCCAAGTGCGCAACTTAGTGCAGGGGGCATCTGTGTCTGTCATGTCCGCTAACTGTACCGGTGATCCATGTACTCAAAATCTCTTTATTTCTCTCTCCCCCCCCCTTTTTGTTTGTCTTTCTGTGCTTGTGTGCATCAGCATCATCAGGCGGAGGAGAAGTGGCATCGGGGCAGGAGGGAGCTGCATCTCACATGGCCCAGGAGGGCCATGCCACAGAGTCTGACTGGACCGGTGAGACGGAGGGCGAGGGGAGCTCCACAACGGGGACGACTGGACCCTGCAGCGACACGGACACGTCCTCGGAAGGGAGCTCCCTTGCGGGGGTGGCACCATCCGTGCCCCCCGCCATTACAGGTACAGCCGCCACCCAGCGCACCATCTCCGCCCTCCCAGCAGCCCCTCAGCGTTCGCCCCGTGCCCGCTCTGCCAGGAAGCCGGGCATCTCCTTCGCCCCAGGCACCTCAGGCCCTGCCCCTGTTACCCCCGCTGCCCTCAGTGAGGAGGTCATTGACCTCCTCCGAACGCTCATTGTTGGGCAGACTACCCTTTTGAATGCCATCCAGGGGGTGGAGAGGGAGGTTCATCGCAGCAATGCGTACCTGGAGGGCATTCATTCGGGTCAGGCTGCCCATCAGCGATCGTTCCAGGCTCTGGCCTCAGCACTGACGGCAGCCATTGTCCCTGTCTCCTGCCTCCCTCTACTAACTCCCTCCTCCCAGTCTCCTGTTCCTCTGCCTGTCCCACCCACACCATCAGACCAGCCTGCACACACCTCAACACCCAAGAGCAGCTCATCCAAACATAAGCACCACAGATCACGCAGACATTCACACAAGCAACATTCCGATGCAGACATGCCAACAGTCACTACCACCTCTGTGACCCCCACCTCCTCGTCTCCCTCCTCCCTCCCTGTGACGTCTACACTCACACCTTCATTCACCTCACCATCAGCCAGTGTTTCCATCACCAGCATACCCTCCACTACAGTCCGCACACGTGCAGTCACCACCCCCACTGCCATTTACACGTCCGCTGTGTCCTCTCCCACTGTGTCTGTCACCCCCTCTTCCACACCACACAAACGCAGCCACCCACCCACCCAACAGCCATCCACCTCACGACAGCCTCCCGCTCCTGCACCTGCACCCAAAGACAGCAAACTTGTCTTGCCTACAACCACATCCTCTCCCTCCACTCCCATACCCACTGTACCTACCACTATCCATTGTCCCAAGAAAATATATCTCTCTACTGCTACCTTCTTTCCTGACCCTGAGCCCCCCCCTCCTTCTCGTCGGGGTAAAAAGAGCACCTCAGCCACCACCAGCCCTGCAGCCCCCTTGACAAGGGTGCAGGGGTATTGGAGCCCACCAGCCCGCAGGTCTGGATCTTCGCCCAGCAGCAAGGGGACAGCCAGCCCACCCCCTGGGAAGAGAAGCAGAAGGCGGAAGGGCCGCCGCCGGAGCCCGGATTCGATATCCCCCCAGGACACTAGCCAGCCACCGTCAACAGCCACAGCTCCAAAGGGAGGAAAGGGCCACAGACTCCCGACTAAGGAGGGCAAGGGCAGCAAGGCGGAGAAGTCAGGCAGCAGGCCTGCTGCCCATGGAGGACCCGTCACAGCTGCCCAGGAGGAGCCCGCAACCCCCATAGCCGCTGCCCCGGGAGGAACCGGCACAGCTGCCCCGGGAGAGCCCACCACCCCCATAGCCGCTGCCCAGGGAGGACCCAGCCCAGCTGGCCAGGAGGGCCCCACCACCCACAGCCCAGGTGGGCATTGAAGGAGCACCATCCCCGCTGCCCAGGAGGGCACCACCAGGCAATGAGCAGTTGGCCATAGAATGGCCGCCGTCTCCAGCACCGCTCCGCTGGGGACCGCCGTCTCAAGAACCGCTGAACTGGGCCCTTCAAGGCAAGAACCGCTGAACTGGGCCCTTCAAGGCAAGAACCGCTGAACTGGGCCCATCAAGGCAAGAACCGCTGAACTGGGCCCTTCAAGGCAAGAACCGCTGAACTGGGCCCTTCAAGGCAAGAACCGCTGAACTGGGCCCCGCCGTCTCCAGCACCGCTCCGCTGGGGACCGCCGTCTCAAGAACCGCTGAACTAGGCCCTTCAAGGCAAGAACCGCTGAACTGGGCCCTTCAAGGCAAGAACCGCTGAACTGGGCCCGCCGTCTCCAGCACCGCTCCGCTGGGGACCGCCGTCTCAAGAACCGCTGAACTGGGCCCTTCAAGGCAAGAACCGCTGAACTGGGCCCTTCAAGGCAAGAACCGCTGAACTGGGCCCATCAAGGCAAGAACCGCTGAACTGGGCCCTTCAAGGCAAGAACCGCTGAACTGGGCCCTTCAAGGCAAGAACCGCTGAACTGGGCCCCGCCGTCTCCAGCACCGCTCCGCTGGGGACCGCCGTCTCAAGAACCGCTGAACTGGGCCCTTCAAGGCAAGAACCGCTGAACTGGGCCCTTCAAGGCAAGAACCGCTGAACTGGGCCCCGCCGTCTCCAGCACCGCTCCGCTGGGGACCGCCGTCTCAAGAACCGCTGAACTGGGCCCTTCAAGGCAAGAACCGCTGAACTGGGCCCTTCAAGGCAAGAACCGCTGAACTGGGCCCCGCCGTCTCCAGCACCGCTCCGCTGGGGACCGCCGTCTCAAGAACCGCTGAACTGGGCCCTTCAAGGCAAGAACCGCTGAACTGGGCCCCGCCGTCTCCAGCACCGCTCCGCTGGGGACCGCCGTCTCAAGAACCGCTGAACTGGGCCCTTCAAGGCAAGAACCGCTGAACTGGGCCCTTCCAGGCAGGAACCGCTGGCCCTTTGGCTGACGTGGCAGGGCAGGATCTGTCTCGGGCAGGGCTGCAGGATGTCCTCTGGCCAACATGCCTCCTCCAGTGGCAGTGGAGTCTGTTATGGACTGTTTGGACTGTGGCTTTGCTCTCCCCAGGATGGCCCAGTGGGCAGGCCACCCACTGTATGGACTGTTTGGACTGTGACTTTGCTCTCCCCAGGATGGCCCAGTGGGCAGGCCACCCACTGTATGGACTGTTTGGACTGTGGCTTTGCTCTCCCCAGGATGGCCCAGTGGGCAGGCCACCCACTGTATGGACTGTTTGGACTGTGGCTTTGCTCTCCCCAGGATGGCCAATGGTCATGGAGTCCCCTCGTGGATCTGGCGTCGTGTACTCAAGTGGCTGAGGTGCCCCCCCTTCCCTTCCCCCTGAGGTGCCTGTCCTTTTTTCTTTCTGATGCCCCTGCAGTGTTCTCTCCGTGGAGTTCTTGTCGTGGGACTGGGCCTTGCCCCTTTGCTCTGGACCCCTGTGGTCCACGGACAGTGGTTGGACTACATTTAGTAGCTGTATATATTTTGTACATAGTTTATTTATTTATTTGGATTACTGCTGTCCATTTTTCAATATATCTGCCCGTTTGAGATCTCTTCTTTTGGTCTTTGCATTATTTCGGAAGGGGGGGGTTTGTGGGTTGTGACAGTGATCTGTGGGAATGCATTGATGTGTGTGTTGTAGTGGGTGTGGGTGGGTGGGTGTGTGCCGGTAATCTTTTCCCTCCCCTGTGTCGTAGGTGCAGTACTCACCGATGTCTTCCGCGCCGCCGGGCGTGCTCCTGGTACAGGAGCAGGTATAGGAGTGCGGGGATGACCTGCAACTCGGGTTCCATACTGCCGGAATCTCGCGTGGAGTATGTGGAGGTGAGCGTTTTCCTGTTCGTAGTCTGTTTCCGCCGTGTTTTTATCGGCGGTGCTCCCGCCCCGGAAAAGGTGGCGGATTGGTGGGTCGTGATAGGGTGGGCGGTACATTGTCTGCTGCCTGGCTGTTGGCGGGGACCGCCGCGCTGTTTGTTTGTTCCGCCGTGGCGGGCGGAGTGTTAATGCGGCGGGCTGTGTTGGCGGTTCCCGCCAGGGTCAGAATTGCATATTTTGGACCGCCGGCCTGTTGGCGGGTTGGCCGCCACTTTATCACCGACCGCCAGGGTCAGAATGAGGGCCTTTATATCACTTTTCAGTGATATCTCTACAATTTCACATTGCATCTTTATTCGTTTTGACTTGCAATTATCCAGATAAATATTATATATTTTTCTAAACACTGTGTGGTGTATTTTTGTGGTGTTATATGGTGTTATTGTATGATTTATTGCACAAATACTTCACACATTGCCTTCTAAGTTAAGCCTGACTGCTCGTGCCAAGCTACCAGAGGGTGGGCACAGGATAATTTTGGATTGTGTGTGACTTACCCTGACTAGAGTGAGGGTTCTTGCTTGGACAGAGGGTAACCTGACTGCCAACCAAAAAAACCCATTTCTAACATTGGTGATCAGCGGTGAGGATAGGACTTGTGTTTGTGCAGTGACATACAGTAGTTAAGTATTTCACTACCTACCCGCAGTTGAAGGTCAACTTGATTTTTCATCTTTTTGCTTTTGGTTCTCTGATGTCCTCCTGGATATATTATTGATATTTTGGACTTTGGATTTTGGTTTTTGCCTGTGATACCTTTTCAGATTGAGAATGGGTATCTACCGTGTTTCATTCTTTGTGCCTACTGAACACCTCACTAAGGCTGACCTAAGGAGGCTTTGCAGAAAATGGGGTCTTCCTATATCAAGGAGATCTACTAAGATGGAACTGCTAGATACCTACATAACCTGGGGGAAGAAAGATGGGCAGAGGAAGAAGCAGCAAAAAAACAAATTACTAAGTACTCCTCAGATGAGGAGGAGGACTGCTCAGATGAGGAGGAAGACTACTCAGATGAGGAAAGAGAACCAGTGAAAGATGAATATACCCTAGCTCGAGAGCGGGATCTGGAGGAGCTAGATAACTTTATTGAAAGGGCTGAGGCAGCAAGAGCCTTAGCCCTGGAAGAAGAAAGGATTGCAGCTCAAGAGCTGAGCTGTGAAGAGCTGAAACTGGAGGCCGGAAGGGCTGAGTCCAGTTCAGATGGTGGCAGCAAAAATCTTGCATCCAGTACTGCTGAAGAAGGGCACAAGCCCAGAGATGTGGTGCCCAACTTGAAGAAGGGAGTTGACACACCCCAGGTGGTTCAAGGGTATGAGGTAGTTCCCGTTATGCACAGGGTCCCTGAGAAGGATTGGGGAACTGGCACAGGGAGTCATATTCCTACTGGGGGGAGGGACACTTTACTGGCTCTAGAAGAGAGTAACAGAGAAAAGGGTTCCCCGCTGGTGGACGTCCTGGATATAGAGTGTCGAGACATCCCAGAAGAGTATGGGTTGAGTGTCAGGGACAGTCAGATACTGTCTCACCAGTCTCAGGAGGGTGATGTAGAGTGCTTTTTCAAGGCTGAGTCACTGGATGGTTGGGTGAAGGGTACTGTGGTTAATACATGCGAAGGGCAGAGTGATGTAATTGCTGGAGAGCATATGTCTGGTCCTTATTTTCCAGAGCTGTGCCAACACCAGGTGGAGTGTGAGTTCTCTGACCCCAGGGAGCTTACAATGGAGGCAGACTTCTGGGTGAATACCAGAGAGTCTGAAGAGGCATTTGGGGGTGCTCCTGAAGGGAGTGGTCTAGGTGTTTCCCAACCAAGTGAGGTGGGAAAGGATTGTAGTGTCCCAGGTAGGTCCCAGGTCCTAGAGGGTTCCATGAGGGAACACCAGGAGGGAAGCCTAGCCTGTACCGTAGGGCCACCGGCTGAGGGAAGCCCCGCAGTGTCAGAAGAATTTGGGGGGGGGGGGTGACTGTAGCCAGCATCCCAACAGTTCTGGTGTCTGGCAGTACCACTCCTAGTGAGGGGATGCAGAAGTCCAGACAGAGGGTTGAGAGGGGGTTGCGGACCCCAGTGGAGGACCTGGAGAGTCAGGGGTCAGCTCTGAGAGTAGAGCCCCCCAGGAATGACCCAGGTGAAACCGTTTCTGGTTTGGGGGAGATCCAGACTCTGCCGGATGGGCAGAGGTCAGGAGACCTGCGCCAACCAGACTTTTGTGTGGCCCTTGGGGACGGTGTGTCC
Source organism: Pleurodeles waltl (assembly GCF_031143425.1). NCBI lineage: Eukaryota > Metazoa > Chordata > Amphibia > Caudata > Salamandridae > Pleurodeles > Pleurodeles waltl. The sequence continues at coordinate 537,473,850 of NC_090449.1, read as the reverse complement.
CTTGTGGGGGGTGAGTGTGCCCCCCAGGAAGTCCTGGCATGCCAGGCAATGGTTCAACCTCAGGGTGGTGACTCTGGGTTGGATAACCAGGCTCAAAGGTTAAACTCTGACCTGGTGGGGGGGTAGGTGTGCCCCCCAGAAAGTCCTGGTATGCCAGGTAATGGTTCAACCTCAGGGTGGTGAATCTGGGTTGGATAACCAGGCTCAGAGGTTAAAGTCTGACCTGGTGGGGGGTAGGTGTGCCCCCCAGAAAGTCCTGGTGTGCCAGGCAATTGTTCAACCTCAGGGTGATGACTCTGGGTTGGATGGCCAGGTTCAGAGGTTAAACTCTGACCTGGTGGGGGGTCAGTGTGCCCCCCAGGAAGTCCTGGCATGCCAGGCAATTGTTCAACCTCAGGGTGGTGACTCTGAGTTGGATGGCCAGGTTCAGAGGTTAAACTCTGACCTGGTGGGGGGTAGGCATGCCCCCCAGAAAGTCCTGGTTTGCCAGGCAGTGATCCAGTCTGAGGGTACAGACCCTGGGCTGGAAGGCCAGGTTCAGGGTGTCCCCCCGGACCTGGAGGGAGGGGCTACTGATAACAGTGCCCCTACCATGTTGTCTTCTGAGGAGGCCACTCCTAGTTGGAGGGTGCTGGACCCCAGAAGGGAGGGCAGGGGGAGGGAAGCCTCACCTCGGGCCCTAGTCCAACCTGAAGGTACAGACCCCAGGTTGGAGGGCCAGTTGCAGGTTAACAGCCCTGCACTGGTGGAGAAATGGTGCCAGGCGGCTTCTATAAGCACCCTGACCATGTTGGATTCTGGGGGTACCGCTCCAGGAGGGAGGGTACGGAGCCCCAGAGGGGAGGACCAGGTTCAGGCTGTCATCCCTGACCTGGTGGAAGGGAGAGTGCTTAAAGGGTGCCCAGCACCTGGGGCTACCGCCCCCCACTCTCCACAGCCCCAGTGGTGGGAGAGCCTTGAGAGGCCTGGGGCCTGGCTCTCATCCCTGACAGCTGTCAGTAACCGCTGTGGCTTGCTGTCCAGGTGGACAGAGTTATCCCTGGGGAGGGGACAAGAGTCACACCCCGGGGGTAGAGTGGGCAACACCACTGTGTTGGTCCTGGTGGTACTATCCTGCTCCTGGGATACATCTGTGAGCAAAGTAAGGTTAGGTGCTGCACAGATGGGATCCGCAAGTAAGGAGAAAGGTTCCCCATGGGTTGGCTTAGTGGGCCCTGAGAGTATGGACAGAGGGATCCAATTGGAGTCAGGAAGGCGAAGAACTGGAGCATGCCCCTGCTGTTGTGGGCCTGGGTCCTTGTTCTGTCGCCTCAAACAGGGAAGTACATCAGGATAGTGATTGTTCTCCCCTGGCTTTAGGCTGGTAGGGGGTCATGTTGGACCTGGCTTTTTGACAGGGTCATCCCCAAACTTTTTGCCTCCTTCCTCCTATTTTTTCTGACCTGTTGTTGTTGGCTTTTGACCTCTGGGCGCTTTACCACTGCTAACCAGTGCTAAAGTGCATATGTTCTCTGTGTAAATTATACTATTGATTGGTTTATCCATGATTGGCTATTTAATTTACTTGTAAGTCCCTAGTAGAGTGCACTATATGTGCCTAGGGCCTGTAGATTAAATGCTACTAGTGGGCCTGCAGCACTGGTTGTGCCACCCACTTCAGTAGCCCGTTAACCTTGTCTCAGGCCTGCCATTGCAAGGCCTGTGTGTGTAGTTTCACTGCCACTTCGACTTGGCATTTAAAAGTACTTGCCAAGCCTAGAACTCCCCTTTTTCTACATATAAGTCACCCCTAATGTGTGCCCTAGGTAACCCCTAGAGCAGGGTGCTGTGTGGGTACAAGGCAGGACATGTACCTGTGTAGTTATATGTCCTGGTAGTGTAAAGCTCCTAAATTCGTTTTTACACTACTGTGAGGCCTGCTCCCTTCATAGGCTAACATTGGGGCTGCCCTCATACATTGTTGAAGTGGCAGCTGCTGATCTGAAAGGAGCAGGATGGTCATATTTAGTATGGCCAGAATGGTAATACAAACTCCTGCTGACTGGTGAAGTCGGATTTAATATTACTATTCTAGAAATGCCACTTTTAGAAAGTGAGCATTTCTTTGCACTTAAATCTTTCTGTGCCCTTCAATCCACGTCTGGCTAGGTTTAGTTGACAGCTCCTTGTGCATTCACTCAGACACACCCCAAACACAGGGTACTCAGCCTCACTTGCATACATCTGCATTTTGAATGGGTCTATCTGGGCTGGGAGGGTGAAGGGCCTGCCCTCACACAAAGGACTGCCACACCCCATACTGGGACCCTGGCAGACAGGATTGAACTGAAAGGGGACCTGGTGCATTTCTTAGACACTCTTTGAAGTCACCCCCACTTCAAAGGCACAATTTAGTATAAAACAGGGCCTCTGCCCTACCTCATCAGACACTTGCTGGAGAAGAAACCTGAACCAGAACCTGCATCCTGCCAAGAAAAACTGCCTGGTTGCCTAAAGGACTCACCTGACTGCTTTCTACAAAGGACTGCTGCCTTGCTGTTGCCCTGTTGCCTTGCTGAACTCTTGTCTGGCTGTAAAAGTGCTCTCCAAGGGCTTGGATAGAGCTTGCCTCCTGTTCCCTGAAGTCTCAGGACCAAAAAAACTTCTATTTTTCATTTGGACTCTTCGTGCGCTGAAAATTTCGACGCACAGCTTGCTCCGTGGCGAGAAAATTGCCGCACACTGACACTGATCGACGTGACGCCTTCGGGGTGACCGGATCTTTTGACGCACGGCCTCGCAAGGACAACGCCGCCCGACTTCCAGAGGGGAAATTGACGCAACGCCTGCCGTGAGAGAGAAACTTCGACACACAGCCCCGCGGAACGATGCACAGCCGGAAAACAAGCAGGAGAATCCACGCACAGACCCCGGGACATCTGGTAATCCCGTCACCCACAGAAAGAGACTGTCCGCGTGCCAGAAAATGACGCACGACTTCCCCGTGTGAAAAATAACGACGCAAGTCCGTGTGTGCTGGGGAGAAATCGGCGCACACACCATTTTTCCACGTATCTCTTCTTCTGCGGCCCTTTACGGAGATTTTCCACTCCAAACCAGGTACTTTTGTGCTTGAAAGAGACTTTGCTTGCTTTTTAAAGACTTAAGACACTTTATATCACTTTTCAGTGATATCTCTACAATTTCACATTGCATCTTTATTCGTTTTGACTTGCAATTATCCAGATAAATATTATATATTTTTCTAAACCCTGTGTGGTGTATTTTTGTTGTGTTATATGGTGTTATTGTATGATTTATTGCACAAATACTTTACACATTGCCTTCTAAGTTAAGCCTGACTGCTCGTGCCAAGCTACCAGAGGGTGGGCACAGGATAATTTTGGATTGTGTGTGACTTACCCTGACTAGAGTGAGGGTTCTTGCTTGGACAGAGGGTAACCTGACTGCCAACCAAAAAAAAAACATTTCTAACACATACCAAACATACCTAAAGAACAGAATGCTTGTGACCTCAAAATGCCTATTGTAATAAATAACAAGACCTGAAAGCGATATGTAATTAAACAACAGTACTTAACCAATCCACTCATTGATACCACATTTCACATTCATTGTTGTCTCTTTCAAAGTGGTAGGGGTAATATGATATGCAATCTCATCTAAAAGATGATTTACAGAAACTGTAATCATATCTATTTCGTAAGGGTGAGGTCATCAGCATTTCATTTGGTGTGAGAGTTGTGATTTAAGAAACTGTTGTGTGAGTTTACTATTAAACATAACTTGTGAATTTCAGAGGTTTTAGCTCATAACCATAACAGCATTTTAAAAGTGGTTTTCTACGTGTTATTAAGAATGCTAACCATAGCTTCTCTTTAAGCTTTGTTTTTTCAGTTAATGTGTGTGTATACACACACACTGGTCTTCTGGAACCGAATTCAACTACTTGAAAATGACAGAAAGTGATGATTTCTACCATATACTTTCTACCAAAGGTCCATAAAGATCTGCCTCACCCTCTGGAATACCAAGTGTTAACTCGTGGGTGCTCCTTTGGAAAAACTCTTTGGTTTTTGGACTTGTTCCTTTTCCGATTTATGATTAGTTTAACATCCTATATAAAAGACACCTCATATTTCCTGGGGAAAATAAATCACATTCCTTGAAAATCAAGTTACAAATTGGACATGCTTGATGTTGTTTCTTTATATACATCTATTTATCGTGACCATGGCCTTGCAGCATGTTTTTTTTTTTTAATACATGACCGTTTGAGCTCCTAGAGCATGCACAAATGCTCATGGAAATGCTACATTATTACCTCTCTCATAATGTTTTTCTTTTATATGTACTGCGAGTGTGTGATAAATTCCACCAACTCTGCCAGTGGAGTTGGTGGACTTTTTGCCACTCCATGATATACTTGTAATGTGGAGTTCTGGCCAAATTCCCCCAACCGCCTTGTGGTGGATTGTTTTCTAGTGCGTGGTTCGCCAACAGTTAGTTGGCAAGGAAGAGGGAGAATTGATTTCCTACAGCGTGATTTTCAGGTGGTAGGGGAGCCCTAGGCAAGAGTTTCTCACCACAAATTGTTGCTGGTGTTCACAATTCGTTCACTGAGAGAAAGTTGTCCCTTGAGTAGAAAATCTACTCAAACAGCAGCAAAAGCAACTTGAGCAGCAGTGACCTCTGGCACACCGCATTGTGCTGTTTGCGCTGATTTTCCAGCACAGAAAGAGCTTCCAGCACTAAAAATCAGAACAAGCAGAGCAACATGCCGATTTCTGTCTGTCTGCGGAACTACGCAGAATCTTGCAGAGTTTTTATGTAACTCAGTGGAATTCCATGGAGTGAAACACCGCAAGTTCTGCCCACTTTTATTATTGACAGGGATAGCTATGGCCATGGGAATGTTCTTCACCCCCACATACACTAATTTGCTCACCGGTTGGTGGGAGAACAAAGTTGCCTGTGCAGAGGTAAATTACAGTTTCCTATAACATGTTATTATCTGGATGAGATTATTTGATTATTTATTCTATAGGACGATGATGAGTTGACTCTGCAACAATACATGGAGACTCCTAATTCTAATGAGGTAAATCTGAAGTTTACGGCATCCCATAGCAAAGACCAAATTTGCAGATGTTAGGTTATATGTTCAAAACAATGAACTGTGCACATCTGTGAATTCACTACAGCTGTGGGTAAGGGGGCGATGGATGAGTTGGTAGAGTTGCACAGGTGTAACCATGGCTGTGGCTAGAGCGATGAGCTGGTGTAAATATCTAGTGCTGTGGGTAGAGCAACGAGGATGGAGTTTATAGGGTCGCACCGCAGTAAATGTCTATGGCAGTGGTTAGAAATTCAGGGGAGAAATTATGGGATTGCATCCGTTTAAACAACCATGACTGTGGGTAGAGCAAAGAGGGGGTAGAGTAGGTAGAGTTGCTTCGGAGTAAATATCTTGGTGGTGGGTACAGCGGCAAGGTGGGGAGTTGGTACAGTTACAGAGGTGTAAATGACTAGGCTCTGTGTAGAGCAACTGAGTGGAATCGGTAGAGTTCCACTGGTGTAAATGTCTAAGGCTTGGGGTAAAACAAAACCAAATGTGGAAACTCAAATGTGCCTATAAAAAGAGGGTAAATTGCATTAGCCACTGTAAGGTAATGCCTCTTTCTGAATGTTCACCTCCACGTTTTGGGACTGATGCTGCTGTTTTTTTTTTTTTTTTGAGAGCCCTTGTGAAGGAAGAAGTACCAACATCCCTGAGCAGGATGCCTTTTGTTCCTATTAAGTGGAGACAGAGTCAATGAGGGTACTTTCACCCCTAAACCAGTTCTACTGTGGGTGTGTAGCCCTCTGGTAGCCACTCCTCTAGGGTGGGCTCCCAAGCTCCTAACAACTGAAGAATGGTCATGCCATATTGAAAGGGGCAAGAATGTGGCACTCTGGGATAGCCAGATGCCAAACATCACTAGGTAGAAGGGGACCCAGTAGTCCATTGGCTAGTGACTGCTTGGTGCCATCAGGGCACTTTCCTGGGACAAATATGGCACTCCTGGCACTCTGATCTTCAGAGCACACTGGAATCAGAGAAAGGACTGAAGTAGGAATGCCCGGTTGCCCTTGAACTCACACAAAGAGAGGCTGTCCATTAGAAGAACTTCACCTGCTGCACTTTGGACTATAATGTTTGGGCTGTGCCTATGACTCCTGGCTTGGGAAAAGTTGATTCCCAGCCCCAACCTACAGCAATGACTCCAAAATCCATTTACTGATCTCGTGGAACCAGCTCCAGGGACATAAGAGTTGAAGTAGCCCAAATCTACAAGTTGATAGCCACTGCAGAGGTCTTGCCACTACCATTCACTCAGCACCCAAGAGGACCATCCCAGATAACTAAAAGTTGCACCAGAGCGTGCCTGTCCTGAGAGTGCTATCCAAGTCTGGATTTGTTGCACCAAGGGACATTAGCCCCCACCTAAGGATTTCGCCCTAATTGTGGTGCATCTGCTGGCCTCCTACTGCAATGTAGACTACTTCAAGAGACTCCAATATCTGTAGCCAAGTTTGCCCCACCACACCCGTGGACCAACGAGCAACCACAAAGACAACCCTGTTAAGCACACCACAACCAAAGCATCCTTTCAGCATCTTTTGAATGCATCCCTCAGCTTCTGGACCACTCCATTGTATTCTATGGTGGCTGTTCTGTGAAGTTTGGATTTTACTTTAGTGAAATGGTCTGGTGGCCAGGTAAATGTCAAAAGTGTCCACTTGGGTCCCCTAGACCTCTGCCCTGCCGAACTGGTTGTCCAACCCAGGCTAGAGTAGCCAAACTAATTGTTTCAAACTTTTCAAAACTTTTGAAAGTTTTTGTTGACTAATGTTTGTTTAGAGATGCATTCAAAAATAATAATATCTTCAAAAATCTGTATCTTATGAACCCCTTGGTGGATTTTGGTCATCAAGGTCTCTACACATTCATAAAAATACAATCTATATTTAGAAATTGGTGTTTTTCTGTCATTGCTTTCTTATTTTGTTGCATGGTGCTGTTAAATGCTTTACGCATAGTTCTTTTGCCAAGCCTTACTGCTCGCAGCCACAGCTACACTGGGATGAGCTTGTGAAAAAGAAATGATCCTGACTAGATCCATGATGGTACTTGTGAGTGTACTTCATGCTAAGGCCCTACAGCTGTACCATATAGTACACTCAAATCCTCACATTGTATTGAGTCTTTTTAGCATGTGAGAGGTGTTTCCACTATCCTTAGAACACTATAAACAGCTTATGCAGAAAGGTGTCTGCATGTCCATGGTTTCTTTAGTTGTAGTTATCTAAGTCAGACATGGAGACAGGTCAGCCATTCTAGAGCGCCCGTTGCCCAAGTATTGGAATTATGAATACTGTGGTAATTACCACCTCTGCAATTTTCCTGTGCTGAATTATGGCAGGTCAAACCTGCCATAATGTACCTGCCAAATTGGGCCAGTGGAAAAATATACTGCATATTCTGATATATTCGGAGATAGTTTCCTAAGAGGCCCAAGCAGTGTCCCAGCAGTTTTACTGCGGCACTATTTCCATCCTATTCTTTATAGGACATTAAACATTGTTATCTCTTCCTAAACCTGATTGTCATGCCTGGGAAAGAAAGTAGCTGAGATCACGTGTCTGCATTCTCGGAGCAATGTTTCCCAAACCGAAATGTGTTCAGATGCATAGCATGGTTCGGGGTCTGAGATCCCCCGTTTTCCGACACCAGGGGCTTTTAAGAAACAACTCACGCCATGTTTGCCCAGACAGGCACTGTTTCTCTGCGGCCTTGGTTGGCACACACCTGTCTGAACAAAGCCACAACTGGATGAGCACTTTGCCAACTCTTCGTGCAGAATGACAGCAATTACTGTTGCGGTGGGGGGTGCGTCACCTCACAGCGTTGTTCGCACTTTTGACAGAACCCTTCCGTTTTGCTGTAGGGACTCTAATTTGCAGCATTTGAAACCCTCCTGTTGTTTCTTTCGAATAAGCAGTGAAGTGTCACATTTTCTAAATTTAACACCGGTGCCCGCATGGGGAGCCATGAGAGCCGCTTGGTGTCTGCGCACCGCTCTGCGGAAATATTCAAGCCCTGTTAATTGAAAAGCCAAAGAGCATGTTCCACTTACACATTTACGGATTGTGCTAGAATTGAAGTGGGAACGTTTGCCGTCCCTTAGCCCAGTGGCTTGATGTGCGCAGAGTATATCTGCTGGTGATTGAAATGAGGCGGCAGCCCCTTTACAGAGGTCAGTCCATATCTGGCTACATCAAAGCAGGGACTCTCCTGTGAACACACATCTCCTCACCTTCCACAGCTCACCTGAATCCCCCACAACTTAGCTCTATCATTTCCAAGTTGTTTGTTGGGGGCAGAAGGGAGTGTGGCAGCAGGGTGGAGAGATAGCTGGAAGGACAAGATGGGGGTTGATAGGATGCCAAAAACAGAGACTGCAGCGCGTTAAAACGATTAGAAAAACTTTAAACAGAGTCACTGGAGCCAAGGTAGAAGGGCACTGCTATTTGCAGCACACTATTATCTATTGACCGGTGCTTAATTTGTGCTTGTTGTCTCCGGTGCGGAGCACTGACACTTATTTTTGAGGGCCCGAACTTATTTTTCTGGCTCTAGCATTTACTGCGAGCAAAACACACAAATGGGAAAGAAGGAGGAAGAGAAAAACGAAAACGTTTCACAATGGAAGAAAGGAGAAACCTGGAGGAGTGAGCTGAAGGGACAGGAGTGGCCTTAAATGGATTGACTAGGCCCTAGATGGCTTCAGAATTACACTGCCTCAGTATTCCGTGTTCGTACATTTAATTGCAGCGGCCGCACGTTTAAGAGGAGGGCTTTGGGCACCTTATTTACAAATTAAGCAATGCTATTAACCCACCACGGTTCCGGAGTAGCATGCTACTCACCAAAAGTGTTCCAATGCCTCTTCAAGGGTAGTAAGCGTTATATAACTATGATTACAATTACATTGATGTGAAAAGTTATTTTTGTCCCTCTAAAGATTGGCGCCCTGGGCCCAGCTCGCCCATGCCCAAACCCGGCCCTGGATTCAGAGCAGCTCCCAAGACAACTCGCACAAAATACTTAACGGAAAGATTGAGTCCCCTTTGTTGGTGTGACACCCCAGGAACACAAAAGGACGTTTATTTATTTACTTACAAATGCTTTCGATAGTGCCCGTGTGTCGCCTCCCGACCAGCACACAGGTTAATTCTGCCACTTATCTTTGGGTGTTAGTGGAGGTGAAAGTGCTTTCGGGAGGGGATTGGTCACCCTGTAGTGCCAGTATGACCATGTGGCAAAAGAAACAGGGCACAAGGTTAGAAATGATAAGGAGATGAGGGGAGCATGAGAGTTACCCCAAGTACTAGGGCCAACTAGCCACGAACCCCATTTGTTTCCTTTAAGAAGGTATAAATGCAAGCATTTGCTTACAAAACATGGCTTGCTCGCAGGTGGGGGTGAAGCAATTTTTTATATTTATTTATGATAAATATATTAACGAACTTGGCAATAATCCTCTTTAAATGATCAGATGAAGTTGAAGTCTCTCCGAGTTTTTCTGTCTTTGAGGTACTTCCAACATCAGATCTCACTAACCATTGTTAGTACTTGGTAGCTAGCCCCCAGCAATGCTTGTGCTGTTAGTGATATGTCTGCTTTGGAGTAACTTAACCAGACTTCCCTTTACGTTGGCCCTATCGTTTTCCATCCCACGGTCTGCTGTGGAAAATCATCCCCTCCCACTGGCCCACCTTTCTGACCTGTTGGACTCCTGTTATCATCATATCGATCACTAGATAACAGCTCTTGTCACTGCAAAGACTTGACCTTCTTTTCTTTTCCATTAAGCAAGGGAGTGTGGGTGGGTTCAAGTCGCCAGCTTCTACTGAGACTCACCTCTCTGGGTGATACTTAAAATGGCATCTGTCTGGCCCCTTTTGGTTAGTGCAAGTGGCATGAGCCAATTACTTTATCCTGGGCTCTGTATTTCGAGTTGGCAATTCTCCATTGGCAGGCTTTGTGGGACTATCTGCCTTTGCTAGTAGCTAGTGACACTTCCCCTTTATGCGATTCTCTCCCATGTTCTTTTAATGCACTCCCATTTGTGGCTCCCTTGGGCACCTGGTTATCTCTACAGCCTCTGATGTCCCCCATGTCAGCAGGCCTTTGTTATAAACCAAGTACTCGGGCAACTCAACCAAGAACCGCAAGTAATCCCTTTAAGAAAGTAAAGACACAAACATCTGCTGGAGTTCAACTGACTGCAGTTTATTTACATTTTCACCATTCATGGCTTGCTCGCAGGTGGGGAAATGCAATTTTAAGATTTTGTTTATGATAAATATAATAGCAAACTTTTCAATAATCTTCCATTGATCAGGAGAAGTTAGAATCTCTGTTAGTGGTCCAGTCTTTGACGTGCCCCTTGCACGAGATAGCAGGCCTAACTTTCTAACCATTGTTAACTTGTAGCTGGCTCCAACTGGGCTTGTGCTGCAAGGGCCATGCCTGCTTTAGAGTAACTCACTTTTATGGTCACTAGATGACCACCACGCTGTTAAGGGGTTGATGCCTCTGTGTGGCTCCCTCTTTAAGAGCCTTTGTTAAATCCCTGCCTTAGGGGTACTTATCACATTCAGGAATATTGGATATCTTAAGGAAACACATTTCGGTAATCAACCTGCCCAGGTTCTTTAAATATTATAAGACAGTGACTGAATCGATTCTAATCCTCTCTCCTCCTCGACTACTATATTCAACGTTCTCACTGTGTGATGAGCCCCCACATCGGTCAAATGTAAGGCTCATCTCTGACATACTGAACATTATGTTCCCAAAATTCTGACTAGCGGTGTTATGTCAGACCTTATACAAGTCACAAATTTTCACAACCCTAATAGTGTCAGCTTGCTAGCCCAGAGGTGAATGTCTGGTCTGTCTATCGTAGACAAAAGCTTTACTTTTGGAATTAATTGACAGCCTCTTCATAGTCAGTGTGTCTAGCCATCTAATGTGAGAGTACTTGGGGAGAAAGTGTGTCCTGCCACCTAATGTCTGTAGTGTCGGAGAGGAGTCCTGACCTGGAGTTTTTATCTGGCCCATTTTGTGGGAGTGGCAAAATAAACTGGTCCAAATCATGACTATATCCTCATATTGACCTTTTCTCAGGTTAAGCTACGACACATTTGAGTAGCATTACTTTGCAACATACCTAACCCTTCCATGCATTCAACTGCACCTGCCCCTTTCACCATCAATAGGTCCCGTGGCCTTGATGGGCTTACCTCTGAAAATGTGTTTCAAGAAAGAGCATCCTGCCAGAAGCTCTGACCTAAATAAAGATATGTACACTATTTTGAAGAACGAGTACATGTTCAGGTACAAGCCACTGGTGTGCCTGAATAAGAGACCTAGCCATGAGCTCAATAATGAAATAAGCGCCCAGCATCCCCATCAGGCAAAATCAGAGATCTGTCACACACAAGGTGTGCTAAACTAACCTTGCCCTCCTGCATTTATATAGTGGGCTGCTGCTACAACATTAGGTTCTACTCATGACCCAGTCCTTCCCGTAGGCTACTAACATGAATTCTTCCACCATTATCTTGTGCTACTCTACCAGGCTAATGTCTTGCCTCCACATTACCAATCACTTAGATGATGAATTTACTGTCACTGGGCCCTGGCTCCGTTTGACTACTGATCTCACAGGCTCCAGAGATTTCCTGAGAAAGAGGGGGACAGGCTATATTTCTTCAAATAGCTAAAATCTAGAGGGGGCATCTGCAAATGAGCTGTATTTGTCAGGTACGCTTTAAACCCTGATCTACCATTTTACCCATGTGTCTTCGTAGACTGAGTAGTACTGGGCAGCTAGCTGTCCCTCATTCTATCTATTTCCTAAACTGCCTGATTGTCAGACCTGACACGGCTTCAAATCTCTAAGCCTGTCTGCCTTTGTGTGCAGCTCTGTAGGAAAACCCAAGAAGGGTCACTAAACCTGGTGATTTTAAGGAGATTACTTAAGAAGGCCATGTTCCCACCAGAGATGATGAATTCTGTACACCCCGTTGGGGAATGCCCATATGGAGTGACATAAATATTAAGTACAGACTTGTCTTCGCTTGTTTCAGTACCATTCCTTCGAAAGGTGTAAGGGAATGTGGCTAAAGTACGATATAGACAGGGCTTCTGGAAGTATGCAGTGAGAAAGGGGAATTATGCAATGTAATGCGACCCATTTTTCAGAATTACTAGATCAATATTTCATTTCAATAGTGTCAATTTAGTGCCCATTTACAGTAACTGAAAGGTAATCAGCTGTCCTTTGCAATTGACCTGCCGCTGTGCAGCCCTAGGCTCCACTTTTAGTAACTTTTGATCTAGAAAGGTCTTTTTATCTTTTTTTTAAGATGGAAATGATACAGCTGGTGGTTTGAATCCCCAATATAATGTGGAAAAACAAGCCAGCAGCATTCTCGCACTATCTTTGTTTGCGATTGTCAGTCTTGTGCCATCACTGTGTACTTATCAAACTAAAGAAAGACGAACTCTCCTGAGCAGGGATTGCTGCCTGTGACGCATTTGGAACATTCGCTAGACATTGCTTTACTTGGACATTTCCATCCTTAATCTCCACAATGAGAGTGACTACGTCGTCCATTTTCATTCTAACAGAGCTATTGTCTGTAATTTTCAATTCATCTTCAGTCATTAGAATTCGAGATTAGTATGAATACAGCCGTTTTCCTCACAATTAACACAGTGTAAAGTAAATAGCCTGTTGTATGCCACCCTGTTAATTTTTAATGTCAGTCACAAATTAAACTTCTCACCCTTGTGCCTGAATCTATGTGATTTCTCTGAACACCTGGACATGTGTACCTTTCTTTTAAATACATGCCCAGCGTTCTATTATGAAGAGCGATGAAAGAAATGACAATTATTTGGAAGACTCGAACTTTGCTCATATCCGCCGTGGGTTTATTGTTAAAATTGATCCTTCACCCAAGTGAAAAGCTTGCTCTCCATTGTCCAGTTAATGATACACTGCCTCTGTATTGTCAGAATCTCCTTATTAGCTCACTCTATTTGCTAACATATGTGTGCCCAGCAGTAAAAGCTGAAACTATAATATGAAATTATAATTTCATTGAATCCGCCGATAACCGCCTAATATGACAAAGTGATGTAGCACCAATCCAGATAAATGATATATGCCAGAAAAGAATCACAAAATCATCTTGAGATTTGAATACACCACATACCTCAGCCTGATGCACAATAAAAAGTGGAATACTGTGTAGATTTAAAGAACTCAAGTCATGGCTAATTGCAATAGGAAGGGGTGTAGATCGGACATACAGTAGTGACCTCTCAAATATGATACAACCAGTGTCAGATTGGGAAGTCTGGCATTCGGCCAGTGCCAGAGGCCCACAGCCCTGAGCCCAGCTGTGGGCCATTTTTAGGTTTCGCTTGGACAGTGCATGCGCTGACTCTTTGACACTATTGTGTTCTTACAGTGGGCTTAGAGCTCACTCATTGCTTACCATTTGTTAGCTTGCATGGCACTCAACTTTATAGCCTTGTAATTGGTCACTGCTAGCCTAGCATCATTTCCATTTCTGTCTGTGGAGCATGGACCATTCACTAATTGATTCAAGTTAATCAGTGATATTTTGCTGCTCCAGATGTGATTGAGGTACTTCTTTTCAACTTCTAGGGTGTGCAAACAGAAAGTGTGCGCCCAGCAGGACAAACAAAATTGCAAAGTTTTATTGTTTTTTAAATTTTTGCCAAGTCTTTTTTCTCACTTTGCACTCATGTTTTGTTTTTTGCTTGAGGGGACTGTTCTCTAAAGATGTGATCATCTTGTTTGAGATATTGCAAAGCAACATTTTTTATCTCTTATGTCTAATTTCTGAAATTATGCTTTAGCACATAATTGTGCAGTGCACCCCAATCCAACCCACTCCAAGCCAATACTCCCCACTCCAATCCATGAGAGTCCAGCCCACCTCACCCATATCAAACCACCCCACTCAATCCAATCCACCCCACTCAGTCCAGTCCACCACAGACCAATCCAATCCACCACACTCCAATCAAAACCACTCACCCCAATCCTCCCTACCCATCCCAATCAAATTGACCTCACTCCAATCCAAAGCAATCTGCCCCACTCCAAAACACTCTGCACCACACCAGTCTAAAACAATCTGCCCCACTCAATCCAAAACAATCTGCCCCACTCCAATCTTAAACAATCTGCCCCACTTTAATCTTAAACAATCTGCCCCACTCCAATCTACCCAAGTCCAATCTAAAATAATCTGTCCCACTCCAGCCTACCCCACTCCATTTGAAAACAATCTTCCCTACTCCAAAACAATCTGCCCCATTCCAATCCAGAACAATCTGCCTTCTTCCCATCCAAAAGAAACTGCACCACTCCCATCTGCCCACTCCAATCCAAAACATTCTATCCCCTCCAGTCAGCCCCACTTCAACCTGCCCCACTCCAAAACAATCTACTCCACCCCAATTCAATCCACCTCACCCTATTTCAATTTGCCTCACTTCAATCCATCCCAGTCTACTCAATCCACCCCACTCAACCCCAATGCATCCACCCCAATCTACTCCAATCCAATCCAGCCAAATACCGAAATCCACACCAACCCATTCCACCCCACTCCACTCCACTTCACTCTACACCACTCCACAACTCTGTACTCCATGACACTCTCTGCCACTGAACTCTACTAACCTCTACCCAACTCTACAACACTGTACTCCATAAAAATGCATTCTAGGATACCCTACACCCCTAACATCTAGCCATGCTAAACAGCAGTCACACTGTTGTACGACATGGAAAAAACACATTGCGAAAGCCAATACCTCTTGTATAGGAGAGATCTATTGGCTTTGTCAATCTTTGTTTCCACTATACTGTTGTCGGGGATGGAGCCAGCTTGTGGTGCATTAATGGACATCAGAGGTTGTGGCAGCCCCTCAACAACCTATCACTGACTGTGAACTGGCCCACTGTTATTCTGTACAGAATGATAATAGGCTAGCCCCAGCAGACGCCTCTTTCTGTTCTGTTCTGTCTGCAGTGAATCACAGGAGCCTTCTGGAGATGCAGCTTCTGAGAGACAGAGTTCACAGTCCCCTCACAAGATGGAGAGGTGGGAACTATAGACAGAGTTTTGTCTTTGTCCTCACAGTGGTGGTGACACTACCATTTATTGCAGACAAACAAGGTATCCTTTCTAATCAAGTGATCTCAAATCCTGAAATAATGGGCAGGCAATCAAATGCTTCACCTGTAATTTGTACTTTTGCAACTTAATGGGCAGGCTTTGTCAGTAGGTGCTAGTCTTTTGATTACCTTTGATGAACGAGGGTCCCACAGAAAGTATTTAGAATTTCTAAGAGAGATCGGATCTTTGATCATGTACTCCTACATTGAAAATTCATTGCAAAATAAAGCCTTCTCACAAAACAATTGAAATTGAAATGACATATAATAAATCTTGCAGTTTTATATTTAAGACAGCTCAGTGAGTAATGTGCTCTTTGCTGCTTTTTAATTTGCTCTTTATCGAGGTTTTCCCAAGTACAGCAATTATGACTCATTCCACCCCACTCCACCCCAATGCAATCAACTCCAGTCTACCTCAATGAAAACCGATACCTCAATCAAGCTTTTTAGGAAAGAAGTCAAAGCTGTACTACTAGAAAGACATGTTGCATAAAATAACTATTTTGTATCTTTTATTGGTCAAAATGTGATACTGTATCCTACTGTGCTGTGCTGGTGGAACTCTTTGTACAATGTAACCTAATTGTCCTTACTACAATGTAACCCTCAGTAGCTCTCTCTCAGTACAGCGCTCCGATATCATGATGATCGTGTTTGCACTTTATAAAAAACAAAATAAAATAAAACATGACAATAATAATACAGAAGCATGCATGAAGTTGCTGGTCATGACCCATGCATGTGTCATTCTCGATAGGGCAGCTTCAACTATTCATCTTTCCGAGAGTGGCAAAAGTAGCATGAAATTCAGTAGAATGAACATTATAACAACTCAAATTTTATGTACCTTTCTTTTAATTTACGCTTTGTCCAGCAATGCTCTGCCTTTTGACTCCATTACACCAATATCTGCAGCTCACTTCATTCTTCCTCACCAACCACATCACTATCCTTTTATCACATCACCAACACAGTGCTTAATTTGTTAACTTAGTTGCCAATGGTTAGCACCAGAACTAATTTTGAGGGACTAAGGCTTGTTTTAGATTTCGACTAGAGCAAGAGAGAGAATGGTACAACAGCAGGATAGAAGGAAGAACAGAATTATAGGTAAGTAGTGACAATGGAAGAAAGGCGCGATGAAAAGGACCTTCATGAGTGAGATAATCAGGCCGGAGCTGACGAAGAGCTTTAAAAGAATATTTGGGACACTGAACATGTGTATATATATATATATATATATGTTGATGTATATAAATATGTATGTGCGTGTTAACATTTTGTTTGTGTTGGTGCTCAGTGTAGGAGGCTGGCCTGGCTTATAGTGGGTACCTTGTGGTACTTACACCTTGTGCCAGGTCCAGTGATCCCTTATTAGTAGATTAGAAGTGTTCTAGCAGCTTAGGCTGATAGAGGTAGCTATAGTAGAGCAGCTTAGGCTGAACTAGGAGACATGCAAAGCTCCTACTATACCACTTATATCACTTAGTACTATATCATATGAAAACACAATAGTCAGAGTTACCAAAAATAAAGGTACCTTATTTTAGTGAAAATATGTCAAAAGCATCTCAGAGGATATACTCCCTTAGGAGGTAAGTAATATACACAAAATATACACACAAACCAAAATCAGGTAAGTAAACAGTTAGAAAAGTAGTGCAAACACTGTAGGGCACAGTAGAATGCAATAGGAGACAATAGGCCTAGGGGCAACACAAACCATATACTCCAAAAGTGGAATGCGAACCACAAATGGACCCCAAGCTTAGTGTAGTATGTAGAGGGTCACTGGGAGTGTAAGAAATCACTAAGGGTGTCCAAGATAACCCATCCCAAGACCCTGAAAAGTAGGAGTAAAGTTACCCTACTGCCCCAGAAAGACAGTCAAGTCGAGATAGGGGATTCTGCAGAAGATCTGAGCACGACGGTCAACTCAGCACAACAAAAGAGGATCCCACGGAGTCGGAGTCCAACTCAGCGAGTTGGGCAATGCAGGACAGAGTGCTGGGGACCTGGGTTAGGCTGTGCATGAAGGAAGTCTTGCAAAAGTGCACAGAAGCCCTAGCAGCTGCAGTTCACGCAGTACACAGGATTACTGTCTAGAGTGGAGAGGCAAGGACTTACCTCTACCAAATTTGGACAGAAGGGCCACTGGACTGTCGGGGACACTTGGATCCAACTCCTGCGTTCCAGGGACCATGCTCGTCCGGATGAGAGGGGACCCAGAGGCCCAGTGATGCAGAAGTTTGGTGCCTGCGTTGGCAGGGGGAAGATTCCGTCAACCCACGGGAGATTTCTTCTTGGCTTCCAGTGCAGGGTGAAGGGAGACAGCCCTCAGAGCATGCACCACCGGGAAACAGTCGAGAAAGCCGGCAGGATGAGGCGCTACAATGTTGCTGGTAGTCTTCTTGCTACTTTGTTGCGGTTTTGCAGGCGTCCTGGAGCAGTCAGCGGTCGATCCTGGGCAGAAGTCGAAGAGGGAAGTGCAGAGGAACTCTGGTGAGCTTTTGCATTCGTTATCTGGTGAGACACCCACAGGAGAGACCCTAAATAGCCCTCAGAGGTGGATTGGCTACAGAGAAAGGTAAGCACCTATCAGGAGGGGTCTCTGACGTCACCTGCTGGCACTGGCCACTCAGAGCTGTCCATTGTGCCCTCACACCTCTGCATCCAAGATGGCAGAGGTCTGGGACACACTGGAGGAGCTCTGGGCACCTTCCCTGGGAGGTGCTGGTCAGGGGAGTGGTCACTCCCCTTTCCTTAGTCCAGTTTCACACCAGAGCAGGGCTGGGGGATCCCTGAACCGGTGTAGACTGGCTTATGCCTTTCCAGATGCCAGGAGAGGCTACTCCTTTCAGGCCCTTCATACCTATTTCCAAAGGGAGAGGGTGTAACACCCTCTCTCAGAGGAAATCCATTGTTCTGCCTTCCTGAGACTGGGATGCCCAGGCCCCAGGGGGACAGAAACCTGTCTGAGGGTTGGCAGCAGCAGTAGCTGCAGAGAAAACCCCAGAAAGTTTGTTTGGCAGTACCCAGACTCTATGCTTGAGACCCGGGGATGCATGGAATTGTCCCCCCAATACCAGAATGGCATTGGGGTGACAATTCCATGATCCTAGACATTTTACATGGCCATGTTCGGAGTTACCATGGTGACGCTACACATAGGTATTTACCTATATGTAGTGCACACGTGTAATGGTGTCCCCGCACTCACAAAGTCTGGGGAAATTGCCCTGAACAATGTAGGGGCACCTTGGCTCATGCCAGGGTGCCCTCACACTAAATAACTTTGCACCTAACCTTCACTAAGTGAGGGTTAGACATATAGGTGACTTATAAGTTACCTAAGTGCAGTGTAAAATGGCTGTGAAATAACGTGGATGTTATTTCACTCAGGCTGCAGTGGCAGTCCTGTGTAAGAATTGTCTGAGCTCCCTATGGGTGGCAAAAGAATTGCTGTAGCCCATAGGGATCTCCTGGAACCCCAATACCAAGGGTACCTAGGTACCATATACTAGGGAATTATAAGGGTGTTCCAGTGTGCCAATCAGAATTGGTAACATTGGTCACTAGCCTGCAGTGACAATTTTAAAAGCAGAGACAGCATACACAATGAGGTTCTGGTTAGCAGAGCCTCAGTGATTCAGTTAGGCACCACACAGGGAACACATACAGGGCACACTTTATGAGCACTGGGGTCCTGGCGAGCAGGATCCCAGTTACACAGGCAAAAACAAACATATATACAGTAAAATTGGGGGTAACATGCCAGGCAAGATGGTACTTTCCTACACTCAGTCTCTTTGACAAGCCTATTTCGTCCGCATTTTGCCCATGCCCCAGGACTGTTTCTTCCACTCGTGCTCACAGGAAGAGTTTGCTTATCCATTCCAGAGCCCATAAATAGAGCCTGTCTCTTTTTTGTCCATGGCAAGAGTCTGTATCTTTTTTATTATTAACATTCGTCAGGCCTTTGCATCAATAGAGTAAATAGGCATTCTTCTTCAACTCTAATTTCAATATGGATACACCTCATTATTAATCAGTTTATTAATCCTACCAATTTCAATTATACAAATATTGAAAGGAAGATAATATCTGGTATTGTCTCATCTTTATTGCGCCATACGCAAATATAAACCGTACATATTTATTTATAAAGTCAATTTATTATTTCCAGTACAAACATTAAAATCTGTCACTCGTTTAGAAACAGCAGTACATATATGCTCTAACCCACACATCCTTCCCCTACCCTCCTAGAAATGAAAATTACAGTTTTCTTCTGCCTCATCCGTTGAGGCCATGGTATGTCCACCATTTATGCCACACTTTCTAATATTTATGTGGGCATCTCCTTGCTGTATAGACCATCTCTTTCATCTTGGCGCACCAGTCCATGGCATTCGTCCAAGTCATGAGGGGCTGGGCTGCTGAAGAATTACATTTCCGGCTGTGTCTCTCTTCACCACAAATGTGTCTAAACCCCTCATGGTCCGATTTCCCGAGGGACCCCCTAGCACATCTTGGATACCCAGTAATGTGGTCTTGGGCTGTACCTCGATGTGTGTTCACACCACAAGGGATAGGATGGTCATAATGGTCTCACAGTACTTGTGAATAAGGGGGAAGGACTACACCATATGGTAGAAATTAACCCCTGGGTCTCGGCAACTGGTGAAGGTCAGGGATGCGCGGACTCAAGCTTTCCACAGACAGAATGGTGTAAGGTACACCTGATGTAAATATTTGGACTGCATGAGTCGTTGTATTGCCAAAATGACCAGCACCCGGGGCACCATAAATGCCTCCCTTGAGTTAGCCTCATCTAATCTCCCACCCATATCTCCCATTTCACTTTTAAGGAACCCAACAGGTCAGAGGAGCTTGATATTAAGGACTTGAAAAACTGTGAGGTCAGTCCCTGCCCCAGAGGACCAATGAGTATGTGTCCTTCCAGTGGATTGTACTCTTGGACGTCATTCAGGTCACCCTTGTATTCTTGAAGAGTATGTCGAATTTACATAGTAGCAGAAGAACTGGGAGGTGGGCATGCAGAATTCCTCACAGAGGTCTTGAAAGAATTAAATATACATTCGGTCCCAGACATCCCCAGGCGTGAGATCTCAGTACTGTCCCGTTCCTGGAAACCCTCTAGCTTCACCACATGTGCTAGCCACCTGCCCTTCCACAAGGGAATTTCTGCGGGGAATGTATTATTCCATCCAATTCAGCAGAGCTCCTCCCTCCACACATGGAATGCCTCCTGGGACATCAAGCCAGGACTTCTTGGGCCTTTCACACTAATGGGCATAGGCTGAGGCTTCCAATAAGATTCCGCTCCCAGTAGACATCAATCCTGAGATTCAAGAAACGTAGAGCCTGATTTAAATATTGGTGAGTGAGTTACTCCCTCACAATGATGACAGATATCCTGTCTGCCGAAATCTAAATCCCAAAGAATATAATGGGATTTACCTTTCAACACATGGGATATCTGTAACCATTTTCACGGAGTAACCCGTCTGCCAATATCTGAATCAGACTATTATTCTGCACAAGGGAATCCCCAGATGCCAGGTCTCATCCCAGCCGTCCTCCCATATGTTAACCATGAGGGATCTGACTCAATTGACTTTTAGGCCAGGAACTGCTCCGAAGGTCTTAAGAGTACAAACTAGGTGAGGTCCTGTCTTGAGTAGACACGAGAGGAACAACAAGACTCATCTGCATATAAAGCTAAACGGTCTTCTATTGCTAGATCCCAGTTGAAGCCCCACACCGGGGCATCGCAGGGGACCCAGGGCACCAGTGGTTCCATAGCCAGTGCAAACAGTAGGGGGGATAGGGGGGCAACCCTGTCTTGTCCCGTGCCGAATCAGGAATCCAAGGGACAGCATCCCATTTATCCATACATATTTAAGACTGACACTGGTTATTTACATTTTCATAATATGTTTTTATCAAAAACATGGCATATGTAAAAGATTATTGCAAAAACGAAATTAATATCCGGGGCATCCTTTCTTATTCACACAAATCTACTGAATTAATCCAAAGAAGGGGTGAAAGAAAAAGAAAAAAAAAGGAATGTGACGTTATTGCTTTAGTCCATTACAATTCTGAATTCTGCCCAGTAGAAACCACTCATTTCCATATTTCTGTTTAATAATTATCAACTTAGTACATCAAGTTTTGGTTCATAACTGTTTGCTTTCAACAGAATATACATAGACTCCTGCTGTTAATAGTTAATAATATGCAGACTGATTATCTATCTATCTATCTATCTATCTATCTATCTATCTATCTATCTATCTATCTATCAATGAAAAAGACAAAGTTTAAATTTTAGTTATAGTTGGGAAAACTTTATTTATTCTTTCAATACAAACCAAACTTAACCTATACAAACCTTAGATATTCTAAAGTTAAAGTTATACCTTAAACTTATAATTTACACACCACCTTCAAATTATTGTAATTCGTGCACCTCCATACACAGTATAGTGAACACGGAGGCCACACTACATTAAATATAACTTGCACTTTCTCCATGCACTGCTTTTACCCTTTCATATGACATTAGTTATACCATCTAAAATCATAACATTTACGACAACCCTTGTGACATCACAAATCACATTGTTTGTGAGAACAGAGCGCATGGTAGAGTGGGGATTTATAGTTAATGTAGTGTTCCTACCAAGTTCACTGGGTAGTTATACTTAGGATCGTGTTTCCATAGGAAATGCATGTTTTGGTTTGCTTATATCTTTGTCGCCATTTGACGAATCTTCACAAAACTTTAAAAAAAAAAAAATCTCAGATCCTTCCTGGAAAGTTTTGGGGGGGATCCGTCAAGTGTGTGTGTGGGGAACAATGAGAAACAAGGGTGGGCATCCCAAAATGCATTTCCCCCATTCATTTTTACATAGGAACATTAGACACTGCTACAGCCCTAAATGCTGATGAACGGATTTACACCAAATTTGGCAGAAAACTAGATCTTGGTCTGGTAAGTGTGCTTTTTGTGTTTTGGTGTAAATCTGTCTAGTAGTTTATGAACAATTAATGCTCAATAACTTTGTATATTTCACGTCACGGAGGATCTGTGGAGCTCACAAATCTCCTGCTGAGATCTGATTGGCTGCCACCACATCAACCAAGAAGTGATGGCAGCCATCTTAAGACTCGGGACTCAGTTGAGTCCTAAAAACAGGGCAAATTAAATAGGGGCATGGTAGGGGTATACTGAGCCCCTAGGCCCTGAGGGACACCCAGTACCAAAACTAAGCTTTACAAAAATTATTTGTAGCAAATAAAAACTGCAGTAAAACTGAAAAACAAAAATGCACAGGCTCCCGTATGATTAAGAAAAACCCTTGGGGGAGGGGGGGTGGTCAGGGACTAGGGGGACAGCACATAGGTGAATTTAGGGGGAGGGGTCCATGGCCCCCTCCCCAAACCTTATGAGGCCCCGGGACCCCATATTCTAGTGCTAATATTTTAATGAAGGGACATATTAATTGAGCTGGCCCCGGGGGATGGGGTCACAGATACCTTAACATGCTCAAGAATGGGGACCATGCAGCCCCCAAGCCTAAAAAGGCCCTGGAGACCTGTTGCCCAAGGGCTGAGTAAATACATTAAGGAAGGGGGGTCACAGGTTCCTTCCTGGAGCCTCATTAGGACCCAGGGCCAAAATGTATAATAAAAGGGGAGGGGGACACAGAGGCCCATCTGTGACCCTTGAAGAGGCCCCAGGGACCCTATCTCCTGGGGCCAGAACAGTAAACAAAAGGGAGGAGAACCATGTGGCCCCCTTCCATGACCATTCCTTATCCCCCAGGAATGACTCAGTTACTGTGTCCTGGGGAGATTCCTTCCCCCTTCCCCCAGGAACACAGTATTGTACCCTGCCCGCACTGATGTGGGCAGAGAAACATATGTTTGCTCCCACCAGGTGAGAGCATTTTTAAATCTCCTGCCAGAAGGGAGGGAACATGCCTTCTCTGTCTGTAAGAGTGCGAGCAGTGAAGGCAAGTCCGCTCCCAGCCAGCAGGAGATTAAAACATGCTCATGTAAGCTGGGAGCTGTTTCCCTGCCTGCACTCCTGCAGAATGCCCCATACCCTTTATATGTGTTGCCTGGTGGAACTCCAGATGGGCACTGGAGCACCATCTATAATTTAGAAAACCCTGGGGGGGTGAAGTCTCCGGGGCCACAATAGGCTTGAGGAGGGGGGGGGGAGGCACACGGTCCTCTCCCTTTTTAAATGAAACTCAGCCTCGGGGGATTGGGTCTCCGGGACCTCTTATGGCTCAGGGAGGGAAGGCCATTCGGCCAAAAGCCATGAAAAGGATGGGGTTGGCTGCCTCTGGGTCGGTTGGCCACAGGGCTTGGCCAACCTACCACTGTGCAAGGCAAAAGGATATATGTAGCGTGGAGTTGGCTGCCTCCAGGGAGGGGGGTTAGCCACTGGTCCTGGCCACTGGCCAGGAACTGTGGCCAACCTCTTGCCATGAAGGCCCTGCTCAGCATGATGTTGACTGCCTGTGTGGGGTTCAAAGTAGACCCTGGCTGCAGGCCAGACTCTGCAGCCAATCCTCGCCACACATAGGTGGAGGTTTGCCTTTAAGTATGTGTTAGACCTGGCAGCCTTGGTGTGGTTTCCCCTAACGTTTTCACTCTTAGACCTCCTGTTTTGCTGACCTAATTTTTGCTGGCTTTAAGACTCTGTGCACTTTACCAGTGCTAACAAGTGCTAAAGCACATATGCTCTATGCTTAAAACATTGTAACATTGGCTTATCCACAATTGGCATATTTAATTTACTTGTTAGTTCCTAGTCTAGTAAAGTGGACTAGCTGTGCCCAGGGCATGTAAATTAAATGCTTTTAGTGGTCCTGCAGCACTTATTGTGCCCCCACTTTAGCAAACTTTCAAACTTGACTGAGACCTGCCACTGCAGAGCCTGATTGTCAGTTTTAAACTGCCATGTTGTCTTGGCAAGTTAACCCTCTACCATGCCTAAAGCTTCCTGTTTAACACACATGTCACCCTTGAGGTAAGAACTGGACAGCCCAAGGGCAGGGTGCAGTGTATTTAAAATGTGGGGCATGTACTTGTAAGCTTTACATGTCCTGGTTGTGAAAAACTCTTAAATTCGTTTTTCACTACTGCAAGGCCCGTATCTCCCATAGGATAACAATTGGAATACCTTATTACATTTTATAAGAGTAATTTCCAATTGGGAAGAGATGGGACCCTAAAGTTTGATTTTTCTGGAATCAAAATTTAAAATCACAACATATAGTGAAGTTGGATTTTAAGTTATAATTTTAAAAAAGCCACTTCAAGAAAGTTGTATCTTACTTTAACCAATTGGTGCCTTCTGCCTGTCTCCAATACACGTCTGGGGTGGGGTGACTGCTGGGCTTGTGCATTCACTCCAGGCAGTCTCACAAAAATGGAGGTGGGACTGTTGGGCCATGGAAATCCCGTTGGGCCATTCTGGGCAGGATGGGAGGGAGGATCTGACACTTACACCTTAATCTGCTGTGCCTGTCTCCATACAAAGGGTTGCATTGTCCCTGTAGTTAGTCTGGAGCCAGGGCAGGAAGGACAGGGACTCTCCAAATGCACCACTGCGTATAAGAACTGGACTTCTGACCCTACCAACTCAGTACACATGTGGACCTCTGGATACTCTGCCAGCAAGAAGGACTGCTATGCTGCTGAAAGGAATTGAACCCTGTTGGACTGCTGCTCTGCTGTGCCAACCTGCTGCCTGCTCCCCCACTTGCCTGGTAGTGAGAGGGACTGGACCTGATTCTCTCCAACCTAGAACCAAAGTGACTCAAAGGGCTTGCTGGCTTCCTTCCTGTCCTTCTGTAGTCTTCAGGACACAACAAACTTCCAACTTATCATCAACAGCACTTGGATTGTGCTTACTGCACGTCTTGCCCAGCCAAGTGGTGCCAATCCAGTCCTGGGCCCTGGGAAGTGGGTATAAAGTGCTGCAACTTCCAGAACCTGGGCATCAAAGCCGTTGTGCTGATCGTAACCAGCAAATTTTCTTCATCACCGACTCATGGCTGCTGCTGCGAAGATCAATGAAACCACTTTGTCGTTGATGCCGAAGCATTGCTGCTGCTGCGAGGATCAGGAGCACCACATTGTTGACTGTGCGACGCATTGCCCCCATTCCAGATGCATCTCCGACCTTGCGCGGCTCGGAACTGATACATTGCCGACACCTATGAAATTGATGCCAATGCATCGTCTCCCTTGTTCTTCGCATCTTGTTCTCAATGTCGATGCATCTCCAAACCTAGGTACTGTTTCAGCAGACGAAAGCTGGTCACTGTTATTGACCTGTACTCCATTGTGGTTGGCCTGACTTTTCAGATTTGATCTGGTCTAGCACAACCAGGTAACCCCGGTTGGTGCTTTATGCTTCTAAGCACTACAACTATGTTTATTTTCTTCAAATTCATAGTTCAACTTCAACTTAATGAATTTTTGTTGCTTTTGCCTTGGTTTGTTCTTACAAAATAATCTATTTTTCTTACTTAGTGTGGAGGCTTCTGGTGTTTTGTTCACTGTGTTACACAAATACTTTACACATTACCTCTTAAATTAAGCCTTCCTGCTCTGTGCAATGCTACCAGAGGTTGATCACTAGTTAATTTCAGGTGTATATCTGACTTACCTTGACTATGAGCATGTGATTAGGCACACCCACTCAGGTAACCCTAACATATCCAAGTAGGACCTGAATTCCACCTGCGTCCAGGCAGCATGCCTGAACAATGCAAATATTCACCTCCAATCACAAAGATCTGGGTTTAATCCATTGTTTTCTTGCACACCACACCACCCCGGATTGGACCCAGCCATATGCAAATCAGTCTTGATCGTGGACGTCATGTTAACTGTCCAGCCAGAACTGCCAGGTCAGGTCCTCCCTGGACCGGAAAAAAGTATCCGTTCCAGTGAGGACCTGGCCTGGAAGTTCGTGCTAGACTGTTCCCGGGGGAACAGGGTCAAAACTGACTGCATATGACTGGGTCCAAACTAGGGTGGTGTAGTGAGCAAACAAACACAATGGTTTAAACCTAGACCTCTGTGACTGGGGTTGAATGTTTGTATTGATCAGCAGCACGTCCATCATCTGTTCTTTTTTGCTTTTGTCACCTTAAGTAGGAAGGGCATGCCCAGACGTGGGTCAAGTGCTCACTGCACCACTGGAGTCAAGCTTGCCTGACAGATGAGGGTGATACCCGGAAACCAATTCCAGGATGCTTGTTTCCAGGCCAGGGGGGGGGGGGGGGGGCTAGCCTGGCAGTTCAGGCTGGACTGTTCCATGTGGGTAACAGGGTCAATACTGATTTATATATGGCTGGGTCCAAATTGGGGTGTCGTGATGGGCAAAAAAATATGGATTAAACCCAGATCTCTGTGACTGGGGTGAATGTTCGCATTGCTCAGTGTTCTGTCCATCATCTATTTTTCTTGCTTTTGGAAATGACCTGGAGCATACCACCTTGAGGGAGGTGGAGCTCAGGTCCCATTTGGAAATGCTAGGGTTGCCTGAGTTGGTGCGCCTGACCACACGTTCCATGGCAGTCCAATAGGGTGGTCAGAAAGACCTGAAGCCTGTATAAAAGGCCCAGGGACCTTCCAAAAAGAGGAAGGGCAAGGGGCACTGGAAACATACTCCTGAAACTCCCATGGTCCGAGAGGAGGCTGACACTGAGGGGGGCCCCCCAGAACCTTCTGGGAATGGTGTGGCCGAACTGCAGTAGCAGCCAGAGCTGTGCAACTGGTAGCAGGAAGGGGGTCCCACCAGGGAGAAGTTCTGCAAGGCTCAGAAGGAATGCATTACTCTTGTGGGGCTTCTGCAGCAGGCTGAGACACAGGCAGCTGGTACTTCCGGCAGACACCTAATTTACTGGGAGAATGGTCTCCTGTATAGTGAGCTTAAGGCTTCTGAGCCGGGCGCAACCCATGCGTTGGTGGTCCCCCAGTGCTACAGGGGCTTCCTACTTGGGTTGGCTCATGATGGTCCCTTGGCAGGTCATTTGGGGCAGGACAAGACCTTTGACAGGCTTGTCACCCACTTTTACTGGCCTCAAACAAGGAAGGCCTTAGGTGTGTTCTGTAGATCCTGTCCTACCTGCCAGGTGAGGGGCAAGACAGGGAGGAAGTGCAGGGCCCCCTGCATTCTTTTCCCATCATTGGCACCCCCTTTGAAAGAATGGGCATCAACATCGTTGGGCCTCTGGACCCCAAACAAGCCATGGCCAACAGATTTGTTCTGATCTTGGTGGGGCATGCCACCCTTTACCCAGAGGCTATCCTCTAAGGACTGTGACTGCACCTGCAGTGGCCAGGACACTGATAGGGATTGTTACCCATGTGGGGGTCCCCAAAAAGGTGGTTATCCGACCAGGGGACCAACTTCATGTCAGGGCATGTGGAAGGAGTGTGGGGTAACCTACAAGTTCTCCACTTCTTATCACCCCCAAACCAATAGGCTTGTTGAAAGTTTCAACAGGGCCCTTAAAGGTATGATTATGGTTCTGTCAGAACCAATGACGCATAAGTGGGAAGTCATCCTGCTTTGTCTTTTGTTTGCATACTGGGAGGTACAGCAGAAAGGGGTTTGCATTAGCCACTTTGAACTTCTATATGGGTGCCCCATTGGAGGACCTCTTAGTCTGGTGAAGGAGGGCTGGGAGCAAGCTCTCCAGAAGACCCCTCAGCACGTGGTCAGCTACATGCTGGCACTCTGCAACCAGACAGCACACTTCTGAAAACTCACCCAGGACAATCTGAAGCCAGCCAGGAGGACATGAAAAGCTGGTGTGACCAGAATGACACTCTGGT
The DNA here is from genome assembly GCF_031143425.1 of Pleurodeles waltl. NCBI lineage: Eukaryota > Metazoa > Chordata > Amphibia > Caudata > Salamandridae > Pleurodeles > Pleurodeles waltl. The sequence goes on along the minus strand of NC_090449.1, from coordinate 537,445,603 downwards.
TGAGTTTCAGTCTGGTCAAAAAGTGTGGGCGATAGACCCTGTGGAACCTCGGGCCTTGCAAGACCACTAGTCTGGGCCTTAGGAGGTGAAGGAGGACAAGAGTGATGTCACCTACCTGGTAAACCTTAAGACTCCCAGTAACCCTTTGAGGTTCCTGCATATCAATCACCTCAAGCCCCACTTTGAGAGGACTAAGCTTCTCATGCTCCTGATTACTGATGATGGAGTGGAATAAGAGAGTGAACCTCTCCCCCAATTCCTATCTTCAAGGAGCAGACTAGATCGGTGGAAGGTGTCAGCCTCTCCCCTACACTGACCCTAGATCAGTAGAGAAACTGCCATCAGTTGCTGGAGCAGCTTGCCTCTTCATTCTCACTTACCCGAGGACTCACTACACTGTGACCCATGATGTTGATACTGGGGATGGCACACTTGCGAAAAATTTAATTTACAGGTTGTCTGACAAAGTGAGGGCCAGCATAAAGGAGGAAGTCTCCAAGATGCTGGCATTAGAGCTTATTGAGCCCTCAAACAGTCCTGGGTCCAGCCCAGTGGTATTGGGCCCAGAGCTGCCCCTCCAGGTTCACACCTGAAGTTAGTTCTGCGTGGACTACCATGGGCTCAATGTGGTCACAAAGATTGACATGCAACCCATCCCTGAGCTGATGGACTCATAGACCAGCTTGGAGCACCCAAGTTTCTCAGCATGTTTGACTTGATGTTTGGGTATTGGCAGATTCCCTTGACTGAAAGGGCCAAAGACAGGACTGCATTCTTGACCCTGGAAGGGCACTTCCAGTTCTAGGTTATGCCCTTTCATTTAAAGAACGCCCCAGCCACCTTCCATAGGTTGGTCAACCAGGTCCTGGTTGGGTTTGTACAACTTCAGTGCAACCTACATAGATGAAATTGCAGTCTTAAGTTCTACCTGACAGGAACAACTGTGCCAAATCAAACAAGTGCTTCAGGCTCTGCAGAGTGCAAGCCTGACTATCAAGGCCAGTATGTGTCCGATTAGGCAGGATTCTGTGGTCTACTTGAGTCACAAACTGGGAGGTAGCAAGGTGCAGCCCACCCAGGCCAAAATGAAAACCATTGTGGCTTGGAAACCTCCAAAGACCCAGACGGAGGTGAAAGCCATCCTAGGCTTCACTGGCTATTACAGGAGATTTTCTCAAGGGGAATAGCACCATTGTTGTCCCTTGCCAGAGCTGGCATCCAAGAAGCTGCCACGTCAGGTGATCTGGATAGAGGCGTGCCAGAATGCTTTTGAAGGAGGCCATGTGCACAGCACCCGTGCTCAAGGCACCTGATTTCTCCAAAGAATTATTTGTGCAGGAAGATGCCACAGAGCATGGCATAGGGGCCATGTTCTCACAGCTAAACAAAGAGGGCCTGGACCAGCCTGTACCCTACAGTGACCAAAACATTTTCTGATTCTTACTCTTAAGTGGTTGATAAGCTCTTCCCATTGGTCCATCTCCCAGTTCTGTTTGGCCTTTTTTAAGATAGCCTTGTTGTTATTCCTGCAGAGGTTATTTGTGACATGATTCCCTGCTTCAAGGCGTCTAGGAGACCAACCTTGGCCAAGCAACAGTCCTTAGTGAACCATACTGGGGCAACTTTATTATGAGACCCTCTTTTCTTAATTTTAGTAAACAGAGGCCTAAGCTGTTCCATTAGCTGACAGTGTGCAAGGACCATATTGGGCTTGTGCCCCCCTAGGGGTGTTACTTCAGCTAAGTTAATCCCAAATAGTTTGTATATTTTGGTTTGAATTTCTGCATTATCCACAACTTACGCCCATTTCACATTCCTCCTGTTATTAACTGTCTGTAGGGGATTTGCATGTACTACTGCTGGGAGATTACAGCTAGTGAATATGGCAGGAGAAAATACAGCCATTAAGGCCTAATGATCGCTATCTGTTCGAGGGATAACTGCCATATCTGTCAAGAGCGGCCACATTTCCAGGTAGACCAAGATATACTAAATATTAGTGTAGGAGGCTGGCCTGGCTTATAGTGGGTACCTTGTGGTACTTACACCTTGTGCCAGGTCCAGTTATTCCTTATTAGTAGAATAGAGGTGTTCTAGCAGCTTAGGCTGATAGAGTTAGCTATAGCAGAGCAGCTTAGGCTGAACTAAGAGATATGCAAAGCTCCTACTATACCACTTATATCACTTGGTACTATATCATAAGAAAACACAATACTCAAAGTTACTAAAAATAAAGGTACTTTATTTTAGTGACAATATGCCAAAAGTATCTCAGAGGATATACTCCCTTAGGAGGTAAGTAATATACACAAATGTAATGCACACAAACCAAAATCAGGTAAGTAACAGTTAGAAAAGTAGTGCAAACAATGTAGAATCACAATAGAATGCAATAGGGAGAAATAGGCCTAGGGGCAACACAAACCATATACTCCAAAAGTGGAATGCGAACCACGAATGGACCCCAGACCTAGTGTAGTGTGTAGAGGGTCGCTGGGAGTGTAAGAAAACACTAAGGGTGTCCAAGATACCCCACCCCAAGACCCTGAAAAGTAGGAGTAAAGTTACTCTACTACCCCAGAAAGACAGTAAAGTCGAGATTTGGGATTCTGCAAGGACAACAACTGACTGCAAAATACTGAAGACGGATTCCTGGACCTCAGGATCTGTAAAGGAAGGGGACCAAGTCCAAGAGTCACACAAGTGACCGGGGGGGCAGGAGCCCACTAAACCCCGGATGAAGGTGCAAAAGGGCTGCCACAGGGTGGAAGAAGCCAAAGATTCTGCAACAACAGAAGGTGCCAGGAACTTCTTTGGTCAGAAGAGGTCCCACAGCGTGCTGGAGGATGTAGAGTTGTTTCCACACAGAAAGACCCCAAAATAGCCTTGCTAGCTGCAAGAGTCGCGGTTGAGGATTTTGGGTGCTGCCAGGGCCCAGGAAGGACCAGGAGGTCGCCCCTTGGAGGAGGAGACAGAGGCGGCACTCAGCAATATGGAGAGCCCACGCAGAAGCAGATAGCACCCGTAGAAGCACCTGAACAGGCACTTAGAAGATCTGAGGACAACGATCGACTCAGAGTCACAAAAGAGGGTCCCACGACGTCGGAGCCCAACTCAGCGAGTTGGGCAATGCAGGACAGAGTACTGGGGACCTGGGCTAGGCAGTGCATGAAGGAAGTCTTGCAAAAGTGCAAAGAAGCCCGAGTAGCTGCAGTTCACGCAGTACACAGGATTACTGTCTGGCGTGGGGAGGCAAGGACTTACCTCCACCAAATTTGGACAGAAGGGCCACTGGACTGTCGAAGACACTTGGACCCAACTCCTGTGTTCCAGGGACCCCGCTCGTCAGGATGAGAGGGGACCCAGAGGACCGGTGATGCAGAAGTTTGGTGCCTGCTTTAGCATGGGGAAGATTCCGTCGACCAATGGGAGATTTCTTCTTGGCTTCCAGTGCAGTGTGAAGGCGGACAGCCCTCAGCGCATGCACCACCAGGAAACAGTTGAGAAAGCCAGCAGGATGAGGCGCTACAATGTTGCTGGTAGTCTTCTTGCTACTTTGTTGCAGTTTTGCAGGCGTCCTGAAGCAGTCAGCGGTCGATCCTGGGCAGAAGTCGAAGAGAGAAGTGCAGAGGAACTCTGGTGAGCTCTTGCATTCGTTATCTGGTGAGATGACCACAGGAGAGACCCAAAATAGCCCACAGAGGAGGATTGGCTACTGAGAAAGGTAAGCACCTATCAGGAGGGGTCTCTGACGTCACCTGCTGGCACTGGCCACTCAGAGCTGTCCATTGTGCCCTCACACCACCAAGATGGCAGAGGTCTGGGACACACCGGAGGAGCTCTGGGCACCTCCTCTGGGAGGTGCTGGTCAGGGGAGTGGTCACTCCCCTTTCCTTTGTCCAGTTTCATGCCAGAGCAGGGCTGGGGGGATCCCTGAACCGGTGTAGACTGGCTTATGCAAGGAGGGCACCATCTGTGCCCTTCAAAGCATTTCCAGAGGCCAGGAGAGGCTACTCCTCCCAGGCCCTTCACACCTATTTCCAAAGGGAGAGGGTGTAACACCCTCTCTCAGAGGAAATCCTTTGCTCTGCCTTCCTGGGACCAGGCTGCGCAGGCCCCAGGGGGGCAGAAACCTGTCTGAGGGGTTGGCAGCAGCAGTAGCTGCAGTGGAGACCCCGGAAAGTTAGTTTGGCAGTACCCAGGCTCTATGCTGGAGACCCGGGGATGCATGGAATTGTCCCCCCAATACCATTCTGGTATTGGGGTGACAATTCCATGATCCTAAACATGTTACATGGCCATGTTCGGAGTTACCATTGTGACGCTACTACGTGTAATGTTGTCCCCACACTCACAAAGTCCGGGGAATTTGCCCTGAACAATGTGGGGGCACCTTGGCTAGTGCCAGGGTGCCCACACACTAAGTAACTTTGCACCTAACCTTCACTAAGTGAGGGTTAGACATATAGGTGACTTATAAGTTACTTAAGTGCAGTGTAAAATGGTTGTGAAATAACGTGGACGTAATTTCACTCAGGCTGCAGTGGCAGTCCTGTGTAAGAATTGTCTGAGCTCTCTGTGGGTGGCAAAAGAAATGCTGCAGCCCATAGGGATCTCCTGGAACCCCAATACCCTAGGTACCTAGGTACCATAAGCAAGGGGATTCTAAGGGTGTTCCAGTTTGCCAATGAGAATTGGTAAAATTAGTCACTAGCCTCCAGTGACAATATTGAAAGCAGATAGAGCATAAACACTGAGGTTCTGGTTAGCAGAGCCTCAGTGATACAGTTTGGCACCACACAGGGAACACATATAGGCCACAAAGTTATGAGCACTGGGGTCCTGGCTAGCAGGATCCAAGGGACACATATAAAACACACTGACAACATAGGGTTTTCACTATGAGCACTGAGCCCTGGCTAGCAGGATCCCAGTGAGACAGTAAAAACACCCTGACATATACTCACAAAAAGGCCAAAAGTGGGGGTAACAAGGCTAGAAAGAGACTACCTTCCTACAATTAGTTCTCACAGTGCCTCTCTTAAAGGTCTGGCGTGGGGGGATTATCAGAGCAGGTATTACCATTAGCGATTGTTAAGCCATTCTCCATTATCAGGTCTTCCAGTTGGCCAGCTACAGCACTTAATTTCCCTGACGTTAGTGCAGCCGCCCCAGAACCAATCAGAGAACCTTGGAGATCCTGCGAGTAGTCTATCTCTCTCCCCCTTTTTCAAGTGTCATGACAATCACCTGCGATCAGTTTTAAGGTGCCTCCTTTTAAGCGCTGCACAGTATTAGCGAGATGAACCACTGTGGAGGAGGGGACGTTTACAGAGACTGATCTGATGTAGGCATAATTTATCGCAATACGTCTGGTCCCAGTAAGTGTTTTAACTTTTATTAAGACCCCTAGCAAGTCCTTACTTCCCGTTGAAACTACTTTCACTAATGGGAAAAGATCTAGTTTCAGCCAGAGAAGAAGACCCCCAAAAACTCTACCCATGGGGGAAGTGACTGCATTAGCCGCAAAGGAAATATACTCACTTCTATGTACTGGTGCCACTGCCCACGTCTTTTGCAAAAGTATAATCTGGTGGTGATTAATAAACTCACCCCACTCTGGGTCTTCAAGCTTAGCACGCATGCCTGCTACATTCCATGATAGAACTCTAAAGGAGTTTTCAGCAGTCAGCCTGCTATCCCACCTTGGTCCCACACTGGCACTTGCCTGTCCAACCACAGTAGAATTAATCTTACTCTGTGTAGCTATATCCCTCATATCATCACCCACGGTACTCAGCTCTAGATCCTCGGGGCGTGCTGCTGTTTGCCCACTCATGCATCCCCTAAATGTACAGTTAGGGAGAGAGCGTGTCCTTACCTCCCCGTGTGTCAATGTCTGGTAAGTTAGAGCACTGCCCCACTAACGTGGTGCGTTGGAGGTGAGTTAAAGAGTTACACCCTTCTGAGATCTGGGTTTCTCCTAGTCGGCTGGGGACATTGAGTTTAATACGTATGCAAGTTCTTATTTTAGGTCTAAAACTTAGTTCCATGGATATCAGCTCATCCACCAATTTAGGACTCTTCAGTTTCACTCCTAGATAATCCCATTGGAGTCCAAGGGGGCTACAACGTGAGGACCATAATATGTCATCCTTAATAATAGACGTACAATCCCTGGTGTGGTGGAGCCAGTGGATTACTTTGTTAACATAACATTCTTGAGTTTCTCTGGCTCCATGTGGGAGTTTGGGGACATTTGTCAGGTAGATAATGCTAGACAGACGTGTACTCTGGTTGTTATAGGAGGTGTTTTGGCTCCCACAATGATTCTGTCCTATTTGGCTGGCGGGCGGCTGAGTGGGCTGTGCACAGTGTTGCTTGAGGCTGTATCTACCTTCAATTAGTTCTCCTCCAAAGAGGTTAGATGGATTTGAATGTGCTTCGCTAGAGAACCAACCATTGTCAGCAGCTAACCCATTACCCTTAACTGACTGCGGTTTTGGGAAGGGTGCTTGGCTATAAAGGTTTGGCATTAGATTTGCACAGCCTATCTTGGTTCCTAAGTTTTCCACCAGAGCAAATAATTTGGCCACCTTTTCACCTAATTTGCCTGCCATCTTGTTTAAACACTCCCACAATCCCTGTATCTCTTCTCTTAGTATCTGTAGCTGTGCCAGTGGTTCCCCTGTCTTGGGCCGATTTAGATCTACTGTGTCTGGGTGTCTTGATAGATCCGTTAAATCAGTGTTCTCCACTGGCATTGTTCCTTGGTTAGCCGGGGGGGGCAAAACGGTTGGAGTAGTCAATATTAATAGCGGCTGTGCTTTCAGCCAGTTTTTTATCTATTGAAGGGACTGGAACCGGGGTAGTTGCTAGTGTGCTTAATCTTCATTGCTCATCCTCTGGTGCATAGCTATCTTTTGGGCTAGAGCCGGTCCTGGAGCCATGCCCCTTTGTGGTTTTCCTAAAGGTCTGTATACCCTTGGGAGGTGTAACTCGTTTCCCCTTATGCTGAGATGAGTTCACGTTGTTAGTGGCCAATGATCCCTCTACTTCTCTATCAGATCATCAGTTTTGTTCAGGGTATGGTTCTCTGTGGAATGCCTAGCGAACTTGCTTGTGCCTGCTGCCCCCAAGGGTTTTTCGGAGGCTTTTCTCTTGCTCATAGAAAATGAGTTACTTCCAAAGTTAGGAAAGAAGCTTGCATGCCTTGACAATATGGGAGCGTTTACTTATAGGGTGCTTTAATGTTGGAAGTCAGCTCAGTCCTTGTACAATGCAATACCTTTGCAAGGACCCACCCTACACAATTCAAGGGGGTACACCCATATGCTCAGGCCACCGGCATCCTGCGCCAAGACTATGACCAGCCTAAGGAAAGCCTTTGCAGTCACTTCCCTTCTTCCCTACCTGCCCCACACAAGAGCTCCCATGCAAAGGCCAAATGGGGTGGCCCCGCCCTGCCTCTTCCTGTCGCAGGTGGGTGCAGGATGGGCCAGCCCTTGGCCCGGTCACAGCCCGGGCGCAGCCCGCATGTGTCCTGTGCTGCGGTGTGCCCCCTTGCGCTTTATAGCACTTGTTGGATCTGGCAAATGGGAGCAGGTGATGCAGAAAATGGCCGTCTCCTGGGGCCACAAAACAGTCTGGTATCTGTAGTCCCTCTGGTCTCAGTTAGCTTCTCGTGCTGCGGTGTGCCCCCTTGCGCTTTATAGCGCTCGTTGGATCTGGCAAGTTGGAGCAGGTGACGGGGCCACAAAGCAAACTGGGATCTGCTCTGGTCTCGATGAGCTTTATAGCGCTCGTTGGATCTTTTCACTCTGACCCTTTCCCGTCACAAAACAGTACTTTTAAGTTTTACATGTCCTGGTAGAGAAAAACTCTTAAATTTCTTTTTCACTACTGCAAGATCTGTCTCTCCTATAGGATAACATTGGGATTACCTTATTACATTTTATAAATGTAATTTCAAATTGGAAAGAAATGGGACTCCAAGGTTTGGTGTCTTTGGAATCGCAATTTAAAATCACCACTTATGGTAAAGTCGGATTTTGAGGTGTAATGTTGAAAATGTCACTTTTAGGAAGTTGACATTTTCTTGCTTTAACCATCTGGTGCTTTCTTGCTGTCTCCAATTCAAATCTGGTGTAGGGTGATAGCTGGGCTTTTCCATTCCCCCCAGAAAGCCAAACACAAAGGGAGCCTAGGTGTGACTGATGGGTCATTAGCATCTTGATGGGCCATCCTGGGCAGGATGGGACGGAAGAGCTGACACACCTGAATGGGCTGTGCCTGTCTCCACACAAAGGGTTGCATAGCCCCTGTAGTGAATCTGGAGCTAGGGCAGGAACGGCAAGGACTCTGTGCACTTCAAAGGCCTCTCTTTGAAGTCTCAACAACTTCAAAGGCACCACTGGGAATAAGAGCAAGCCTTCTGACCCTATGACGTCAGTATACCTCTGGACCTAGAGGGATTATCTGCCAGGAAGAAAAACTGCTATGCTGCTGAAAGGACTGTCACTCTACTGGACTCCTGCTCTGCTGTGCTGACCTGCTGCATGCTGCCCTACTTCCATGTTAGCGAGAAGGACTGGACCTGAATCTCTCCACCCCATAACCAAAGTGACTCTAAGGTCTTGCTGACCTACTTCCTGTTCTTCTGAAGTCTCAGGGACACACAAAACTTCCAGCTTATTATCAACAGCACTTGGACTTTGCTTGCTGCATTTCTTGCCATGCCAAGAGCTACCAATCCAGGCTTGGGCCCTTGGAAGTGGGTACAAAGTGCTGCAGCTGCCAAAACCTGTGGATCAATGCTGTTGCGACGATTGGAACTGGCACATCTTTATTGACGCTGATCTATCGCAGCTGCTGCAAATATCTAGGACACCACATCACGCCCTAAGCATCACCACTGCTGTGAGGATCGGGAGCACTACATTGTTGAATGTGTGATTCATCGCCTCCATTCCATATGCATCGCCGACCCTGCCAAGCTTGGAACTGATGCATTACCTACATCTTCGGGATCAACAATAATCTCCTCCATTGCTCCTCGCATCTTTTTCTCAACTTCGATGCGTCTCCAACCAAGGTGTTGTTTCAACAGACCAAGGCTGGTCCCTGTATCTGACCCATGCTCCATTGCAATCAGCCTGTCTTTTCAGATAATTTGACTCGGCCTAGCATGACCAGATAGCTTTGGGTAGGGCTTTATACTTCTAAATACTACAACTAAGGTTATTATTTAAAAATGCATAACTCAACTTCTACTTATTGGATTTTTGTTGTTTTGATCTTGTTTTGTTCATAGAAATATGATCTATTTTTCCAACATGGTGTGGAGTCGTTTTATGGTACTTTTAGTGTGGTACTGTTTGACATACCATTGAAATACTTATGCATTGCCTCTTAAACTAAGCCTGCCTGCCCTGTACCAAGCTACCAGAGGCTTAGCACAGGTTACATTAGGGTGTGTATCTAACTTACCCTGACTAGGATTGGGGTACCTGCTTGGGCAGGGTGCAAACCTCAGCCAACCAGAAACCAGTTTCTAACAGTATGATAACAAAAATTGACTTTACATTAAAAAACCCAGCAAATTCACTGAAAAAAAGCAAAGGCTAAAGTACCATTATCGTTAGGTAACAATTTTAGTGAAAACGAATGGTATGTATTTTGTATTTGAAATTTATAGAGTGCACTAAACCCTAGGATGTCAAAGCGCTGAGCCGGAAAAAAAAACCTACATCATGGCAGAAACTGTGCCTAAGAAACATGGAGATTGAAGAGCCTTGTTTTCAGCTGTTTTTTGAAAATCAAGATAGACATCACGGTGGCTATATTGGCTGGTAGGATGTTCAACAGGTCAGCAGCTACCACTGAGAGTCCCTCCCTCCCGACCTAGCTTTATGAAATCTAGGTACGTGCACCAGTAACATTTTAGGTGTATAAAATCACTGAAATTCATCATTTATAATTACCTCTGGTAACTATAACTTGTACCATAAGGTAACTATAGCTCAAGCCCTCTCCATGCACTCTTAATTACCCCCAAATATTACACCACTTGAAATCTTCTATGAGATAATTGATAATATCACTGCAACATTTGCAATGAAAATATTGATAACTCTGCAGGCGGGGGCACACGCTATCTTTACCTTAGGGCACGATCCTCACAAGGGGTCATGCCAACACGTAATTATCCAACATGTTTGACCATATCACCTTTTATGAAAGCACTGCAAGAACACCTCACTAAAAGTGCCAACACTGATCCTTCAGGGTTGAGTGGTAGACCTTACTCATTTGGCCACGAGTGAAACTCTCATTCATTTCTCTTTACGTACAGTATATCGGTGTCGACAACGAATTAAACTAAAGGTAAAAGTGTAAGTTTAAGCAAATATGTCGTCCTCAGACAGTACATGGAATGTCAACTAGCACAAAGAAAAGCTTTCATCATTCCTCACAACTCACTTTAAAAGCAAAATAACAGATGTGACTTAATAAGTTACCACTGAAACAAGGCTATAGAACAAGCTTTTTATGTAAATGCCAGTCTGCAGTGACAGCAGGACATGAACCCTTGAGTTTCACAGTGCTAATTGTCATCGTCAAATGCTGGGCCACGAGATATGTCTTCAAATGATTTGCCCTTAAGTGAACCCTATGTCGCTAGTTAAAGCAAAATACAATTAAATCTTCATTATCCTACAACATTATTCATTCGAACTGCACCTGAATTAGTTATATCCTTAATGACTTCCATTAAAAAGATTTACAAATGAGAAATATAACGTGCACAGTAATGTGACTTACATCACGGAAGCATTTCAGGATGGCCGAAATATCCAACTTCATTTCAACATGGCCCTTTTAAAATTGACTACTCATTCCCATGTGGTATACTGTGAGCAACTAATGTCCTGGCACTTGCATATCGCCATACTTATCACGACTGTAAGATGACCCCCTTCCCCTGTTGATACACATGTATGGATCGTGTACGCCGGTTCCTAGGGTCATATAACAAGGAACTTTCTTGCTCTGCCCTTCACAGTGGTAGGAACTGGCACTTGGAGTGCGAGTATGTAAAGTTGAGTAGGTCCACAACGAAATGCCTTAAGTTAAGCAACCATCAGTGGCTATGATGATCTGAAACGAATATGCTTGAAGGCACATATAGTATACTGGTTATTGTCAAGAGCCAGAGAATGTAGGAAGAAGCTAAGCCTCAGCACTGGAAGATTAATAGACTTGCCTGTGGGCGCCAAACACAAGAAACAAATAGAAGCATAACAGAGATATTATACTATTAGCTGCATTCGCAAAAGATGAAGCACGGTAATACAGTACACACCTTATAAAAACCCAATAAGATTGGGGTATAAGGCACCCTATCACAAAGTATGTTTTGTGGGGAAAAAGGAGGCTGACTCATTTTGACCTGCTCACTTTAACAAAAGCTGACACACTGCTCGCAACCTCTATCACCATTCTGAATCAAGTTGCTAGGCACTAATTGGCTCATCTCTCCAGAGGAATCATTAAATTGGCCACTGATTGGTCCTTAGTGTTTAATTCAAGGAGAGTGGTGGGCCAATTGCTTTAGTCTGAACTTTGTGCCGTTTATTTATTTCGAGTTGGCACTACTCCCTTGGTAGGCTTTGTGGCCCTGCTGACATCACTTCCAGCTGGTAACACCCTGCCTTTGTTGTGCTGGCTCCTCTTCCACGGTTTAACACACACCTTTGCATTCTACTCTTGGCACCTGGGTCCTTGGCTGGGTTATCCCTCTGGTCTCTGACACCCCTGCAGGTTTTTCCTAAGCCTCTTTCAGTCTCTGTGGTCAACAACATAGTGGAACTAATCATGCTCATATGCCTGCTTAATGATGAGTTATCCATAGGAATAATTCGTAGGTTGGGTGGATAAATAAGAGGCCGTTTTTGGGTTGATCCTTCAATGGGAATTAGCAGATTTAATGGAGAAGCAATTCTTCATAGAAATGTATATACGTTTGTTTGAGAGAATGAACAAGGCTCTTTTATGATTTTTCGTTAATCTATGATGTTCTAGTTGGGTTTAAAGGGCTAGTCCTAACAAGTTTCAGATTTTTGAATGGTGTCTTTCTTGGCATCCCAGACTCCCTAGATCGTCTCCCATTCATTTTCGCTTTTTGCCTACCCTCACTTTTCTAGTTCCTAAGCAAATTAATCAGCCTTTACTCCCACTTGAAGCTGCTTATCTAGCATGCAAGTTTCTGAGTCGAACAATGTCAAATAATAAACCAAATTCAAGTAGAATACATCTATTGATGTTCCTTCATTTTAATTCCCTAGTCATGTATTTAAACACATCCATCGGACTGGCTCGCAATGACTTTGCTCTAGTTTTCTAGCACTCATGTCGTCATGGATATCAATTAGAGGTACCCAAGAGTAGCTGGTATTCCCATTGTATCACTGACATAATCCTGGCCACTACCAATATATTGGGTCATGAAAAGAGAATAGAAAACCAACATGGCTCAAGTAGCCCTTTTTCTTATTTCATATTGTCTTTCCCACTCCTTTCCACTCTTTGTCCTCCTCAAATACCCTCAGCAAATAGGAGACTGTTCAGTATTTAACGGTCAGGACAAGCGGTCAGTTCAAGGTTGTCATCAGGAGCCAAAGGGATGATAATATCACTCCCACTTCCCCTGGCATTTTGTTGAATAGACGGCCACAGATGTAGTGTGTAAAGAATTACCATCCAAGAAAATTAGGCAAAACTTGGCTGATATACTAAAAACCACATCTCTGACAATTAAAAACATTGAAGAAGGAAATATTCTTTGAGCAGTCTCTTAACCATCAGATGGCATATATGAACCCTCAAACCTCAATAAAGCACCTATTGCAGCAACCGCCTTTCTTAGTGGGTTAACAGCAGCCTGGTGTCTCCTGAAGAGGGTACTCTTTGACCCTGGGTTTAATGCTGGGACCTGAGCAAATCCGTTTGTGGCACAGGTAATTGGCAAATACTGCTACATTTCCTGACATCCAGAGGGAAACACTCTAAATATGTGCATATGATCAGCCTATATTGTAAGAATTATAAGAACTTATTGCTTCTGGGTAAGATATGGATCCTTAACTGAAACTAACCTTGTAAGCTTTGCTGCTCTGTCAAAGCCCTGGACAACAACGAAATTCGTGAACGACGTGAAATATCTGCAAATAAAAAGAGAAGGAACATTAATGTCTGCGGTGAGGAGAAACCACCAATTACTTCTTAAGGAGTACATAACTATTTAGACAGTTTCTCTTGCGAAGGGAACTCATGTCTTAAATCACAAAGTTTGGTAAATCCTTGCATGCCACCATCAATTTATGTTGTGAAGTCATAAGGTAAATATTGTATTCTATGTATTAATTAGCTTTCCTTCTTACCCCTTCATCTCTAACGGCAGAAAGCGAGATACAGGGCAATAATTTAAATGTGTGCTTTTGTTTGACTCTTTTTCATTGCTCCCCTATGGTGCAGTACCTTTCAAAGATCATTTAAAATTGCGTAAACAATAGTGCATTTTTGTAGGTCAAAATTAGGTATCAGAATTGCATTTATATTTTTTATATTAAACTGCTATTTGTGGATAAATTGATACTTTGGGGGGAGAATACTTTTAAAAAATGTGATTTTTTTTTTTATTACTTTCATATCTTTCGTTCAATTATTGATTAGTCCGTGTTTTCCAAGTGAATATTTTGAGTTAAATGGAAAAATGTACCCTGAGTCAAATCTTGGTCCAAAACTGAGGTATGTGAAAGTTTGTAGTATAAACACAATCGGCAATCATTTGTAATCAGTGATAATGTCTAAGGTGGCGTGGGTATCCTATAATTCCTTTTTTAAATTATTTGTGCCACAATGAGCAACATTTTTAAAAAGATGTACATTTCTTTTTCCACAATTAAAATATTAACATGAATAAAGAGTGGAAGTACAGATTTATCATCTCGACATCTTAATGTCACATATAAAAATATGAATCTTACTTCTATAATTATGTCATCGAACAATCAATACAACACATAAAAACTGTACCAATCATAAATCAAACATCAACTGGATGATGGAAAATATTTTGTCCAAACATAAATATAACAAAAGATATTGCTAACTTAGAGCACCCTACTATTCTATTCATACATACTGAAAGTGCTGTTTCAGTGCATAGCGAATTCGTTCCCCATATCCTGGTATTAACTACGATTTATAGATATGCCAGCTTTGTTGTTTCCTCCAATATATTCCCCATATTATTTCAACTGTGTAAATGCCTACATTATCCACAAAAACCTGTTAAAATATGTATGGGTAAGTTTTTTTTCAAATAGGTACAATAGATACAGCAGAACATACACAGATCTGTGTTGGAGAGATAGATGGTTGGGTGACCGTAGGGTAGGTGACCCTGGGAAATGAGAAGTTGAACATAATGAGGGTAACCATGATGAAAACTGAAAAAGTAAAGAAAAATTCAATTTTTTGCCTACAGGTTTGCTGAGTTCTAGATTAGTGGTTCTTATCTTTTGGTCTGTGTCCGCTAATGTGGGGGTCCACAACACCATTTGTGTATTTGTTTGATGTATACTTGTTTATATATTTTCTTGTATTTTATGGATGTTCAAATCAAGGAAATTACTTAGGCTGGGATCCCCTGCTTCAGGTAACTCAGTTGGGATCTCCAGTTTACAGCAATGATTCAATTGAGGTGCACACAATTCAAAAGGTTAAAAACCACTTCGCTGTTTCAGATTATTGGTTAGGGTTATATCCACATAGAAGAGGAGATTAATCTTATAATGTTTAGTGGTGATATCATGTAGTGTTGACTATTGAAGTTTATAAACGTTTAAGATTGATTGCACTATAGAAGTGAAAAATAAAGTGATGACCCCTTTACTCTTATCTACAAGACAACCTGCTGATCCTGAACTACTTCCCCACCACTCTCATGGAGCTCATGATAGAGATTAAGACTACATAGTAAACAACACTTATTATTAAAGCCTCAAACTAGAGTATTTCCACTTCAAGGCAATCAAGAACTGTATGCAAACCACATCAGACCTCCCAATCAAACTCTCAGTGGAGAAGTAAAGATCAACCAATAAATGATCAGCAAACTGTAACATCAGATTGACAACACAGAACCACATCACATCATCTTGATTGACCGTCACCACAATACACCTAAAAGGACTACGTTAAACTCCATAACTCCAGATGATCCAGCCAGTGTCCTTGGTAAATATGTCTGTCTCCTGTTAGGACAATGCCAAAGAGCCATACTCTATGCCCTCTCCTTCAAATGGGCGTCGGAATCCTTGCCTTGCAATGGTTTAAGTTCTATCTGAAGAACCATTCCCAGCTCATGCAGATGAGTTCTTTCACCAGGACCAAACCTACCTCATTATACTAAGGGGTCATCCAAGCTTCAATCCTTTCAGGTGTAAAAGGCAACCTTTGGAGCACTGTTACCTAAAACCATCAAGATTCACCAGTAAATTGATAATGCTTAGCTCATCCTGAATATATCCTCTAGGCATGACAGTGACCAAATTAAACACTACTTTGAAACTATTCCGATCTGAATGGCAAATGTTTACTTCAAGCTCACCCCTGATGAGATATAATTTGTGCTCATTAACAATGACAGCAACCAACAATCAAATGTAAACTCACTCTCTGCAGTGCATCTTGATGTTGTTAGTTCATAAATAGTCAACAGTATCATATCCATGGTTTTCTGTACAGAAACGCACCTCAAATGTAGCAACTACATTATACAAAAATAAAATAGCCTGCGAACAACTGTTCCTGATCAGCAAAGTAAATGTCTTTCTTCAGGTATGTGATTTCAGAATGGCTGCACAATCACTGGCCTTATACTATCTCAGTAGATGAGTGGTGTCCTAAAGTGACTCGTGACATTTCTCAAGAGCCTTCCCAATGTTGCAACCTATCTAATCAAGGGTCTTGGGAGGTACTTCAGAATCACTTACATCCTCAGGGAGTTTCAACGACTCCCCTTGCCAGCTAGATACTATTCAGCACCTGCCTTCTCCTCAAAATGGTTGTAAAGTCCAGCACTCCACTAAACCTACTAAAAAAGTAGGATCCCTGGTGATTTTGCAACACCAGCAGTAACATCACTATACCGGAAATATGAAAGTTCAATAAAGATAGAAAAGATGACAAGACTTCCAGTGTTATGCTCTAAGGGTCTGCAATTCCATTTCAATCAAGATCTGACAGTCTCCATTACTTACCCACCTCTGGTAAGAAAAAAATAATTTTGTTTGGTTTTAAATGAAGCAGTTAAACCATGCAAATACAAAAATACATAACACACAATATAGCAGATAACCTCAAACGATCAATAAATCAGTACCAATAAGCAAATATCAAAGCACAATACATCTATTCCACAAAATCCATAAAACCACAGCCAACTACATCTACACCATCACTGTTTCACATCATTGTAGAGCAGAAGCCAAATACCAGACCATAACTTGATCTTGGATTAGACATTATTTGCATATCACATGCCAGGTACACTCAATTGACAGTTAATGCTTTGATAATAACAGCAACATTTAATTGTGCCTCAGTCTTAAATAATAAGACAATTAACAATATTATGATACAAATTCTTTATTTTAAGAACATAGGGGGTCATTCCAACCCTGGCGGTCATCGACCGCCAGGGTGGAGGACCACGGAAGCACCGCCAACAGGCTGGCGGTGCTTCCCTGCCCCTTCTGACCGCGGCGGTAAAGCCGCGGTCAGAAAAGGGGATCCGGCGGTTTCCCGCCGGATTTCCCCTGTCTGGGCTGAATCTCCATGGCGGCGCTGCCATGGAGATTCCGACCCCCTTCCCGCCACCCTGTTTCTGGCGGTTTTTACCGCCAGGAACAGGATGGCGGGAACGGGTGTCGTGGGGCCCCTGGGGGCCCCTGCACTGCCCATGCTAGTGGCATGGGCAGTGCAGGGGCACCCTAACAGGGCCCCAGCATGATTTTCACTGTCTGCTTAGCAGACAGTGAAAATCGCGACGGGTGCAACTGCACCCGTCGCACCCCTGCAACACCGCCGGCTCCATTCGGAGCCGGCTTCTATGTTCCAGTTCCTTTCCCGCTGGGCCGGCGGGCGCTCCTTTGGCGGGCGCCCGCCGGCCCAGCGGGAAAGCCAGAATGGCCGCCGCGGTCTTTTGACCGCAGAGTGGACAAATGGCGGTGACCGCATGGCGAGCGGCTACCGCCGCCCGCCGCGGTCAGAATGACCGCCATAGAGTCTATGTATTCTTTTTTTCCTTGCTGAAATCATCCCAGGACTCCAGAGAAATCTAATAATGCCTAATCAATACTCCATGAAAGTGTGGCTGTGATTCTGTGTTAAACACAGGCATGGTTGATAGGGCCTGGTGTTTAAACAACAGGTGTCTATTGGAAGTTAGGCTTGGATTGAGGAGAGGACAAATCAGGAAGAGGCTTAAAAGACATATCCACAAGCAACATTTAATCACCATGGCGCTGCGCATCCTTACCACTCTGCTAAACATTCCCTCACACCAACTGCCCTCCTATAATACTCTCTACCAAGATGTCCAACTCTGTACTGTAAAACCCACTCACTATCACTACTATGTGACTCCTGCCTCTGGCTCTTCCTTCACTCCATTTTCTACTGCTTGTCCTGCCTACTGCTTGTTGTCAATCCCTTCTCCTGAAACTCTTTTGGTTTGAAGATACGTTCATGCTATATAAGTCAGATACATGCATACTTAATATGTGATGTAAGTGAATTATGGAAAAACAAAAACTGAGAAACCACATTGGAGGAAACCAAATAATGGAAAACCAATTTAAAGGAAAGACAATTCTATAGAAATATAATTGAATCGAAAATTAAAGGAAACATTGTTTACAAAGGAAAGACAATTTTAAGGAAATATATTAAACTTGGATGCAGTTTAGGACTACTGAGGATTTTTTGAATTCAGGGCTGAGTAATGGTTAGGGATGATGAAAGGTTTGTAAGGGCCAGGAATGGGTGGAGTTCAGGCATAGAAATGTTTTTTAGGGTTCAAGGATGGGTGGAGTTTAGGGGTGGTAAGAGTTTTAGGTATCAGGAATTGGAGGCGTTTAGGTGTCAAGAGTGGTTATTAGAGTTTACAGATGAGTGGAGTATAGAGGTGATTAGGTGTTTTTAGAGTTCAGGGTTGGGTCATTCTAGAGTTCACGGATAGGAGAGGTTATAGGCTGGTATGTGTTTTTAAGGGTCTGTGATAGGTAAGGTTGGGGTGGTGAAGAGTTTTTATGGTTGAGTATTTGGCAGACTATAAGGTAGTGAGGGTTTTATAAGGATCCAGGGATGGGTGGTGTTTAGAAGCAGAAAGGTTTTTTTAGGTTTCAGGGATGGTTTGAGGCATCTTTAGGGGCCAGGGATGGTTTAAGGGTGGTGAGGTTTATTTTAGGATTCAGGGATAGGTGCAGTTTGGGTTGGTGAGAGGTTTCGAAGCATCAGGGATGGGTGGGGATTAAGCACGGAAAGACGTTAATAGGACTCAAAGATAGGTGGAGTTTAAAGATAGTAAGGGGGTTAAGGGTTTAGGGGTGGCTGGCATGTAGGGGTAGAAATAGCTTTGGGGTTCAGGGATGGGTGTAGAGGTGTAGTAAGGGATCAGGGATGGGTGTCCTTTAGGTGTAGTGAGAGGTTTTTAAGGTTTCTGGGCTGGGTGGAGTTTAGAGGTAGTACTTTTAGGGTTCAGGGATAAGTGATGCTTAGGCATGGTGACAGGTGTTTAGGGACAGGGATGGGTGATGTTTAGAGACTGTGAGTTGTCAGGATGGATGATGTTTAGGGGTGTTTAGGGGTCTGAATTAAAAGCACCCGAAACAGTTGTTTGACATTGGAAAATATATACATCTGAAATTAGGTCAACTGAAGAACGCACAGAAATAAATACCTAAAAAAACTGTGAAAGTAAGACCTGCAACCATTGTATTTACTCTTTAAAAAGTAAGCATACAAAAGCCAATTTTGAACAAAAATACAATCTATTAATTGGTTTCCAATGAAATGGTAAATTGATACATTCTGAAACTTTCAATTAAACAGTTTAGATTAAGTGATTTCTCATCAACAGTATTCCATGAGATGTTTTTTCAATAAAATTACATATACCCTTAGGGTGTGAGCACCTATTGATTTACAAATTATTGTTTTGTTTTTATAGACACGAGTGATACACGAAGAGCTGCATAGCAAACACAGTAGCTGGTGACGCTTAAACTCACTAGTTTAAACTACTCAAATGTTTGTGTTCCATTTATTTGTTTCATCGCAATTTGTTCTAGGAGTGCACTAATGATTTATAGATGTTAATTATGGTAACGACCTGGTGCCAGTATCAATTTTCAAACAGTGGTCCAGAAACATTTGTTTGTAACGACATTGCAATACAATCTCCAGAATTATTGGGGTAATTCATGTCTGTAGAACATTGTATTGTTTTTCTCTTTAGAAACATGAGCAAGCATAAACAAGATAGCATGTTGTTTGCTGTTATAAGCTGTTCAATTTATTTCCAACATATATTAAAGTGTGTTGATTTATTTCCTAAATTGTACTACAGGTTAGTATTTTGTGGACGTTGAGCAATTTATTAGTTATTGTTGCAGACTTTTAACACTGTATTGTGCAAGAAAAAATATAGAACACTTTGTAACTTTTGCACGCCTGTTAAATTACACGTGCATTTTCAGATATTCACTCCTAACCTGATGGATAAGAAGTTTGTATTTTAGGTGTAATGGTTATAGGGATTCTATAGTTTTTACACAGGCTTTTTCTTTGAGTCCCAGGGCAGTCAAAGGTTACTGGGCATTAACTGTGATACTTAGGCCCTCATTACGAGGCTGGCAGTCATGAGACCGCCAGCCTCTCTGTGACAGTTCTTCCGCCGTGGACCTGGTGGTAAGAACCGCCACATCACGAGTTGTGGGGCTTGGCAGACGTCAAGCCTCTACAACGCTGCCTGGCCCGCTGGTGCGGTCGCACCGCCACGGCCAGCAGTGAGCACCTCCAACCTGATTACGAGGCTGCGAACTGCCAGGCTTTCTGTGGCGGTTAACTTGCAACGAAAATGCTGGCGGTCATGCGCCTGCCGACAGGAATCTCCATTCCTGTCATCGGCACACACATGCACACATGTCCCCACACATGCACACATCCCCCCACCCATCCCCACAGTCACAAACAACCCCCACCCTTTCACGCACGCATTCACATACACACCCCTCAGCATACGCATACATCCACACAGACACTCCCACTCACTCACAAACATTCACTCAAGACACCCCCACTCACTCGCAATAATCCACACAGACACCCCCATACATGGGCATACATGCAATCAATCAATATTTGTAGAGTGCTGCTACTCACACGTGAGGGCCTCAAGGCACTGGGGGGAGGGAGAGCCACGTCTTGAGGTTCTTCCTGAAGATGGTGAGCGATGTGCTTTGTCTGAGGCGCAGGGGGGGTTGTTCCAACTCTTTGCTGCAGTATAGGTGAAAGATCGTCCTCCGGCGGTGGTTTTGGGGATGTGAGGGACGGTGGCCAGGGCCATCTGGGCAGAGCAGAGGGATCTGGCGGGGGTGTGGAAGGAGACGTGGTGGTTCAGGTAGGCTGGTCCTGCATTGTGTATGGCCTTATACGTGTGGGTGAGAAGCTTGAAGGTGATTCACTTCTCGACCGATAGCCAGTGGAGGGTCCTCAGGTGTTGGGAGATGTGTTGTCAGCGAGGGGGGTCCATAATGAGTCTGGTGGCGGCGTTCTGGATGATTTGAAGGTTTTTGATGTTCCTAGTTGAGGTGCAGGCATAGAGGGCATTGCAGTAGTCGAGCTTGCTAGTGACTAATGCGTGGGTGACTGTCCTGTGATAGTCTTCTGGGATCCATCTGAAGATCTTCCTAAGTTTGCGAAGTGTGTACCAGCAGGAGGAGGCAACAAAGTTTCCCTGGAAGGTCATGGATAGGAAGGAGTCGAGGATGATTCCTAAGTTCCGGGCGTGCTCAGTTGGTGCGGGGGGGGCGCTGAGGGATGTGAGCCACCAGGGGTCGTCTCAAGCTGAGGTGGCTTTTCCAAAGATGATGAGCTCCGTCTTGTCGTAGTTAAGCTTGAGGCAGCTTTCTCTAATCCAGGTTGCGACGGCTTCCATTCTTGAGTGAAAGTTCCTTTTGGCTGTGTCTGGGTCTTCGGTGAGGGAAACGATGAGTTGTGTGTCATCGGCATATGACACAATGTTCATACCGTGGCTTCTGACGATGGCAACAAGAGGGGCCAGGTATACATTGAACAGTGTGGGACTCAGTGAGGATCCTTGGGGGACTCCACAGTTGACTCCTGTAGGTCTTGAAGTGTAGGGCGGGAGTCTAACCCTCTGCGTTCTCCCGGAAAGGAAGGAGTGGATCCACCCCAGGGCTCTTCTGCAGTTTCCTATGTCGTGGAGTCTGGTGTGCAGAGTGATGTGGGAGACTGTGTCAAAAGCTGCTGAGAGGTCGAGGAGTATGTGTGCTGCAGTGTGGCCATGGTTTAGGAGTAATCGGATGTCGTCGGTGGCTGCCAGGAGTGCTGTCTCCATGCTGTGCTTGCTGCGGAAGCTGGATTGGGAGCTGTCCAGGGAGTTGTTGGCCTCAATGAAATTCCGTAGTTGTGTGTTGATTGCTTTCTCAAGTACTTTGGCGGGATAGGCTAGCAGCAAGATGGGGCGAAAATTCTTTAGTTCTGATGGGTCGGCCAAAGATTTCTTCAGGAGAGGGCATATTTCGGCATGTTTCCAGTCCTTGGGAAAGGTGCCGTGCTGATGGAGCAGTTGATTGTGTTACAAAGCTCCGGGGTGATGGATGCACTGGCTCTGATGTATATGTGGTGCGGGCAGGGGTCCGAGGGGGCTCTGGATTTGGTGCTGTTCATACTGTCGACTGTTTCCTCTGTGGTGAGCATGGACCAGCTGTGTATGGTCTGGGTGGATTCTGGGGGGGGGGGTGGGTCGGTCGCAGGTTCCGGTGCCAGGATTTTCCAAGAGGAAGCTGTTGTAGATGTCCTGGATTTTGTGGTGGAATAAGGAGGCGAGTTTGTCGCAGAGGTCCTGTGACGGGGATGCTGCTGGCTTCGGAGGGGGGATCTGTGAACTCATTGATGACAGAAGAGTTCCTTTGAGTTGTGTGCGGAGGAGTTGATGTGCTCCCGGAGTGCGTCCTTCCTTGCGTTCTTGATTTTTCATTGTGGGCAGCGGCTCGGAATGAGGCGAGGTCTTCTCTGGATCGGCTGTTCCTCTATTTTATCTCTAAACATCTGCGGATACGCTTTGATTCTTAGGTTCATGGGGGAACCAGCTGGCTTTCTTAGGTACACGTTTGGCCTATGTCAGCCGGAGAGGGGCTAGAGAGTTGATGCATATGGTGATCCATGCGTTGAGATTGCGCACTGCTGTGTTGGCGTAGTCAGAGGGAGGAGGGAAGAATTTGGCAGAGATGAGGTAATTTTCTCATTGGCGATTTCGTTCCATTTCCTGTGTGGGGGCCTGGGGGTACGGGTGCAGTTGCTGGGTGCTGTGATTTTGAAGTGTATGCAGCGGTGGTCGTCCAGTGTGGGGTGGAGATGGTCTTGATGGTGATCCGGTTGCTTGAGGTGAAGATGGGGTCTAGTGTGTATCCTGCGATGTGTGTGGATGTAGAGACCAGCTGTCTGAGGCCGAGGGTGGCGAGGTTGTATAGTAGAGCGGTGATGTTTGGGTCAGTGCGGTCCTCAAGGTGGAAGTTCAGGTCACAGAGGAGGAGGTAGTCGACTGACGCTAGGGCCTAGGGGGATAGCAATGTCTATGATGTTGTCTATGAAAGCTGGGCGGGGGCTGGGTGGCCTGTACACCAGGGTGCCACTGATGGAGGAGTTGTGGTTCAATTGGACCAGGAAGTGAAGGTGTTCCATGGTGGTGCAGTGTTCTTCTTGCACACACACATTCACATTCACTCGCATACACGCACACATTCACCACCCACTCAGCAGACATGCACCCACACACACAGACACCCTCCCTCCCCTTCGGACACCCACTTACCTGCTCCATCGAGGAGGACATCCAGGAGGGGATGAGTCCTGGCGGTCTTGCATCGCAAGCACCACCACGCAAGCAGGACTCTGCCACACTGTATTATGGCTTGTAATACAGCGGGCGGAGTGCTGACGATACACCTCCCAGTTCGGATTCGACTTCCACCCTGACATGGGAGGAAGTCCTCCAAGGGCTTCTAATATGGGGGGGAACAGACCGCCAGCACTGGCTGTCTTTTGCCTGCAGCGGCTTCGGTGTTCCTGGAAAAGGACCGCCAAAGTCGTAATGAGGTCCTTATTGTTGAATACCAGTAGAGTTCCCAGGACCACATTACTGTTGCAGTCCATTTGAATTACCAGGTACTCCTTTTTGGTGCATTACTCTCCCAAGATCCTGTGATGCGATGTTGTTTGCATGATGGTATGTTAAGCAGGAGGTAATATTTTCTGTATGTTTCTAGGGTGCATGTTGATGTGGTCCTAGGGGGTGCATTACTGCATTTCAGCTTTTAAATATCATCCTATAAAAATATCATATCACATATCCAGAAAGGCAATTACCATAATACCTTGCAGGTAAGTATATATCAGTCAGTATAGAGTTACTATTCTTATCTCCACATCTGCGTACCTTGAATATATATTTATATATATATATATATATATATATATATATATATATATATATATAACCTAGTTAGTGGTGGTCACCAACAGTTGTAGTTAAGTCCTAGGGCCTGATTACGACCTTGGCAGAGGGGATTACTCCATCACAAACTTGACGAGTATCCCGACAGCCATATTAAAAGTTCCATTATATCCTATAGAATTTGTAATATGGCGGATAGGATATCTATCATGTTTGTTACAGAGAAATTCTCTCCACCAAGGTCGTGATCAGGCCCTTAGTTTCTATAGAAAAAGCGTTTTTTGTTTTCGTACTAACTTTGGCACCATCTGATGAATTTTTATGAAATGTTCTAAGAAAATACCACACTCACTTCAGCATCTGTCTGGAACGTTTTGGGGTGACCCATCAAGCGGGGGCGGAGAAAAAGTGGGTCCCATAACGCTACTTCCTCATTAATGTCTCTTTAGGGATTTTGAACAGCGATAGCGCAGAAACCACTGGATGGAATTACACCAAATTTGGTAGAAGGCTAGAGCCTGGTCCAGAAAGGGACCTTTTGTGATTTGGTTTCAATCTGTTCAGCAGTTTTAGAGAAAATAAAGAAAATCCAAATTTGTAGCTATAGGGACGTGAGGGGTCTGCAAACCCTCTCAATCTCCTGCCGAGATCTGATTGGCTGCCAATGCTTCAACAAGGACGTGTTGGCAGAAAATAAGAGTAACAAATCAAAAGGGGCTAGAGTAGGGACACCCTGCCTCCTTAGCTCTGGTGCTGGGATCCCAGAGGGACCCCCCCCCAAGAGCAAAAAAGCATTTTTTAAACATTATTTACTGCAATTTGCAGCAGATCTGGTGAAAATAAAAATAAAAACGATATAAAAAATATAAGCTTGTTTTATAAACATCCCTCGGGTGAGTAAGGTCCTGAGGGCATTCCCCTAAAGCGAGGGAGCTACTCTGCCCGCTGCCCCTGGGACCAACACCTCCATGGGGCTTAAATGTAATTTCATGAGGGGGCACAAGGCCTCCGCTGCCTTGGTACTGCCACCTCCCCTGAGCACTAAACAAATATGATGCGGGAACCACACAACCCATCCACAGCCCTAGGGACCACTCCCTCTCTAATGCTTAAATGTAATTTCATGCAAGGGCTCATGTGCCCCCCCTCAGCCCCTGGGGACCACCCCTCCACAGGGCTATAATAACAAAGAGAAGGGGGTTTGTTTCAGAACCCCACAGCAACGGGGAACACCACCTTCCAGAGGCTATGGTCATTGGAGGGGGCCACGTGGCCCCCTCAGGGAGTCACTGATTGCCCTGGGGACAGCAACCCCCAGTCCCAACCCCACAGAACCAGCTCTTGCTATGTCCTGGGGTGCCCACCCCTGGGACATAGCTGCTTGCTATTGCTTGGTGGGAGCTTTGACAACTCCCACAAACCAAAAGCAAACAAAGTCCACTTTATAACAGCAAGAGCTGTCAAACACCTCTCGCTGTCAGAAAGCAGATTTTTTATCTTTCTTTCCTTCACACAAATATGCGTGCAGGAAAGACAGATGAAAACATTGCTCCCACAAGCAGGGAACTGCTATTTAAAGCAGGGCTTGGGGACCCAGCTAGGACCTCAGGGCCTTGAGGCTCCCCCTGTTGTCCTGTTACTTTCTCTCTCTCTTTCATCCCATAATGGGATGGAAGAGAGAGAGAGAGAGAGAGTTATTGCAATGGTCTCTCCATGCAGTGACTTATTCTTCTTCTTCTTAAAAGAAAATGTCAGTTGTGGCATAATGGTTAAGGACACAGACCCTCACACTGAAAGTTGAGGGTTCTAGTCCAGGTGTGTCTGTAGTCTTATTCCCTTCTTTAACTTATTTTCTACTTCAAACATTAAAGGTTCATAATAAAAGCTGATTTCACTCTTTTAATTGTCATTTCTTTCCTTTGAATATGTCCAGAAATATCTCATTCTAAGTATACCATTCACCAAAACCTAAAAAAAACTCTCACCATCTCACTATCTCTCTCAGTTTCTCTTCTTTCTCCCACTCACCAACCCACTCAGACCCTCACGCACCCACTCACAGACCCACTCAGACACTCACGCACCTACTCACAGACTCTTCACACTCTCACACACACCCAATCACAGACGCACTGAAACCCTCATGCACCCACTCACACCCACTCACAGACCCACACAGATACTGACGCATCCACTAAGACACTAATGCATCGACTCTCACACTCAGACACTCTCACAGACACTTTCACCCCCAGATACACCCTCTCGCATCTATTCTCAAACCCAGAGAGACAGGCCTCGGACAAAGGGCCATGCACAGCGTGAGGCTGGGTGGTTAGCGGAGTTGGCCACAGGCTCTCCGGCCAATCGCTGCTGAGCACTGCCAAAGGCCATGTGGGCTGGTGGTTGGGTTAACGTATATTAATGAAAATTCCTATACACATTTAAGATGTATGAAACCATAGAAATTCACCTGTTATAGTTAGAGTTAGATAGTCAAGTGACTATAACTCATGCCCTTGCCCTCTCCATGCACTGCTAATTACCCCACAAATTACGGAACGCATGACATCTTTCATAACATCACTGATAATATCAATGTAATAAATGCAGTAAAAAAAAATGATGAAAAAACTGTGCATGGCAGGGGTGAGAGTTATAGTTACAGTAGGGCACAAGTTATAGTTACTTGAGATAACTTTGTACGTTTTAAATGTGAGCAGACCTATAAAGTCCCTGCAACCTGTAATGGATTTACACAGAATAAGTGAAAGCCTAATCTGAGTACCGAAAGCTAGCTTTCTGCAAACTTTTGTGTAATTCCGTCCTGTGGTTCGGGCTGTAGTCGTATCTAAAGGTCCCATGGGAATTAACATGGGAAACACAACTTTTTTGACCCCCCCCTTTTTCTTGGCCCCCACTTGACAGATCACCCCCAAGCTTTCCATGAACAACAAGAATAACTGGGGCACTTTTTTTCAAAAAGTTTGTGAAGCTTCGTCAGATGGTGCCAAAGATATAGACATGTTAAAAAATGCTTTTTCTATGGAAGCATGGTCCTAACTGTAACTACCTAGTGGTGACTGCCACTAGGTAATATATATATATTCTCAAATCACACACATATATATATATATATATATATATATATATATATATATATATATATATATATATATATATATATATATATATATATACAGTATACATGGTCTCAAATCACAAAAATCAGAATGTGCTTTTTGTGGTTTAGTGCAAATCAGTTCAGTAGCTTTTGAGAAATTAATGGACAAACATAATTGTATATCTGAACAGAATGTTTTGATCAGTCTAGGGAGCTTTATTTTCATTGGGCCCTGTGGGAGTGAGTGCTTTGATTGGCTGCCAACAATATGCGCATCTCCCTCCCCGAGCCTCCAAAGGCCCAAGGGAGCACACACTGGGGCTGCAATTTTACCAAATGGGGAGGGGTCAGCGCGGTCCCTCTCCCCATGCATTGAAAGGTCCTGGGAGCCTTCTCTCAGGCCAATTACTTTAAGGAAGGGGGACCAGGCAGACCCCTGCCCCTGAGCCATTAATGGCCCCAGATACTCCATCCCCCATGATTGGCTCTGTAGCTATGTCCCGGGGGGCCCCATCTTCAGGACATAGTGGTTTCCATATGTGAGGTCATGAGAAGGTCTGCTAACTATAGCTGGTGAATTTAATTTTTTTTAGTTCAAAACTTTAATGTTGTCATTGACAAATTCACCTAACTATAACATTACTTTAACATCATTGATTATGTCATCTAATAAGTGTGTTAGTTCGGTTTATAGTTTACATAGTGGAGGGTATCTACCATATTACTCTAATACCTAATTTTGTACAGCCTGAGTCCAGCTAATGGGTGTAAGCAAGGGTTCCCAACCTGTGGTCCTGGGACCTCTTGGGCTCCAGGAATGTATTAAGGAGTAACTTTGTCTGCAGCTTACAGCTGACAACTTGTGTCAAGTATGATCCACACAAGGTTTTTGGTTTTGCAGAAAAAGTTTCCAACAGGGCAAAAATTCTATGTAGTAGATACTAAGTTTTGTAAGCAGCATGCAGTATTTAGACAGAATCGTCTCAACATGACAATTTCTACAAGACTGTGTGCACCAGGTACTAATTTATGTACATGTGCTTAATTATCTTCAGAAGATGGGCTGTCTCTAAAGTTTTTACCACCATATGAAGGCTGCCGGTAGTATGACCTTTAGCATCTTCAGACCTCTTTATTTAATCAATAGAGTTTCTTTGGACATGTTTCGAATAGAATGAACACTGTTCTCTGTAGATATTCCTTAATACTCTGTGGTGTATTTCTCATGAGAGTCTCACAGCCTGCAAACAGTGTGGTACAGAATAAATCTTCTGCATGTTCTAAACGCTGTTTTCAATTCCCACTTTTCTACTCATATCCACTTAATTTGTCACTGCAGGTTCGGTGACTGTGAGTGGTTTGATACAGGTAAAGGCTGCCTGTTCTAGGGCATTAGCTATGTGACAGGAGTTGAGTATCTAGAGGAAGTTGGTTTTCTCTGAACAGTTTGTGCAGTAGGGGTTACCTATCTATCTGTGGTTGATTGTTAATGTGAACTCGGCTATTCATGAAGTGTATGGTATAGGGTTAGTGTTGCATATAACACAAGCTTGCTTCACCTACAGTATTTGTGTGTATGATGGCATTATTGATGCTTCATATTATTCTGAGCTATTTTGTACTTATTTTCAGACCTCTAATACCATTCTAATCTGTAGAGTAATGTGTACAAAAGAAGCTTTGATGGTGTAATTATTGATGTCATCAGTGATGTAATCAATGATGTCATTTGAGATGTCATCAGTGATTTCAAATTATGTCATAGAACATGTCATCAGTGATGTAATATGTGAGGATATAAGAAGTGCATGCCGGGGCACAAGTTATAGTTAGCTCTGCGATAACTGGTGAATATTTCTGTTGTTTTTTTAGCTCAAACCATTATGTTGGCACCAACATATTCACCTAACTATAATGTCACTTTAACCTTTGTTTTTTTCAGTGAATATATATATTCAGTCCTCAATCCTACAAAATGGTAAAAAAAGACACAAGAGGCAGGGTAGAAATACCCTGATGCCATAGACCTGGAGGTAAGACTCAGGACGAACCCTGCCTGGGACCAAATATGCAATTTTCTCAAATTGTACAATAAATTTGCGGCAACATTTAAAAAAAATATGAAGCACGATTTCTCATGTTTTTCTTTAAAATCCCCAGGGTGGGCCAGAGGCCAAGAGAAAAATACTTATTATTTTTTTGCAGCACCTGCGTGCATGGCCCCCTCCCTAGGTCAATTTCAGCATCGGGGACACCATTTTCTGAGACCTGATGTATTTTTTAGGGGCAGGGAGAGATGGGAGGGGGCTGCCCAACTACCCCGTCTTCCAGGCCCGAATTATGTTTTAAAGGGAGCAAGCCTGCGGCCCCCCTCCCCAAACCACTTTCATCCCCGGACGCCCCGTGGACCAGAAGTATTTTTTAGGGGACAAGGGCACACAGCTCCCTCCCCAGGCTGAATATGACACAAGAGTGGGCAGGAAAACCTCTGTTTCATCTGTCTAGGCTGGAGCATTTTGAATTCCTGTCACACGGAGGAAACACAGAGCCTGCTCCCAGCCAACGGGAGCTTTGAATATGCTCTCATCATTTAGAAGCAGACTTCCCTGCCCGCACTGATGTGGACAGGGAAACAGATCAAAATATTACTGCCATCCAGATGAAGCGGCACAATAAGCTGCTCCCTATGGGGACCCTGAGGCTTCTTCAGTCGCCCTCAATGAGTATATGGTGGGTGACCTAGGCGGGCACCAGGGCACTGACCGTTAGGTAATGCGGTGCCTGGGAAATAGGTAATGGCTGGGGGGGGGGGGCACGGGGCCACACAGCTCCCCTCCCCTTTAATTTAAAATAACAGTCCTGGGGGATGGGATTCCAAGGGCCTAATAAGGCTTGGGGAGGGAGGCTACATGCCCCCCCTCCCTTTAAAATAGATAAAACTCTGGGGAATGTGTTTCCCAGAGCCTAGAGAAGCTCAGAGAAGGGGCCCAAGCATCCCCCACTCCCTTTTAAAATATTTATGGCTTTGGGGTTTTGGGTCACTAGGGCCATAATAAGCACAGGGAGAGGACTCAGTAGCCCCGTCCCCTTAAAAGAAAAGGCCCTGGGGGTTGGGGATCCCAGGGCCATGCCCTGTGGGCAATCCCCTGCCATGCACAGGCAAAGACCATGTGCAGTGTGGGGTTGGCTGCCTTTGGGGTGGCCAAACCCCTGACATGCATGTCCGAAGGCACCTAAGCCGTTTGAGGTTGGCCACAGGGCCTGGCTGCAGGCAAGGGTTTGTGGCCAAGCCCTCCTCCTCTCCACAGCACATGGCAGAAGGCTGTGTGAAGTGCTGGGTTGATGGCATGGGGGGGGCGGCAGAAGGGTCTGGCAGCAGGTGAGACCCTGCAGCCAAACCTCAAAATAAAAAAATAGAATTTCACTTTGGAAATCAAAGGTTAAAGTAATATTATACTTAGGTGAAATTTTCAGTAACAGCCTAAAGTTTTAAACACTAAAAACCACTGAAATTCAAGAGTTATAGTTATAGTTATCATTATCTCAAGTAACTATAACTTATGCCTTAAGTTAACTACTACTTGTGCCCTCGCCATGCACTGCTAATTCCCTCACATATTACATGACTCATAACATTTTCTATGACATCAATGGTAATATCACTGCAACATTTGCAGTGAAATTATTGATGAGAAAACTGTGCATGATGGGAGCATGAGTTATAGTTACCTTAGGGCATGAGTAAGTTGGTATGAGAAATTGTTCATCTTTCTTAAAATGGTTTTCTGTCTTCCATCTGTCTCCATGTAAAATAAAAAATGGTAGGCGGGTTGCCATTAGCAACCAGTTGCTGTACAGCAAACATGGGCTAACTGATATTGGACTATATGATTCTGTAATCGTTCCTCACTCTGTGTTTAAAGTGCACCAGATTTTAGACCAGCAAAATTCAACACATTTATTTTAAGCTAACACAATCTGTGCGGTTTCTGTTTACATAAAGCATCCTAAATCCACTTCTTCAACCGAAACGAGAATCAGGTAAAATGTGTGCTTTGTTACTAACTTGCTTTTTTGCTTCTCTACTGCTCCGTTAATGTCCTGAATACGCAATTATCAACCTGTCTCTTTAAGTGTGTTAATGTTATTTTTGTAATTTTCTATAATGCCGACATGGTGCAAAGGGATTAGAGCAAAAGAATCGGAGTTAGTGAAAACAAATAATCAAACAATAGAAACAATGCAAGCAATGGAGAATCAGTGGTGGAATTAAGGACATGCATTGGTTAACGTTTCTCCGTAGGAGTGAGGAGGGCTTTAAGGTCCTTGCTGAAGGTAGCCAGGCATGAGGTTGTACACATGGTTGGAAGAAGAGTGTCCATATCCTACAAACATTTTCTCGGGGGCCAAAATGTAAAGCCTGGTTTGTAAATAAGGTGCACCTTGCTGCCGAAAAGGATTGAGGACGTTACCAAAAGTGTTCCTAGAGGGGACAGTGAGTCATTGATCATATTTTTAAGGTTTAATTCCATACCACCCTCTTCAAAATTGATATGCTAACTTCTTTAACCCTTTCGCTGCTAGCATATCCACCCCTCCCATCCCCAGTGCTAAAGCTTTTTTTGGTTATTTGAGGTAGTTTACACTTAGGCCCCCATACTTTTTGTCCACATAAGGTATCCATGCTGAATGTGTGTCCTTTTTTTCTCCAATATCCTGGGGATTTTAGAGGTACCCAGGGTTTGTGGATTGCCCTGGAGTGTACTGAGAAATTTGCCTAAATACAGCTTAAGTTAGTGTTTTTTGGGGGAAAAATGCAAAAAAGTGCTGCAAAAGAAACCATCTGGTTTTTTCCCTGCACATGGCATCAACAAAGGGTTTGCGGTGCTAAAATCACCATCTTCCCAGCTTTCAGGAACAAGCAGACTTGAATCAGAAAACCACATTGTTCAAGACAGTTTTAGCATTCTACTGGAACATAGCTCATTTGTTTTTATTTTGTGTGTTTCCAACCTCCTTCCAGTTAGCGGTAGAAATGGGTATGAAAGCAATGGTGGATCACGGAAGGTTATATGTTTCTAAAAAGTAGACAACATTCCAAATTCAGCAAGGGGTCATTTGTGTAGATCCTTCAGGGTTTGCCTATAGAAAGTAACAGTTGAAAAAATATACTGAAATTGAGTTGAAAAAAACAGCCATTTGTGTCTATGTTTTAATCTGTAATTTCTAACTATGGCAGATTTTCAAAAGCAATATACTGTTACATCCGTTGGACCCTTCTGGCTGTGAGCATATATAGGGCTTGTAGGTTCACCAAGAACCCTATGTACCCAGAGCCAAGCCAATATCTGAGCTGTACCTTGCAATGGTGTTCATTGTGTACCGGGTATTAAGTAATTCATCTGGCAAACTATAAAGAGTGTACAATTAGTATCAAGGACACTTGTATTCCGAAAATGGGCAGATATGGAGTTTAAAAGCAGTGATTATGTGCACATTTCTGAATTTGGGGATACCCATACTAACATGTAAATTAGAGGGCATTTCTCAAAATACTTACACACAGTCTTACATTTGGAAGGCACAAATGCAGAGAAAGACAATTGGTAATAACACTTGTTCCATTCTGTATTCCCCTAAATCTCAAAATAAAAATGGCACCTCACTTGTGTGGGTAGGCCTACAGCCCACGACAGGAAAGGGCCCAAAATGCAATGTTGACACTGCACATTTTCCACAAAAAACTGACCTTTTTTTGCAATGTGCATAGCTGAGGATTTTGGGCTCTAGCTTTGCCAGCACCTAGGGACACCTAGCAAACCTGTACAGTTTAGAAAACTAGGTACCAAGAGGAATCCAGGATCGGGTGAGTTGTGTGTCTCTCACCAGGTTCTGTTACCCAGAAGCCCCTGCAAATCTCTAAATTTGTCTAAAACACATTTTCATCACATTTCTGTGATGGAAAGTGCTGGAATCCGAGGAGAGCCACAAACTTCCTTCCACCTAGATTTCCCCAAGTTTCTTGATAAAAATGGTACCTCCCGTGTGTGGGTAGGCCTAGTGACTGTGACAGGAAATGACCCAAAGCTCAACATGAACTCATCACATTTTACCCCCACAAACGTCATCTTTTTTCAATGTGCATAGCTGTGGATTTTGGGTCCATGCACAGCTGGCACCTAGGGAAACCTAAAAAACCTGTAAATTTTTAAGAACTAGACACCCAGGTGAACCCAGGATGGGGTGACTTGCGTGGCTCTTACCAGGTTCTGTTACTCTGTCTAAAAACACATTTTTCTCAATTTGTTGCGATGGAAAGTTCTGGAATCTGTGGAGAGCCACAAAATCCCTGCTAACCAGTGCCCCCCTGGGTCTCTGATAAAAATTGAGGGGGAACCAAAGTGGGTCCACAAGGGCAGGGTTTTTTTCATTCATTTTTAGGCTCACTCTGCTTAGAGCAACCACACAAGTGGGGCAGAGGTTTTCTCAGTACAGATGGGGCAAGGCTGAGTGGTACAAATTTTGTGGATTACTTTCGGATTCCAGAAGATTCCAACACACAAATGTAGGGAGAATGTGTGATTTCAGGCAAAGTTGGAGGTTTGCAGGGCATTGTGGGCAAGAAAATGGTGGTGTGGGGCCAGTGCATATGAAGCACATCACCCTAAACTCCCCCAGATGTTTTCAGAAGTGTCTGAGTCTGGTAGGTTTTACCAGGTGGCAGCGTACAAAGTACAAAAAATGCAGTTGCTTATCATTGCAAGTGAGACAACATTGGGAGCTAGCCAAGCTCTGCTGGCCCAGATGTAAAATAACACCCAAAAGAGTCAAATGTCCTCTTGTTTGCCATTGAGATGACAAGCTTTAATATGCGTGGGGAGCAGAAAGACTGCTGCCTCTTTATTGTGGGGTGGGGGCTTAACCATGATCATGTTGGCAGGCACCCCCACCCCTTTATTTTTTTTTTATTCCCTGGTGTCCCGAGGGCTGCCTGTCCCCCACCCAGGGGCTGATCGGCAGTAATTACCTCCATCTGCTCCCCAGGGAGCAGAAAGACTGTAACCCCATTAAGTTGGGGTGGGGGAATGCCAATGCCCATGGTGGGCAGCCCCCACCCCTCTTTTTTTAAAACAAAGATTATTCCCTAGTGTCTACTGGGCTTTCGCCCCCCAAACCCTAGGAGGGCAAATCAGAGGTACTTACCTTATCTGCCCCCTCCCTGGGGGGCTGAGAGACTTTGGTCCTCATTTATGTGGGGTGAGAGCATTGCCATACCCTGCCCATGGAGGACAGCCTTCTCCCCTCTATTATTTTTTTAAAAAAATATCTTGAGTCTAGCCGGCTTTCTACCTCCATTGGGGCAGAAAATATGTGCCGATTTCTTTTGGGGAGATGTAGGGGGGCATTGTCACACCCATTCTGGGCAGCCCACACCCCAAGACTTTTCTAAAAAATAATCCCTGATGCCTGCTGAATTTTCTGCCCCGAGGGGCAGATTGGGGGTAATAACCCCATTCTAGCCCTCCAGTTTGGCAGAAAGACTGTGCCTACTTTTGGGGGTAGGGTGGGGGCACTGCCTTGCCCATTGTGGGCAGCCCCCGCCCTCTTTTATAGAAAAAATCCCTGGTGTCTAGTGGACTTCATGTTCTTCCGAAGGGCAGATTGAGGGTAATACACCAATCTGCTCCCCATAAGGGGCAAAAAGACTGTGCCTGTTTTGGGGGGTGGGTTGGGGCATTGCTTTGCCCATTCTGGGCAGCCCCCATCCTTTCCTAAATATAAAAAGTCCCTGGGGGGATTAGATTAGGGGCTTTTGCCCCCTGCTGCCACCCGGGGGAGCATAAAGACTGTTTTATTTAGAAAAATCTAAGGGGAATGAAAAGCCCTTGCCCAAGGGGCAGCTCCCTCCCTGGTGGCTTAGTGGAGTTGATCCGTGCTTGGGGATCGCCCTCCAGAGGTGACCTTCGAGCAGCGATGCACTAGGGAAAGGTACCTTTGAAAAGCGGAGGTACCACTCCCATTGAAATTGGTGCTCAGACGGCTGAGATATGGCCCTGAGCACTGAAGACAATGAAACCAAAAGAGCTGATCGGCACCTTTAACTTTCATTTTGCCTGTAATGACTTCGGCGCGCACAGGGGGCCGACCATCAATACTAGGTGGGGATATTTTTAGCCTTGGTTTCTGGGGAAGCTCTTCCAAGGCTAAAAATATCCAAAGGAAATCCCTCTGGTACACGTACAAGAGGGATTTCAAGTGCCGGGAGCCGTCAGACGCACATGAGCAATGCAGTGTCGGACAGCTCCCGGCCACTTGACATATAGAACAGGTTAAGAGATGGATATCTCTCCAGACATTGAGTTTATTAAGAGTAAAGACTGAATTTCAGGCTTTTCATTGCCTTCTTACATTAGCTTTGACAGCTTGCTATCCACAACCTTGAACAATCAAGTGTGCAAAGTGTGTAACTTGGTTATGGAACTGGAATTAAGTACTAATGGGACGCCAATTGTAAACAATGATAACCATGAAGGATGCTGCCCTTTAACAACTTACTATTCCAAACCAAGAGAAGAGTTCTTATAGTCTCATGCTCACTTTACTTTCCTATCTGTAAACATTAGAATTACTTAGAAACATGATCAGTTAGGTTAATGAGTGCTACATGAACACCTTAGCAGGACCCTCAACTAAGTGACCACATCCCAGGTATGCAGATACCACAATTCCACTCCCACTGCTAGATGCTGTCCAGTGAATAGGTTTTATCCAAGGTACCAGGAGACTTGACCTCATATCTCATCCTAGTTTTACCACTTCATCAAGATATGCTGGTAGAGGACACTGTATTAAAAATATAATGACAGATCCGCTTAATTCAGTTACATTTATATCGGGAGGACAACCCCTGGGCCTTCTGATGAGAACCAACCACACTCAAATTGTGGTGTTGTGAGCAAGCTACAAACTGTGGAACCAAAATACATGGTCTCTAAGCCTGGCTTTCAATTTTTACCACATTGTGCACTTGGGTAATCAATTTTAGAACAAATTCATCAGCTTCAGTGATTGAAACTATTTAGCAACAGTACTGTGTGTGTAAAACGAAAGCTGGACTACCACTCATGTTTGATACAAACCTTGGGGGACATAGCGCCAAGTGTCATCATCTGTGTGGCACAGTAGGAAAGTTAAAACTTGAAAGGACCAGGTCTGCATTTGAATCTTGGATCACCTACTGACAATACTTTGATCTTAACCACATTATGCTGCGCCTATGCCTGTGTCTAGTTAGCTGTTCAGTGCGATTTTCATTCATGTATGATTTGCTATTTTGTCAGTTTCATGGTTAAATGGCGGGCTAGTAAACAGGTAATGACCACCAGAACCATCACTGTCCATGGGTAATGAAAAAACAAAAACGCTATTTAGCTGACAAGATGGCTCACTACTTACAAGTGTGGTTTTCTGAAGCTCCAACGTTTGAAAACGGGCATGACAGACTCAGTCATCCATACTTTAGCAGTCAGTAAATTCAATACCATGAAGTGGTTAAAAATGTAACATGTTATTAACAACACTTAAAACTAGCAGAAGTGCATTATGAACCAACACATTAGAATCACACATCGCTATCATCATTGTTTTGGCTATAATTATGTCTATGCTCCTACTGTACATTATGTTTATAATTAAGTTGTGGGGGAATAGTACTTTCCAATACAGTTGTGGTGGAATGTTGATTCCTAAAGTCACAAAGTTGCATTTCTGTGATTCACAGAGAGTAACATTTGTTTAATTTGTTAATCTGCTTCACAAATTAAATATGGTATTTCCTAATAGTACCCAGATAGGCCATTAACTTATTTCCATTAATGTAAAGGTTTAAGGGCAGACTCCTGCTTGTTTATGGCTTCTTCTCTGTTTGTTCAGAGTGTTTCATTGTAGATGTTCACATTCCTTCTTGTTAAACACTCTAAAGAGATATGTGTTTGTAAAGCAGTGCTGATAAAGAGATTTTGGTGCTGCAGCTCCATAATCCAAATAAACTTCCAAATAAATACTGGCCCTCTAACAAGCACCTTTAAACTGTTGCTGTTTAGTTTGAAGGACTGCTTGAGGGGCTTCAGCAAGGGCTTCTCAAAGCTTCAGAGCCAGCATTTATTTTCTGAGATCTTCCTGACTGTCAGTGACCTAGACAGTAAACAGAAGCAGAGTTTTTTTTTTTTTTACTAAGAGGGGTCACATCAAAAGGTCTGGGATGGGCAAGTGGCCTGTGGGCCGTACAGTTAGATGTACTGCCATAGAAGGACTGCTTCCTAACCCACCCTAGTTTGAATGTCTTGGACTCTAGTAGAAAGGATTTAGCATTCCTATAGTCTCTATAGTTCTACTTTATTGTTTAGTTAAGTAAAACCAACACAAACAGTTGAAATCAGCTCTTTTTAAAATATATATTAAAATGCTTATGAGGTGCTAAGCGCAGTCCCAAGACAAAGTTAATGCAGAGCAAAACTATTGCTAAAGACATGTGCTAACGGGCCGGAGCCCGTATATGGGAGTGTGAAGTCAGTGCGTTATAGGGCAATTACATAGACAGTGGAAGCAGACCTAACTCCGTGTGCCGAAACGGAGGACGGCAGCAGCGCAAGTTCCATGTTACTCCGCGTTAAGTCACTGGCTCTACACACTATGTATGATGTTTTAGTTCTTGCCCTTGCAAGCGATCGATTGCCTTGTGGCGGACACATGTGGCACACCTCACCAAGGCCCTCGGGGAAATACTTTCAAAGCAGAAAGAAGATGCATACAGGCAGGATTGTACCCCGAAGATCTAGAAGACAGGCCGAATTAATATTCTCCTTTCCTGATCTAGCACAGGACAGCAGCATAACAGATGTAACCATGATTTATATTAATAGGAACACAGCCTGCACTTTTTTGTCTAAAGTTCTGGCCCAGGCAAGATTAAAGTTTGTTACTGGCAGTAATAACAGTCTCATGTACAGTATTTGCTGACGCATGTCTGCATTTATTGCTTCTAGAAAGTACGGTTGTGGTTTACCTGAGAGGTATGAGTTGTTCAGGGCTGGACTAGTGAAGACTTGTCTACAGATAATAAGTTTTGCTCCATTTAGGACTCTTTTAATTGCTGGTTAATGGCTTTCCTTCAGATGCTGAACGGGACGTCCCCTGTTTGGAGCGCTAGTTCAACTATCTTAAGGGACTTTATTGCTTCTCTTACATGGGTACGCCAAGGGTTCTCCGGTGTTTCAAAGATTAATTTAAAGTGACCTTTTAATGAGTTAGGCTGTGCCCTCCTGATACTGATATAATATTTCAACAAGCAGGCTTGACAGTCTAATGATTGAATCACCAGTCCCAGTTCCAACCTTAACCTGGACCGACATGAATGTTGTGGCTGTTGGAAATATTTTCTGTATGCTCTGCAGTGGATTTCTTCCAATATTGACTCCAGGGCCCTGGGTAGGCATGATGGCCATACTGCAATGCTGGTAAGAGAGTTTCCTTCATAGCCCTTAGTATTGGCACCACAGAGGTGCCTCTTACATCTGCCTATTGAATTATTTGCAATTTGATGTTTCCTAGTTTAGGCAGGACCATGCCACTGGACTCCAAAGTTTTTCCCAAGTCAGCGGTATACATATCAAAGCGCAAAGGAGCCAAGACACAACCCTGTTTTAATCTGTGATTTGTTCTAATTTTCTGGGTAACCATACATGGGCTTGCCGGTATACAGTGAAATTACAGCTCTTAGCAGTGTAGATGGTATACCCCATGCATTGAGCTTCCTCCGTAGGGTTGGTCTGTCTACCAGGTCGAATGCCGCAATATGATCAATGAAGCAACAAAAAAGTGGCATGTTGTTGTTCTGTATCACTTATTGCCTCAATAAAGATAGTGCAAGGATGTTATCCACGGTAGACTCTCCTGTCCTAAAGCTTGATTGAAAGAATGGTAAGATTTCTTGCTCGTATACCCATGACTCAAACTCCTCCAACAGTACTTGGGTATAAGCTTTTGCTTCTACATCAAGGAGTGCAATTTGACGGTAATTTGCTGGCGATATCTGGTCCACCTTTTCATATATTGAGCAGATAATTGATCCTCTCCAGGCATCAGGAACCATTGTTGTTTGTAGAGCGCAATTGAAAAGAGGAGTCATCAACTTGGACCAGTTTTCAGGAACACTTCTGAACGGGCTTGAGGAAAGGCCATTCAGGCCAGGGGCCACATCCTCTCTTATATGCCTGATGACTTTTTTGGCCTTCTTGATACTTATTTGGACTGCTACTCTGCTCTGGACATCTTCTGATTGACTTGATAGTTCTTGCCCTTTGATGACGCTACCCCACACCCCTGTGGCCATGTCCATAGTGAGCGTGGCCCCGGTGAAAGTTAGGTGGAGGACCCTCCCACATGTCCTAGGTGCCAGCTCCTCTGAGGATACAGCCCCAGTGAGAGACTGATTATGGCACATTACTGCTGGGTGGCTACGTGCCAACAAGGTTGCCTGATTGTCCTAGTATAGGTGTAATACATGGCTTATCCAGGCTGCTTCTGAGACTCTATTCTCTCTTGTTTCCATACTGTTCATCATTTTATACTCCTACAATTAAGCTTGGCTCCAGTCTTTTAGCATTCCTCAACCCATTACTTCATTGTAGCTGGTGGTTTCCGGTGCTTGGCACCAACACTTAGTGGTCAACACTGGCATTTATGGCAATTTTTCACATGGCGGTGCTGAATTTAGACATAAGCACAACATCAGTTGTTTACAAATAATTTAACACCTGCCACCCAAGTCATTCTTATAGCTTTGGGGGAAAAGGGGGAGGGCCACAATTGGCAGAATTGACACACTTTTAGGAGGTGATGGTTAGTAGTTGTGTTTGTATTGTCACTAGCGGTCCTGGCAGAGGAATTGGGTGTTGCAAGTTGCAGTGGACTTCTGACGAAGACCCCCGTACTTATTATAATTTTTTTCTACAAATTAAACACTGCCTCAACCACTGTTGGGCACCAGAGAGTTTCAGTTTCGTAGCCAGATTTAGTAGTGTGGAATTGTATAGGGCTCTACAGGTGATGTGGACAGACTTAAATTGTGCTCTTGCTTCAATGGATAACCAGTAAAGAGTGCGAATAACATGAGAGATATGGTCAAGTTCTTTGTATCCTGAAAAAACAGCAAGTGGCAGAGTGAAGAACAGCTCAGGGTGAGGTGGGGGCAGTTGAATTTTGAGGAGACCAGAGGGAAGAGAATTCCAATAATCCAGTCTGGGAAGGACTAGCATCTGCACTACAAACTATACATCCTCGTCATGGACAAACTGCCTGATGCTTTAAAGTAGCTTGAGTGTTCTGTGTCCTTGGCTGTCATGGATATAAGCAATGGTAGATTGAGCCAGTTGTAGAGGATCTGGTACTGTCCATAATAGGCTGCTTGAAACACAGGGGACAGCAAGAATCAATGCACTTCTGGACAGGCAAGCAGCATTTTTTTTTGTGAGATTAAAGGAAAGGTTGCTTATCATTCACTAGCCAGTGGCGAAAGACCATTAAAAACAAGGTCAGACAGGCTCATGTAGGCATCAGACAGACTGTTTTGGCAGCTTTTCCCCACAGTTTAAAGTTCCCCATTCATGGGTTGAGATTATTTACTAACATTGCCCCCATTGACTCGGCAGGGGCCCTTTCTGTGAAGATCTACAATGCTGTGTAGCGCACCATGCCCACCATGTCATGGTGGCTAAACCAGTCTTTTTTTCTTTTTTTAATTTTTTTGAGAAAAAACGTTCAAAGTCTTGAGATTGTTTATGAAACAAAAGGTAGCGCACATAATATGAATGAAGGAAGTTTGTTCCCAGCACATATTGTTTTTTTTCTTTCATGAAACTGCTGTGAGTCATGCTAAATTGGTGGACTTTCCAACAAGAATGGAATTGCGGTTCTCTGGTGGCTGGCCCTCAGCAATACGGCCACATACATGAGCTGGCACGGGCTCTCACGAATGAAACAAAGTGATTCCACGGTCTCTAAATCAAGTAGGGAAGTGTGAAGGAGGCAAATTCACATTTTCCCCACATTTATCATAAACATCTTTACCAAATGTTGCTCTGAACCGAGGCATTCTAATAAATGACACTCCCCTCATTGAATTCACAGATATACTTAATATGATTGTTTCTAAAGTAACAATTTGCGGATTGTGCATTGCAAGTCCATTATGAATTCAAGATGGGTTGCTTTTGGCAATTAAATTGCTTTATCGGATTTGAGAGTTTATGTGATTAATTGAGCAAATATCTCCTAGAAGTTGAAGTTTATCGATATGTACAAGTAGACTGAAAGATTATTGCTACTGGTTGCTGAATTATGTGAAATAAAAATATTTTTAAATGTAAAATAAACAGTCACTGGCTATGACTTGCATGCTCTGGTGGTAAAAAAAGCATTAAATAACTTGTGCTATATGTCTGATTTGGTCAAATTATGCCATGCCACCTGGGCATGAGGATACACTGGCAAGTAAAGCATTGAGCCTGCCCGCATTTGATACAGCTTCTTCTCCAGTTGGAGAGGACTTTGCATATCGAGGCACAAGCTACCACTCCCACTGGAGTAAATTGGACACCTGATTCTAATCCAATTAAACCTGGCTGGCCATAAATCACTTCCTCATACTGTTCAACAAAGTCCCTTTAGTGAGAAAGCCATTTTCTATAAACTAAACTCTTACAGCTCATCCCGCGAAGTCCTGAATATCTGTCTTTTGATAACGAACAATCTGAAATGCTGTTCAACTACTAGCAAAGGTGAATCGGTTCACTAACACCAATTGTTTTCCATATAATAGTCCCTTGCATAATGTTTTATCTATGATTTTCAACAATAATTATGATAACACCCATTAATCATCAAAATGAAAAAAATGAACCAATCCTTTTGCTGCAACAACAAAATAACTCGAGAAATTCTTAATACTTACTGAATGTAGAGTTCTAGAATGCGTTCTCTCTTAGGGATGATGTAGATATGATCAATACTCAGAGAGGGCTCCGATTGGCTGAAGTTTTGCTTTAGTGTTTTGAAGTTTTCTTCTGTCCAGTCCCATAGGGCACAGTATTTTTCATTTAGCAGCTGTAGCAGTTTCTTGAGATCCTTTCCTTTTGCATCATCTGGGACTGAAATAGATAACAAATAGTCACCAGAAAACTGTCATTTGCTTCTCTTTTGTGAGGTTGGTAGTGGGGGACGGTTGTGTTTTAGGAGTTCCACTTGTGACTTGTCACATGTTTTCCTAGTTCCATATTAGAACGTGGGTCATTCATCTCTTTCCCAGCACCGTAAAGGGACCATCAAAAACTAAGTGGGAAGCACTGATATGACATGCTTGCGTGTTGGTGGGTTTACGTATCATGTACATAGCTACAAAGCAGAGAGAGAGGTAGATTCATCGGAGTAGTAGAATACAGTTAACATTTGGTTGCCGGGAGGGTGCGGTGCAAATTAACCAAGCAAGAGTGGTTGTAAAAGCAGGAGCTGAGGCAACAAAAATTTGTCAAGGTAAGTAGGAAAGGTGGGATTTCAATGACACAGGGTGATGCAGAATAGGAGCCATCCAATAATAAAGGAAACCAGGGGAACCTTCACATAATCAGATACGGTTGGGACCTCTTGTCTGGAGTGGAGGAGAGTTAACTTTTTATACTTCCCTCCAGAATCTGCGCTCCCTTCTTTTTAGCTCCGCTCTCAGAGTCCAGCGAGAGGTATCTGGAATTCCTTTATGATGCAGCAAAAGTGGTTAACCAGTTTTGTTACGCACTACTGCTGCATCATAGCAGTAAATTACTGGACTTAGAATCTAGATGTTCATGCTAATATCTCTCTAAGAGAGCTCCGCATAACAGCAGCATAATCCCTGTCGGTTACAGAGTCCATAGTAATGGACATTTGGCATGTTTCAACATTCTGCACTTTTGATAGTAGATGCCAGTCAAGGTTAAACATCAAAGGTATGTGAATCTATTAAAACACAGCATTGATTCCATTATTCCATAATTTGTGCACGATATTTGTTGTGCGTATTGTGCTTCAAAGTCATCAAAGTCACTCCTATTCATGAGTCACTTCTGAACACCTAGGTCGAGATTCGATTACAAAACGTTTAAGCAAGTGTTTTCAATAGGAAATAGATTTCCTTTCAACAAAAATAATAAAGACAATTTGGAGACATGGTGAGTTACTATAGACCCTAAAAAGAACGTGCCTAGATCCCAGTAAAAGCTCCGAGTATCCTGATCTTTCAACATATTTACGACAGTAGGGGCAGCGATAAGGCAATCATTAAACATACTGTAATGATTTGGTCGGTCTCAAGAGTACTGTTGTGTGTTCCTGCCTTATTTTATTGTATCTCAATGCTCTCTCGTTGTTGATAACATTTAATGTGCCAAACATCACAGTACAAATAATGTCAACTTGTTCTCCACTAGCAAAAGATCAACACAGTTGTGTTGGATTCACATCTTACCTGCTTGTAAAAGAGGTTGGAGGATAATTTTGTTTATGTGTGCAATTGATGCTAGAAATGCTTCCTCTTGCTTCAGGAGTGACTGCACTGCCATTTGACAGACGGCCTACGAATAAAACAGCAAATACCCATACTTAATGTAGATGCATTAACAAGTTGATATGAATTTTAGAACTCTGCAGAAAGACATACAAAAATTACAAGAGAACATTCAACAATCCCTCCTACCCTCTCCTCCAAGCACAACATTAAAAGTGGTCAAAGAAGTATTCCTTACAACTATCTGCTAAAAATAAAAAAAACAAGCAGTCTAAAAGCCAGTATCAACGGCTTTAGGGTGTCAATGCATGTAAACACATATATTCACAAATATTGTTTACATGCATTGCTTGTTAAATAGTCCCTAATAAATTTAAGTAGGAACACTTACTGGGAGGCAAAATTACATAGAATGAAGTGAGAAGAGTACTCATCAGGGTGAGCAAAAATCACTCTATGAATGTTTCAAAGCATTGCTAACCACACGTATTGCAGAGGGTGGGGCTGTCAAGCCAATCTAAAAATACCTGTTTGCGGATTTCCCAACTTTAAAGACCGGGGTTCTTCTACATGAAAGTTGTGGACAGGCCTTAGTTTGTCAGCCT
This sequence comes from Pleurodeles waltl, assembly GCF_031143425.1. Classification (NCBI taxonomy): domain Eukaryota; kingdom Metazoa; phylum Chordata; class Amphibia; order Caudata; family Salamandridae; genus Pleurodeles; species Pleurodeles waltl. The sequence goes on along the minus strand of NC_090449.1, from coordinate 537,401,450 downwards.
ACTGTATAATAAAAGAATATCTGTTTTTTGGCATTTCTACAACTAATATGTAGAACGCAACTTTATTCATAATTAACTTCATCTGAAATGTTCTTACATTTCACAAAATGCAGAAATGGTGGTTATGTCTTCTTGACAGAGCAAATAGTTACTTATGTCTTTTCAAGAAAATAGTTGGGGTCACAGTAGCCCATATGGTCATGTGCCTTTTTTGAACCACTGCTCTACAGTATTACTTTTCCACTCATACCTATGCACTTATTTGACCCCAGGATCATTAAATATGCACACCTTATTTTTAGTTTTTATTCATACACCCGTGTTGAGCAAAAACTGTGCTGAAGGCATAGAGTTACATTACAAAACATGAAACCACTGACAATACAAAGGCAGAAAAAAAGAATATAGTATGTTATAAAAAGAACTGAAAAAAACTTTGCAATGTGTGGTAAGAAAATTAAACTAATCAAATTCATTAAAAGATCTAGTCTCATTTAAAAAAAAAAACCTTGCCTGAAACACAGCTGATGTGGATAAGGAATGCCTAAAGAATGTGAGAAGCCCTGTGCATGACTGAGATAGGGGTCAGTATGTGAAAAAAGCCTGGGTGTCTACAGCCTGGGAACGATTGCAATTCATTGTCATGGCCTGGAAAAGGTTGTCTTTGATGATGAAGAAACTTTAACTGCTATATATTTTAGAATAGACCATTACGGTCAGTCTAGGCTTGAATGGTGGCCAATGGAGAGAGTGCAAAACAGGTGATACTGACTGAATATTTATGCTCCGCCAACTGGTCTGACCACAGAATGTAGAGCTACTTTGGGGATTTTCAGCACGAAAGGCCATATGGATATCATTATCATGATCTCTTGAAATGGATCGCGTTAATCATAGTAAGAACCTTCAGACTGAGCTTAGAGTCGAACAGAAAACAAGTTTTACTTGCTAATGAGGGATTTGTGGCACCTTCCCTTTAACAGGTATCGCATGCAGCTAAAATAGCACAGGAAGGGGACAATGTAAACATTACGGACTCCAATGAGGATTGATTTTGTGACAATTCTCATCCATCCGATCTTAACTAACCAAAAATAAGCCACATTGATGTTTTTGTCCCAATGTGAGTGGTGATGAATAACACCTTTCGGTTCACATATTCTAAATTGTGAGACATCTTCTACATCCTCTTTGTTTTCTTATTCCCAAACGTTTTTCAAGGGCTGGTGATGCCAGGGTTCTGATGTCCCACAGACCTCCGAGGAACAGGACCTTGGAAGAAAAGCCACCTCATTTTTATGCAATCTGCAGATCTTCCCTCCTGTATCTGAAGGTAGCACCAGAAGCTGCTGGAAGAGAGGAAAGTGTGGCCCACCTGGAAATATCCTTGTTGACAAGTGGGTGCTTGAATTTCTGTGGAACTGTGATCAGCTTGAAGGGGATCAAACAATAAAGATCCAAGTACTTACGGTATGTGGCACTGATAAGAAAACCTACTTTGAATTTTGGGACTTTCTAAAAGTCCTTCAGGGAGTTACCTGTGAATCTTACTTAAAACATATCAATTTTGATGACCTCAACATGGCTTTTTTCCTACTTGGTTGCTTTCGCTGACAAAATCAAGGCTCCCTCATCATTTTTCAGGTAGTTCAATGAGGCCCCTTAGGCCCCCTCTGGGTATCTGTGAGTGGCTTGCCCTGCTGATTTGAAACAGGAGCAAAAGGTTTGTCACAGTCTTAGATCAAGGCTGACACTTAAAGCCACTTTCTTTTGCTCAGTACGTTTTGCCACCATGTTTGAAGCTGTTGTGGGACCTCATGACCAGCACATCTCATAATCTGAAGCTCTCATCAAACACAACAATCAGGTTTGATGCACTGGGATTTATTTTCTTCATTGAAACTTTCAAAGTCCAAAGGTAAAAATCTTGTCTAGGCTAAACCAAGTTAAACACTAATGTGTGCATTAGTTCATCCGTCTAAAAGTACCCATATGCCCCAGTGAACCGCATTCCATATAGTTACTTTAGAATTGGCTTTCCCATTGTTTCCTGCTTGACCTGTGATCCTTACTTGCCCTTTTGTTTAATTTTATCTATTAAACTTTTAACCTTTTAATTGAATTTGGAATGGAATTTTAATGTTTGTGTTTCCTTTAATGTACAGCTACTTAGGCATTTAATTACATACAACACCTCACATATTTTGACTTTAAACGGACTACTGTTCAGGTCACCCTACCAATTTGAGCACAGGTTACTCTCACTGAAACTGTTCTTTTATGGGTTCTTGTGTTTTGAAGCTCAGTCACAGCTCACATTGAGAAGATTACCTCTCTTCCCCATAACCCTGCAATGTGATAACCAGCAGTGCTCCATTTCCCTAAACTGCTCTTTCTAATTGCTGTAAATGATGTTTTACTGATACGTAATTTAATGCTACTGAACTTACAGAGAGCAGAAGGATGCAAGGCTTAGTTAGCCTTGCAAAGATTCACACTCAGGATCTCCAGGCTACTAAAAGTATCAGTGGCAATCCTTTAACTTACTGTGGCATCTTGATGGCAAAATGGAAAGCAAATTCCAAGCTGAAGTCTTCGGGCCAATGGATGACGACAGGGCAGGAGAGCAGCTACATTTTCTCATTTTCACCAGAGACAATTAGGTGCCAAAAAGAACAAAACAAGTCAGTAATGAGCCATTGGACCAATACATGCCTCCAGCATGTTAAAGAAGGCATTTCTTTCTGTTTAATTGATTCCCCCTTGAAGCCAGACCATGAGATAATGATTAACTACAATCATAATGCAAAGGGTGATAGTGATGACCTGACAGGTGTCTCTGTCCATGCAACTGCCCTCTCTGGAGTGGTCTATGCCAAACAGGTGACAGTGTCCAAGATAGCCAGAGCTAGAATGATGACTAGGTATTGCAAGGCCCCATTTGGGACATCTAGCCAAATATAGATTCTGTCTTCTCCTAGAGCATGACTGCTACTTTGAGCTAATCCTGTTTTTTTTTATAATACTTTATATGATAGGTCATCTCGGCTCATTATTACTATGCAAAAGCTAAACTACAGTTCCCTACATGCAGCGTGCTGTTCGCTAAAAAGCCAGGCCTGGCTAACATTAATCCCTCCGTGGGATAGTATATTTTTACGTAGGTGTTCAAATTACCAAGGTAAGTGTCATTGCTTTACTTACAGGGGATCATTGTTTGAAATAAAGAGTTCTAATATTTGCTCTCACTTTCTGTCCTGCTCTGTCTCTTTCCTCCATGTTGCTTCTCAGTACATAGTCTACAACAATAGACAAATGTAGGAAGGTGAGGTTCAGTCACGTCATATATGCTCAACAACACCAACACTCCTGCACCAGCACGTTTGGATAGGCACCACAACCAGGCTGGTCACCCCAAAAAAGTGGTCAGCATTCAAAGATCATAAACTTTTGCAAATGTTTGCTTAGCTAGTATCAGGTGGCTGGGGCGTGGCTTGGCGCCGAATCCAGATGGCCGCACCCCTGTGACCTCTGACGCGGTCATCGGATAAATCAGCAGTTTTTTTCTGTCAGAAAGGGCAACAGACTTCATTGGACTGCAGGGAAAACACCAATAATGTTTCTGCTACCGGCAGGTCGGTTTTCTTCTACATGACATGCCCTTCTCTATATTTATTTATTGGAGTGGATACTCTGAGGAGGACATTGCAGCCGCCATTTTGTATTCAAGCAACTCTTCATTTTCTTTATAAACAATGCTGTTTTTGCTTTAATATCATTCATGTTTTCAACAAAACAGTTTTTAATATCTGTTCGGGCATTTCTGGCTCCATGGTTTTCATACTTTAACATATATATTTTGCGATGTTAGATTCAGTCTGAATCTCTTGCAATGTCTTCTATAGGTGAAAATATTTTCTCAATCTTCCCAACGAATAACTAATTATACATGAACATGTTTTATGGGAAGAACTAAGAGCCAGGCACGATCTTCTGTTTTCGCTGCTGCTGTCAGGGTTTTCTCAGATAATTCATTCTCAATTCTTGCAACAAATATGGATAGCAATGTTTTGGAAACTGTGGCATCCTCTTCTCCCAATGGGACTCTAACGCAAAACAGTCAGTCAACTTCCAAACAAAACGTGGGCTTGACTTCAGCAACTAAACATGCTAAAAAAGATCCTCCATCACCCATTAAATCTCCTAATATTATTTAAATGGAGCTACTGTTAAAGGAAATCCATACTTTAAGACCTTTTATGGAAGAAACTAATAACAAATTGCAGACTTTAAATGATTATTGATTGGTATCTTATGGAAAATAGAGATAATCAAGTGGAACAACGAATCAGTGATATTGAGGATACAGTTCAAAGTTTGCAATTGCTTAAATCCGAAGTACTTCACCTCAGGAAACATGCTGAAGACTTAGAAAATCAGAATAGAAGAAATAATCTATGTATTTTTATGGCTTATCATAGGGAACAGAAGGTTCAGACTGATCATTTTTTTCAATTTTTTTCCTAAGCTTTTAGATCTTCCGTCTACATCATTACTGAATATACAACGAGCCCACGGACCCTAGTCCCAAGCATCTTCATCACGAAAGCCGAGAGGTGTTATTATCTACTTTCTAGAATATGTTCAACCCCTTCAAATTCTCAGAGCTGCTAAATCGAAAGGAAAAATTTAATGGTCGGGTTCACATTTGTCCGTCCCACAAGACTATGCTAAACCTACAGCTGACAGAAGAAAACAAGTTTTGGACATGACACCTGATCTTCGTACTCTCACTGTGCCTTTCTCATCCATGCTCTTTTAAAGTAACTTATAAAAATAAAAGTACGGTATGTGAGGATCCCAAGGTTTTGCAACGCTTTATCGACTCATGTAGAGGAGAAGATATGGACCTCTCAAAACAACATGCAGCTTGAATTTCATTTAATATGTTTTCACTTCTAGATGGTATTCTTCTTTTTCATGTTTTGTTAATTGGTAATATCAGTATAAAAAATACTTTATATTCTTTTCCTCATGTATCCTGTACCTCTTAATGACCTTTTGTCTTTCTTATTAGGTATTGGTTGTTGATATCACCATGATTACGTCGTTGTCTCTGTATTTCATTCGATCCTTCTCCTGTTGACCTTGTTGAAGTTCCAGTTGCACCATGTTCCCTTTGTGGTGTTATACACCCTCATTTCCTTGTGTGTTATACAAGTATGTTTATTTTGTTAGTCTATACCTTATGTCTTCTATTTTCTCTATATTGCAACTTTTCTTGTTCTTTTTTTCTTCCTTTCTTTTTTCTTCTCTTCACTTCTTTTTTTATTTCCTTCTTCATAGCTCTATCTGTATATTTTTTCATCTTTTCCTGTTTGATTTTAATGATAGCGCATTCCGTAATTTTTCATTAATTTTTCAATTGTTATATACTTTTAATTTCTTCCAATCTTATATTTAACTATTACCTTGTCATTATCTTGTTTCAATAGTTAATTTATGTGCTTCTACATATACAGGTTCTTTCTTTTTATTCTAAAGTTTCTCTTCTAGATATTACTATATTTGCTTATTTAAATTCCAAGCATAGTTTTATTCCACCTTTTGTAGAATTTCTTAACTTTAATATAAATGATTTCTCATGCTTCTTTGAATAATTACATGGAACGTTAAAGTGTTAGGTTCCACCTATTAAGATTCAAAATGTTCTCAGGCATCTAACCAAACTGAATACAGACATAGCATTATTACAAGAAACACATGTTATTGATAAAGAAGTTAGTAAACTCAAATGTATTTGGGTAGATTATGCTTTTACATCACAAAACAAAATAAAATGATGGACAGAGTGTTAAATCTTTTCAAACACTCACCCCCAGTCACAGATCTGGGTTTAATCCATCATTATTTTGCTCGCCATTTCACCCCAGTTTAGACCCAATTTATGCAAATCAGTCTTGACCCTGTTCCCATTGGAACAGTCCAGCCGGAACTGCTAGGCCAGGTCCTCCCTGGACAGGAAACAAGCATCCTGGGACCAGATTCAGGAAATCACCCTTCACCAGTTAGGCTACCTTGAATCCAGTGGTGCATCGAGCAAGGGACCCACGTCGATGGACGGAGTGTTGAATCTTTTCAAACACTCACCCCCAGTCACAGACCTGGGTTTAATTCATCGTTATTTTGCTAGCCACGTCTCCCCAGTTTAGACCCAGCCATATGCAAATCAGTCTTGACCCTGTTCCCCATAGGAACAGTCCAACCCGAACTGCTAGGCCAGGTCCTCCCTGGACAGGAAACAAGCATCCTGGGACCGGTTTCAGGGTATCACCCTTCACCAGGCTAGCTTGAATCCAGTGGTGCAGAGAGCAAGGGACCCACGTCTGGGAATACCCCTGCCACTTAGAGCGCACAAAGCAACATCACAAAACAAAATAAAATGATGGATGGAGTGTTGAAACTTTTCAAACAGTCACCCCCAGTCCCAGATCACGGTTTAATCCATCGTTATTTTGATTGCGACGCCACCCCAGTTTAGACCGAGCCATATGCAAATCAGTCTTGACCCTGTTCCCCATGGGAACAGTCCAACCCGATCTGCTAGGCCAGGTCCTCCCTGGACAGGAAACAAGCATCCTGGGACCGGTTTCAGGGTATCACCCTCACCAACCAGGCTAGCTTGAATCCAGTGGTGCAGCGAGCAAGGGACCCACATCTGGGAATACCCCTGCCATTTAGGGCGCACAAAGCAACATCACAAAACAAAATAAAATGATGGACGGAGTGTTGAAACTTTTCAAACAGTCACCCCCAGTCCCAGATCAGGGTTTCATCTACCGTTGTTTTGCTTGCCACGTCACCCCAGGTTAGACACAGCCATATGAAAATCAGTCTAGACCCTGTTCCCCATGGGAACAGTCCTGCCCAAACTGCTAGGCAACATCCTCCCTGGACAGGAAACAAGCATCCTGGGACCAAATTCAGGATATCACCCTTCATCAGCCAGGCTAGCTTGAATCCAATGGCGCAGCGAGCAACGGACCCATGTCTGGGCATGACCCTGCCACTTAGGGAGCAGAAAGCCACATCACAAAAAAAAAAAATTATGGATGGAGTGTTAAAACCTTTTCAAACACTCACCCCCAGTCACAGATCTGGGTTTAATCCATTCCTATTTTGCTCGCCACGTCACCCCAGTTTAGACCCTGCCATATCCTAATCAGTCTTGACCCTGTTCCCCATGGGAACAGTCCAGTTCGAACTGCTAGGCCAGGTCCTCCCTGGACAGGAAACAAGCATCCTGGGACCGGTTTCAGGGTATCATCCTTCATCAGCCAGGCTAGCTTGAATCCAGTGGCGCAGCAAGCAAGGGACCCACGTAAATTTGTATTTAGGTGTGCTGGCAGGGCGATCCTACAAAGAAAAGTGAGGAGAATATGCTTTTTTAAGCAAATTTGGAGGTTTGCAGGGAGTATGGGTAAGAAAATGTTAGGGGGATCCACACAATGCCACACCTCCCTGGACTCCACCGGGTGCTTAGTTTTAAAAAATGTCTGGGTTTGGTAGGTTTCCCTAGATGACTGCTGCACCCGGGATCAAAAACGCAGGTCCCCCCCCACCGGAAAAACAGGTAGTTTAGTAATAGATCATTTTGATGTGTCCATGTTGTGTTTTGGGGCATCTCCTGTTGCTGGCACTGGGTCTACCAACACAAGAATGGTACCATTTTTATCAGGAGACCTGGGGGAACGCTGGGTAGAAGGAAGTCCATGGCTCCCCTCAGATTCCAGAACTTTGCAGCGTTGAAATTTGTGGAAAAAGTGTTTTTTTGCCACATTTTGAGCTTTGCAAAGGATTCTGGGTAACAGAACTCAGTTAGAGCCACACATCATCCCATTCTAAATTCCCCTAGGTGTCTAGTTTTCTAAAATGTATAGGTTTGCTAGGTTTCCCTTGGTGTCGGCTGAGCTAGAGGCCAAAATCCACAGCTAGGCACTTTGCAAAAAAAATGTCCGTTTTCTTTTGGAAAATGTGATGTGTCCACGTTGTGTTTTGGGGCATTTCCTGCTGCGGGCACTGGGCCTAACCACACAAGCGAGGTTCCATTTTTATCGGGAGATGTGGGGGAATGCTGGTTGGGAGGAAGTTTGTGGCTCCCCTCAGAATCCAGAACTTTCCATTATCGAAATTAAGAAAAAAGTGTTTTTGAGGAGTGCAAAGGATTCTGTTTAACAGAACTCAGTGAGAGCCCCACAAGCCACCCCATTCTAAATTCCCCTAGATGTCTAGTTTTCAAAGATATACATGTTGCTAGGTTTCCCTAGGTGACTGCTGAGGTAGAGGCCAAAATCCACAGCTAAGCACTTTGCCAAAAACAGGACAGTTTTCTTTGGGAAAATGTGATGTGTCCACGTTGTGTTTATGAGCGTTTCCTGTCGCAGCACTAGGCCTACCCCCACAAGTGAAGTACCATTTTTATCAGGAGACTTGGAGGAATGCTGGGTGGAAGGAAGTTTGTGGCTCCTTCAGATTCCAGCACTTTGCAGCACCGAAATGTGAGGAAAAGTTTTTTTTAGCCAAATTTTGAGGTTTGCAAAGGATTCTGGGTAACAGAACCTGGTAAGAGCCCCACAAGTCACCCCATTCTGTGTTCCCCTAGGTGTGTAGTTTTAAGAAATGTATAGGTTTGCTAGGTTTCCCTAGGTGCCGGCTGAGCTAGAGGCCAAATTCCACAGGTAGGCACTTTCCAGAAAACACATCAGATTTCAATGTAAAAATGTAATGTGTCCATGTTGCGTTTTGGAGCGTTTCCTGTCATAGACACTAGGCCTACCCACACAAGTGAGGTAGCAATTTTAACAAGAGCCATAGAGGAACACAGAATAAAAGAACAAGTATTATTGCCCCTTGTCTTTCTCTACATTTTCTCCTTCCAAATGTAAGACAGTTTGAATAAAGAAGTGTATTTGAGAAATACCCTGTAATTCACATGCTAGTATGGGGACCCCCGAATTCAGAGATTTGCAAATAACCACTGCTTCTCAACACCTTATCTTGTGCCCAGTTTGGAAATACAAAAGTTTCCTTGATACCTATTTTTGACTCTTTATATTTAACCAAATAAATTGCTATAAACCCGGTATACAATGAAAACCCATTGCAAGGTGCAGCTCATTTATTGGCTCTGGGCACCTAGGGTTCTTGATGAGCCTACAAGCCCTATATATCCCCGCAACCAGAAGAGTCCAGCATACATAACGGTATATTGCTTTAAAAAATCTGCCATAGCTGGAAAAAGTTATAAAAGAAAATGTAGAAAGAAATGGCTCTTTTTTCATTTTAATTTCAATATTTTTTCATTTTAGCTGTAAATTTTTGTAGGAAAACCTTGAAGTATCTACACAAATGACCCATTGCTAAATTCAGAATTTGGTTTACTTTTCAGAAATGTTTAGCTGTCTGGGATCTAGCATTGGTTTCACACTCATTTCTGTCACTAATTGGAAGGAGGATAAAAGCACAAAAAATAGTAAAAATGGTATATGTCCCAGTAAAATGCCAAAATTGTGTTGAAAAATGTGATTCTGATTTAAGTCTGCCTGTTCCTGAAAGCTGGGAAGATGGTGATTTTAGCACTGCAAACCTTTTTTTGATGCCATTTTCAGGGGAACAAAACACATGCTTTCTTCTGCAGCCCCTTTTCCTATTTTTTTAACAAAACAAACTTTTAACTGTATTTTGGCTAATTGCTTGGTCTCCTCGAGGGTAACCCACAAACTCTGGTACCTCTAGAATCCATAGGATGTTGGGAAAAAAAGACGCAAATTTGATGTGGGTAGCTTATGTGGACAAAACGTTATGAGGGCCTAAGCGCAAACTGCCCCAAATAGCCAAAAAAAGGCTTGGCACCTGAGGGGAAAAGCCCTGGCATCGAAGGGGTTAAAGGGCTGCTCAGTAGCAGAGGCCTCACTGTTAAGGGGAGAAGGCCCATGAGGAGAGCAGGCCAGACACATTTCATGATGTGCCTGCGCAGGGGTGATCACTGCTTTTCTCTTTAAAACAATGAGCCCTCCCCCATTTTCCAAGAAACCATAAGCCCCAGAAAAGTATTTGCTCCATCTAACTGGGTCAGTTTATTTACAGCCAAATTAGCTCAGGCAGATTGGGCCACACAAAGTGAACTAGACAAAACAAGCAGATTCAAAGCAGGTCCTAAACAACAGGTATTCGTTTTGTCAATTTTTATAGTCATATTGCTTGGCAGAAAGTATAAAAAAGGATTATGACACAACCAGCACTGCACATGTTTTGTTTTGTGTTTTATTCCTGACTGGAGAGAAAACAGGGTGTGAGACAGCAAGGAGGCAGAGGGAGGCAAACCAGAGGGTGGGTGGGGGTAAAAAATCAGTATGACATGGCCAAATGTCATAGCACTTTTTAGGTCGAGCACACAAGCGCTCTGGCCTGTTGTAATCTATCTGTGGGCTTTTAACCACGCCCACCACACGCCCATCATTATCACTCATCGTGGCTTGCCTTTCAAAACTCCTTTGCTATCATTAGTAAATGCTTAATATTTGTCCATCCTTGGGGCAATTTTGTTACCGCCTTTTTCTATATACCCTGTTACATAGATAATTACACACTTGCTGATACGTTTGACTGCAAGTAAACTTCTTTTTACTTTTGTGTCTCTCCTTCGCACTCACGCTCATGGGAGGCTGTGGTGCTTTGAATTGGATTGCTTATTTCAACTGTTTTACTTTTTATTTTCAATTTAAGAGGCAGTAAAAATCCAGTTAGGAATTTACAACACTAATAGCTTTAACTTGAGGAAACTCAAGACCTATTGCATTGCAAATGCTTGTTTGTTATGACTTGGTCTGGGAAACACAAACAATGGAAGGAGGGAGGGGATAAAAGTAATATGAGGCAGCTAGCGGTGTCCGCAGCATAGTGCTTGTTTCTGTTATTGCAGGCTGGGTGCAAGGGGCAATATGCTGTTTCCCCAGTCTGAGATCTCTCTGTGCTCCAGGCCTCCTGACCTTTTGAACTGACTTCCCTTACCTGCATGGCTGGCCCATCCATAAATGCCCTGGATGTTCGCGAAGGGGCTGAAGTGCGCATGTGCCGGCATGCTGCACGTCTTGTCAAAGAAAGGCCACTATGTTTAGACATCAGTAGAAAAAGTCCGGTGAGAAAGAGCTTGCCTCTACTTCAAACAAAGAATTCATCTGTCCAACATTAAGGCGTATGGTCCTGTTGAGAAAGACAGAGGATACGTTTTATTATTTATTTTGTTACTAGTAACTTTACTTTTCCCTCAAATCCCTCTGATCGTGTATTCATTATATCTAAAGTATTTAAAATATGTATTGAAACTTAAAATTCGGGGGGACATGCAGGTGTCTATGTACTTGCGAACCCATTGTGTTCGGTGTTGTATGGCACATTAAATCAAGGCCTATGTTTTTTTGCACATTAACATATTGGCAGGCACTAAATGGTAAGTGATTTATCAGAAGACATCAGCGCAGTTGTCAACGGCATAGTCAGGATGCCATAAGCCTCCATTGCAAGCAAGGAAAAGTGGCCCACTTTGGTAATAAGATATAGTCATGGCTGGAGTTCTGTTGCCTGTTTACTTCTATCTATGCCTTGATGCCACTGCGCATTTTACTCTTTGGATAGCTATGCCCAGCAGTTGCGTATGAGCAGGCATTTTGTGGTCTCCTATCCAGAGTCAAGCAGAGGAACATTTTCCAACCCAACAATACGCAATCAAGATTGGCATACCAAGCAAAATTGTTAGAACATACAATTTCCAACAATAATAGTTTGGCAGTCAAACACCTTAAACTGTTCACCACAAAACATAGAGCTAACATTCAGAGTGTGTTGCAACTTTAAGGAACTTTTAATTTCTCAATTGTATGCCTTCTTTTCAGCCAATGATTATAGTTGCAGTTTTGAGAAACAATACTCCATTTTCACAACTAAATTTACCATCTTTCTGTGGTGCTGTCACTGTAAACTCAGATTCTTCATGCAGTATGACGGGCATGCATTCTGTTCGGAGTAATTGATGGATAGGCATTCTGTGGCAAATCTGCAAGAAGACATAGGCACTCATTACAACCCCAGCGGGTGGCAGTATTATGGAGAAAGGTACTGCCAACAGGCTGGAGGTACTTTTCCCCATAATATGAAATTGGCGGTTTGGCTCAAGCCAAACTGCCAATGTACCACTCCGTCCACCACAGCGGTAACAGCTGCCAGGCTGGAGACTTCAGTCTCCAGCCAGGCTGCCGTCACTAGCCCGCCCGTAGAATTATGACTCCGCCTACCGTCGTGGTTTTCGTGGCCTCCTTACCGCCACAAAAACCATGGCGGTAGGCACTATCAGTGACAAGGAATCCCTTCACTGTCACTGATAGGGATCTTCCCCGCCCCCCTTCCCCTCCCAGGTTTTCCCCCACACCTCCCTCCCACTCCAGACCCACCACCAACATACACGCACCTTCACCCACCATCAGACACACTCATACACACACTAATAGCCACATGCACCTACGCATGCATACATCTATTCACACACACATCCAAACGCACTGACATACATTCGAGCACACACACATTCACACAACACAACATCCACACACTCACACATTCACACATGCACACTCTTACAACACGCAACACACACACCCGCATTCACACATGCACAGACATACACACACACACCCCCACACACACACACAACAACCCCTAACCACTCCCCTGTCAGAGCACCCAACTTTCCTGATTTCTGGGGTCCTCCGGCAGGAGAAGGGACCAAACACTGTTGTCAGCAGCAGCGTCCGCCAGCAGAACACCGACAGGCCGTACCATGGGTCATGATACGGTCAGCGGCGGTCTACTGGCGTGGCGCTGCTGCTGGCAGCAGCCGGAATTCTGCCATCCTTCTGGTGGATTTCTGGCTACGGTCATAATATGGTGGACGGCTGGTAGCCGTGGTGATGGTCTTTTGCCAGCCATCACCGCGGCGGTAGGCGTTTTTTTCCGCCAATGTTGTAATGAGGGCCGTAGTAAGTTTGAATTCTATGCAGTGATTGTTATGTAGGCTTTTTGTAGCACCATAAATAATGGGCAGGCTTAATATGGGGAGAGGGTAGCGCAGTACTTAATTTGTAGGCTTTCTGTAGATACTGATAGAAATCTAATTTTAGTAATACATTAGTGGCAAAGAAGTTAGCATATGGTGACTAATTAACCTTCCTTTAAAAGCCTAAATGAGAAATTAATGTGGAAATGTAAAATGTACATGTTTAAATTATGGTGTACATTGTGGCTGCCATTTGTATTTGGATATTACCTTCAACATGAAAACATTGTGCATTTATATTTGAGTAAATTACTGACCTGAAATAAGGCAAAAAGTATTTTATTAGATGAATATTAGAAATTAAATATTAAAAATAATAAATGAATATGAATTAATCCAACTTATATTGATTAAATGAGTTATTACATGTGTGCAGAAAAATAAAATGCACACTTAGAACTGTTTTAACATTTCACAAATAATGTTTGCAATAAAATAATTTGCTTTGTATATTTGAATTGAATTGTTAGGTGCACAATAGGTTTATTAAAGTATTAACCATATTCATGTGCATTTGGACTTCATTAGTTTTACTAGGCATGAGAGATTCATTTTGTAGGAGTAGTGGAAAATCATTTGTTTATTCGGTTCCCTCTGACTTTAATTATTTTCCTAGGTTGCTGATGTAATGTTGAATGTCCTATTGTTTTGAAGGCAAGAAACATGTTTCAGAACTAACTATGTAACAATATTTGTTCTAGCTGTCAACCAAGACAGGAAATTCATTATTCCTATGTGAAACAGGCTTATTTTATTTTTGTGTCCTGAGAAAGGATTTGAAGTAACAAATAATTAGAAAATGTAATATTTTGGTGGAATTGTGTAAAAACTTTGTGCTGCCATCAACAACCATTGGACACTGAACCTGACGCCTGAAGTGAGCCCACATAAAGGACCAATATTTCTAGTTAGTGAGGAACTTGGAAACTTTGAGTTAGTCCACTTCTGCCTTGAAGCTGATCAAAACCCTTCAAGAATGTGTCTGCTCCTGCTTGAAGTCTGTTGCTGTCACTTTGTATTCCTTTCAAAACTTCTGATGAGTTTCCTCTTAGTCTTAATTGCCCCATTTGTTTATGCTGTTCAGTACTACTATGCCCAACTAATCCTGAACTGCTCATTTATCCAATGTGCAGCACGTGTTCTGCACTGCCCTACACAGACGGTGAGGAAAAGTGACCGTTCTTCAAGATGAAACATTGCTGTCTGTTGTTCTATGAGGAGAGGTATAAGTAAATGTGGTTTCTTCTTTCTTTTTCAGCTTAGGCACTTGCACCAGCGTATTTTTATAGTGAGCTGCCTTAGCTGATTTTTCCAAATTATTTTTGTCTTTCTTTTACTTCCCCGGCATGTGTTAGCCTGCTCCCACACATGCATGTCATACTTTGTGTTAGAGATAAGGATGGCCCAGCTCTGAAATTGATTCTTAAGAACTGTATTTTGATGATTTACTGATGTCACAATCATCTGGTTTGATATTTGAAATTAATGTGCATATGTAGTCTTGCTGATCTATATTATTTTTCTGGAGTGCTTTACAGTATTGATGTTTAGTAGGTTAAATCTGTTCAGACATTTTGGTCAGCCATTGATTTTTATGTATGTTTATAACTTAGTTTTGCGCACCATATATGTGACATTAATTTGGGGATTATAGTAAAGCTTTGAAATGTATTTTGTTTAGAGTTTGATTTATAGTCAAGTTGTTTATGGCATTTAAATCTGTCTAAGTATAATGTAATTGATTTGTAATTGAATGTCAACCTCTGGTGGTAAGAATAGTGATGGTGTCTCACCAGCGTGCTTGTGGTTTCTGAACCCAAGGTGGGAAGAAGATCTCTGCGAGCGCACCAGAAATACTATTGTTAATATCACCTACCCTGGCGCATGTAGACATAAAGGTTTGCTGTGTGGGTTAAGAAGGGCAATATTGCTCTAGCGTACATACTTTTGTGGAACACATTTTGTATAAAATACTTTCTTGGGGGCTAAAAATCTTTTTTTTCTGATAATGGCAGATTATTTTCTGGGATCCATGACAGAGCTTGTTGCCTCTAAAAACTATGGCTTTTTAAGCAGTGGCCCGATTCTTGAAAAGAAAAGATGTAAATCTACAGCCATATGCACCCTCCTAGGATGGGTGCAGAGTTTTTCCTCTAGGCTGTCCACAAAACTTACCAGAAGTGCCTATGGAAAGTTACTTCAGTCTGACCTTCCAAGTCGTACTCGTGGGAAAGTCATGTGACTCCACTTTTGTTTTTAAAGTATTTCCATTTCCCCTGTGCAGAATTTTATCCCTACTACTGTTATAATCACTTGTTAGGGTAAATCAGCACCCAGGATAAATTGCACTTTTCTGTCTTCTTTTATTTTTACTCCTGTTCTTTCTTCACAGGGGAAAACATTTTTTCCTCATGTAGAAGCTCCTTTTCCTACACTCCATGAAATTCGGTGGTGTACCGTGCCTCTCATCCCCTTGAAAAGTCTCCCTTGGTCTGTACATCTTGGACCATTTCCATGGTGGTAAACGGTTGGAGAGGAGTTAGTGAATGCTTACAAATTTGTGGACATCCACTTTCAAGACAGTCCACTCCTTGAATTGCCTACTCCCCAGTCACTGGGTGGGATTTATTGGTGCATATTATTACACTAATGTAAGATATTATTGTGCAGTCATAAATGAAGACCTTTCCAGTCATAAAAGTAATTTTATGAGTGAACTGTCTGTGTGAACCTGGCACAATGGGGGTCATTCTAAGTCTGGCGGGCGGCGGAGGCCGCCCGCCAGACTTCCCCCTCCGAAATACCGCTCCGCGGTCGAAAGACCGCGGAGGGTATTCTAAGTTTTTCCCTGGGCTGGCGGGCGGTCGCCAAAAGACCGCCCGCCAGCCCAGGGAAAAACTCCCTTCCCACGAGGATGCCGTCTCGTAATCAAGCCGGCGGAGTGGGAAGGTGCGACGGGTGCTGTTGCACCCGTCGCGTATTTCACTGTCTGCCAAGCAGACAGTGAAATACTTGTAGGGGCCCTCTTACGGGGGCCCCTGCAGTGCCCATGCCAGTGGCATGGGCACTGCAGGGGCCCCCAGGGGCCCCGCGACCCCCCCTACCGCCATCCGGTTCCCGGCGGGCGGACCGCCGGGAACTGGATGGCGGTAGGGGGGGTCGGAATCCCCTCGGCGGCGCAGCTAGCTGCGCCGCCTTGGAGGATTCAATAGGGCAGCGGTACACTGGCGGGAGACCGCCAGTGTTGCCGGTCTGACCGCGGCTTTACCGCCGCGGTCAGAATGCCCTGCGGGGCACCGCCGGCCTGTCGGCGGTGCTCCCGCCGACCCTGGCCCCGGCGGTCTAAGACCGCCGGGGTCAGAATCACCCCCAATGTCTTTAGAAATTGCTTGAGTCGAATAACAGGCAGAAATACAAGAGAGTTGGCTAGCAGGAGGTGGTGCACTCTTACTGCAGTAGTCATTGTTATGATTTTGATGAGGGATGCCTGTACTCAGCTGCTCAACCTGCCCATTGACCACCTTAGTTTTGACCTTACAAAGTAGGATTTGTGGAAGCTGCATCCTAATTATTTAGCACCTAGTATTCACGAATGATCACATATCAATGCATAAATGATGAACCCACTCTAGAGACTCAAAGGTCATGGTCAATGTATCCCGATGAAGGTTGCATAAATAGGTATAATCTAATTACTCATCAGTTGGCCTTTACAAAGGCTCAAAGGGTGAGAATACTTTCAACAGATCGGAATGTGACAGGATGTGTGAGAACACAACTTCCATAAATTTGAAATGAGCAATTCATCTGAATAAATTAGTCTGATACTTGACTCCAGTGACAACAGACCTAGCCAATTACAAATTAAACAGAACTGTGAATGAATCTGACGGCATTAAAAAAAAACGTACTTATGGGTTTAAACGAAAGCTATTCGTGTATGCAAAAAAAGATGAAAATTTGAAAATGTCACAACACAATCCAACCACATTCCATTCCCAAAGCACTTCTGACAAGCACTGACATATATAGAAATTTTCTACAATAAGATGTTAGTTGTTAGGATCAGTTTTAGCTCTTTTCCGTGTAATTTCTGTGTTATCGAAGTTAACACTGCAACACTAATCGTGATATCAATTTATGAGATTATTAAATTGTGATTGCTAGAAAGGGAGCCTGAACATTAAATGGCATTCATTGTGAGGAGTATTGGACCATTTTCAAAGACTCCAGCTAAAAGCAGCTACCACATATTGAAAATAGCCTGTATGGTTTACGTTCTTCTCTCTTGGTCTAATAGTATTTATATACACGTCTGCTGTAATTTCTTACATTTTTTGCACAACCACTCCACTTTTCTGAGAGTGCTAATAAAATATTGTAAGTGCCCTTGTTAGTGAAAAGTCTATTTGTGGAACGTAGTAGCATGGAGGTACCTGTTCTGCTGAGGTGTACTAATAGTTTTTTTTGCCGGTTTCACACCCAGTACTCTCGATTAATTCACTAGGAGCCATTCCCTATATACTCTGCCCAAGCAGACACTTTTTATTCCATGCCCTACTAGACACCTTGTCATGCCATCCTACATGAGACACGGGCTAAGCCTGCCCTAGCAGCCACTTGCTACGCCATGCCCCTTCAGAAATTTGAGATGCCCCTCACATAGTGAGCACATGTGAGAATCAACCTGCTCGTAATCATGCCCTATTTTATAGTTATTGAACCATTAACCTTTTCATCAAACAGAAAGTAAATGAGCTATTGATTGTGGCTCATCAAACAGTCAATGTCTCACGAATCACACCCTAATAGATCTTTACTGAGTCATAATCATAACTGTCAGACAGGTATTATATCGTTCAGACAGTTATTTTGTTAAACATCTTGCTGTCACTTTGATAGTAACGCCTCCACTGGGACAGTTGCCATTGATGTCTTTGACAAGTAGTTGGAGGTCAACTGTCACTTCCGACGCATGCCCAGCATGCGGAGGTGTCCCAGAAACAGTGGAACACTTTAAGGTTTTCTGCCCTGCTTATTCTTCTACCTGGGCAAAATGGATTCGTAACATTTTTTGTGAAATGGGGCTGAGACAATGTAGCATAGCAATAAGGGTTTTAAAAAGTCATAATTCTAATATGTTAATTCTTGCCGTTAGCAAATGTTTACTGGCAGCATGGTATATACGTAATCGTTTTGTAAATAAGGTTAATGAAGATTGATTTGGCGGGATTTTAGATGAGTAGTCTGAGATTTCTCTTTTTAAAAGTATTTATTGCTCATTGGTTTTAATTAAGGATTGTATTGGTTTATAATGAGTTTAATGTATTGTGATGCTTTGATGGTTAATTGACCAAATAAAGCCTGTGTTGATTGAGTGCGGACACATTATTCTACTCACATTGCCATTAAGTGCTGTTGGTCAGCTGAGAGCAAGTATTTTTCTTTTCTTCAAATAAATATAGACTACTTGTTTTTAATCAGTAGTTACATGGACTTACAAAATAAATTCACTAGCATAAAATCACAATATTATCTTCTCTTTTCCATAAAACTATAATTTATTTAAGACCTTCAATCAAGGCTGGATTAAGCAAGCTATCAAGCAAAATAAGCATGTGCTTAGTCCATCAAAGGGAGGGGGTACCAGAGAAATTTTCCATTGGCGGATTTACCATGGATTATATGGTGAAAAACTGCAAATAGTGCAGCTGAACCAGGTTCCACAAAAGTGTCTCCCACAAGAAATGAAAAGATTTTATATACATATATATATATATATATATATATATATATATATATATATATATATATATATATATATTAGAATAAAATAGTAATAATAGAGGTTAGTGATATAAATCATGGAAACACAACAAAATTAGAATCTGATAACTGCCACATGGTGTGAACTTAAAAACGTGTGCAGACCTGTATGGAGCATTAGCTGACCAACTGTGCACTTCAAGATGAATTTGCTGCTACAAAGGAAATGTTGCCAGATGTTCATTACAAAACAGCTCAAACTTGCAAATGTATCAGAAAGAAGCTACCCAGTAATGGACATACTGCACCAGAAATATGTCTGACAAACCTGAAACTGAGATGATAAGAAGAGGAGAGGTATACAAAGAAATAGAAATATTCTCTTTTCTAAGTGATGTGCCACATAAGGTCACTTTATCATCTACTGAAATTGAAATGTATTCTCAGTTTTGTCAAAAGCTGAATGATGCTTACCCAGGGGGCTTGAACACTAATTTCTCAGCTGAGCTTCAGCAGTTTCACTCATATGTGCATCATAAATTCAATGCAACAAAAGATGTAAATACAACATTCAGTCAAGCTGAACTTTATAAAATAATTGTAGAAGACAATATTGAGTGTGTCTGTCTAAATACAGAGGTATGATTTCATATACTTTGAACATTTATGGACACAAAGTGCTCAGCTGAGCGTTGATTTTCTCAGTTTACAAGAACAGGACAACTTTGCAGCAAGGCAGGCTGGATGTCTTATCTCTACTAAGTATAGAAGCATATGTGTTACATAAGATTAGTTTTGAGGATCTGATTAAAGACTTTGGAATTAGAATAAGTAGGAGAAAACCTTTCAAATATAAATAAAGTGGAAGTATACAAAAAATAAACATTATTTTCCATCTTAATTAAAGCTCCCAGTTTTCAGTTTTTACTGATTTTTACAGATAAATATAGACAGAAAACAATGTGTACTGAAAATTATGCTTCTTATGAGTGACTTTCCATGCTGTCTGTTGTGATTTCCAAGACAACATATGAGCAGACAGACAGCATGGGGAGTTAAAAAACAGATTAAGATATCATTAAATAAAGGCATATGTATATTTGTAATAAATTGCTAATATTTTCCTGTGTGTGTATTGTTTTGCTATATTTGGCTGCTGAACTTTACGTGACAGGAATCAGAGAATGAGTGCATGTTTATCAGTTAAAAGAATGTGGAAATGTACCATTTGTGACTCCACGTATTCGCAATCTACACATTAAGTATGGATTAATACTAATAAGATGGTCAAAAAATAAATATGGATAAATACAGACGGAGAAGTTAGAAAAATAAAACACAATAAAATCGGGCGCACTAATCTTAATGTGCATTTTGAAAAATGAAATGTTATCTTACGGTTTACTATTGTTTATATTTTGAATTAGATTAATATGGGTGTACCACAATCTTTTAAGTGCCTAGGGCCTCTAAAGGCTTGATCTGGCCCTGCCCTCAATGTTGGAGTTTCAAAGTTATCACCCACTTCTACTCCACAGTTAAGAACAACCTCTTCAACCTCCCCTCTCATTTCAGCAGTTCTTCTTAAAGAAGTTAACTATGGAAAGGACATAACAGTAAGTAATATTTTCACACTGTGGCATGAAGTGAACTTTCATGTTGGAGAGGCTGCCAAGTCAAATAGCCAGTCTGTATTCATAGGGGCTGATTGTGCGATTCAAAATCAGTAACTATGAAGTGCTTCCTGCTGCCTGCTGCTAAAACTGTACCGGGGAATGTTTACCTTGCCCCACTCAGATTCAAGAGGTTCCTTTTTCAACTCTAAGAATAAAGGCATAAAGCAAACTGAGGAACAATAGTCTTATGTTCTGGGATCGAACTTCCTTATCCACGACAGAATGCACTCTCACCTACATAAAGCATGCCTTCAGTAATCAGGGGTTGCATGCTGTAAATATAACAGGCTGGTGACGTGCTAATACTTACTGCAATTACAGACGCATTTTGTTTATGAACTCGTAAACAACAGGCTAATATTTTATTACTCTTCCTTTTTATTATACTTCCCTTTTTCAAGTCTTCATAGAAACTGGGAACAGTAAATATTATGTTGTGCTGAAACTCAAAGTAGGTCATTGAGAGTTAATTCTAAACAATGTTATAATAATAAGCAAACAGGGACACCAGGGTGCGACAGCAGCATGGTTTATTATAACATTGAAGCCGAAAGATCATCTCAGACAGCTCCAAGCTCAACCCATCTTCAGCTGACTTTTTTCAGCCCCTCATAATGTTCTACAGAATGCTCGAGGTGAAGCATTGAACTACAGAATCTTTACCAGAAAGAAACTAGTGAAGGTACTGCAGAATGTACAATACATTTTCAAGTTAACATTTTCACTATGAATACTACAATGGTATTAACTTCTCACCAAGCTGCTAGCTTTAAAAAAAAAATGAAAGTGGAATGCTGCACTTTCAAAATGAGACAACACCGTATTTTTGCATATCTGCGGACTCGCCTGAACAGGCAGAAACGAAGGATGAAACAATAAATAAATTAGTGTATCCCGGGGAATTTGAGAAGCAGTAACGCAGGAAAGTTACCTCGTATCTGCTTGGTTGTATAGTTCCTGCTCAATCAGTTAATCCCCCGCTATTTCTGCATCTTTGTTTTGTGTTAGACAATCTGCCGTATATTTCCATCCAAAGCCATTTCCTGACTACAGTAGCAACTGGTGCTCCTGAGCTTGGGGAAGGTACTTCTAATGCTTGGTACTAGCATTTCCAATCGGAGCATCATTTGAGCCCCAAGGTTTAATGGACTTGCACTATAATCACATTCAAGGAGCACTCCTAAGTATATTCACTCTGTGTCCACTCATTTTGCAAGATATGTTTAATGTACTGCCTTCATGAGCATTACCACAGCTGCTACCTCTTCTAATCTGAGTGGCAAGTGCGAGACCACAACACCAAATGGATAAAACCA